>NC_089142.1:88715134-89025945 GCF_009819655.1 Sylvia atricapilla | reverse complement strand
TTCAAGCAGTGAAATGAGTTAGAGTGAAGCATTTTCCTAAATTCTTTTCTGCACTTGTGCAAACCCAACTCAAATAGTTGATGCTAATGGAGATGCCCTAGAAACACCAGAGTGGAAAATGGGGTTTTGTTTCTTCTCTCTTTTATGTCAGTTTTGTGTTGGCTTCATGGCATTTGATATTGGTTGAGTTACTCATATACAAATGGGAGAGGACTCGAGTACTGATATATAGGATGACTGGCCAATGTAGACACACCTCAGTTTGCCCTCACTAAAGTGGTGAGTACAGAATTCCTGCAGTTGCATCCATTGGAGGTGGTGAAACATCCAGGAATAAGAAATCTGATAGCTAAATGACCTCAAAAGGCCAAGCAGTGGGAACCAGAGGCAACTGTCACACACAAATGATGAAGAATTGCTGTTACAGACTCCTTGTGCACTGAAAGACCAAGAAAGGCAGGTTTTGTGAGAAAAACATCAGTTCAGTTCTGCATTTATAAAAACACATGGTTTTGGACAAATGAGCTCTGCCTATATTATAAAAACCAGTCGGTCAAACATCTGAACGTAAATATAGTGAAGTTGCAAAGGGTTCATATTTCACTAAAACAAGAAATAGCTATTATTAGAAAATTCAGAAGTCTAGTCCTAGAAATCAGGTAAATATAAATAAATACCCAATGGAGAATCAGGCTGAGCTGACACAGTTCTTCTACTTCATTCAGTGTCAGGGAAATACAGTAATTGTTGGCACCTTGTCTCTTTTGTCAACCACCATAGCTAACCTTGCAAATGATGCTTCCTTAAGAGTTTTGTAAGTCAGGAGATGTTTTCTCTTTCCTTATAATGTGACATGCCAGCTGTAGATCATATGTGCAGTTTTGTGACATGGCTTAGTCTTTTCTTCCACCACCCAAGAGGCAACATACACAAAGCAGTATTGTCAGAGATCAGTTGCTGCAATCTCTTGTGGAAGAAAAAAAAAAAGGAAGCCTCTGGAATGCCAGGGAACAATGCACTTTCCACATCAGAGTCTGGTTTATTTAATAACCACAAATTATTTCAGGTAATTTGGCACCAATTTAATTGCACCCACAACAACAACAACAAAAAGAAGTAACAAAAGAACCACGCCTACTACCGACCCTGTCAGGCTGAAATGGAGGCAGAATTTCCATTCATTAAGTTATGATTAGCCTTGCTAATACCTTGTCTATCAAATCCCCATTCCGTGCTGCAGACACATGAAAGGGAAACATGTATGTGATGTTTTGAAAAAGAAGTTGATGGAAAGTGATGTGTCTCCCATGCATTAGAATGACAATAAAATTCTTTAGATGATAGTACACACTGAAACAGTCATTAAAAATACAGGTTATATACAGCTGAAACTAAAATCAAGCCAAGACATTGTCAGCTGATGTTTTTCATTAATCCAAAGAACAAAGTTTCCTAAATTTGTGGAGCAATTAATCTCGATTTTTTGTTAGATTTTATTCTGTTCCATTTTATTTCACATCTTTCCAAGTCTCGGTATGATTGAAACACTCCGATGGTTGCATTCACCTACCAACTCTGTAGTATCAGCATCTATATAGAGAGTGATATATGTCCTGTCAGTAGGTTACAAAGCTCTTTACTGAATAGCAGAAGAATGTGGGAATGGGAAATCCCCCTAGTTTTGCCTCTAGGAAGAATAAATCTTGGTCATCTCAAATAGTGAAACTGATCCTGGACATTTGAAAGATTTGTTTTTAAAGCGGATGCTGGAGAGCTGGCGTGAATTCCATTTAATTCATGTGTTTTGGGTTCTCTCCAGCACACTGGAGAAATCGCCTTCTGGCCTCCCTAAATGCTTTACCTGCAGTCGACCAAAGGTAGTGCAACAGGAAGAACAAAGCTCTTTATGAGAAAGCTTTTATACATCTCCTCATGAAACCAATTCACTGTTGGCTGTTTTTACTGGGAGATTTTAGCCTTCTGTGGACCTACAAGCCAACTTTTGATACAAAGTCCCTGTCTACAAATAAGAAAATAATTTCATGCAAATTGAGTCAATATGATTATTCCTTAAATCTCAGAATCGTTTTGTTTGTACCTGACTAAAGATTTCTTAAGATAAAACACAAAGATCTGATTTCAAGACCGAAAGAGATCATGGTCATTTTTCATTATTCTCAGACTGCCTACTGTCCATCTTTCCAGCTTTGGACAACTGGCTATTTCGGCTCTGATTGTTGCATTCTCCAAAAAAGTATATCTCAATATGCATTTCTTTTATCTTTAAGTGTACTGCAGGCAGTTGCATCTGTTTGGGTTTTTTTGGATTTTTTCTTCTTGTAAATTCTATTCTTTAAAAATTCTTTTTAAGTTCCTTTACTTGTTTTAAATTCTTTTAAAATCCTATTCTTTAAAATCGTATTTTTAATAATACTATTCAAATTTATCTATCTCTCCAGTCAGATCTTTCAGTGACCAGCTACATAAATACTGCTACAACTAAACAGAAATTCTCAAATCTCTAAGTGATAAGAATTTGGAACTATGGATAGTTTCAGCCCCAATTTTATTTGGTTTATAAAGGATTTCTTTTTATTGTAACTGAAATGGCTGCATGATTGAGGGAGAGCAGAGAAAAAAATAGCATGTTAACAATAATAATTAGATGATAAGTGTGAGATGAAACATAACATCAGGAACTACCTAACTTCATTCAAACCCACCACTTTGTCATAAACCTTGAAAAACATTTCATCTTCTGTTAGAACTACATGGCATAAATTCCTCATCTTAAAGTTATCCCCATGCAGTGAGGGGACTTAGGACTTGAGACTTGAAGTGAAAGGGGCTGGTGTGGTTACAAATTGAACTGTAATGCAATCTGTGCTTTTTCAGTCAAGTTTTCCAGTGATGGTTGAGGTTGGCTAACAATTTCTTTCCTGTCCACTGCCCTAAGGATCTGTTCTGTTTCTCCAGGGCATCTTGGCAAAAGACTTGAAGATATTTAAAATTCCTAATTAAAGCCAGATATTTCACTTCATTTTTACTTTTAAAACATGAAAAAAAAAAATTACTGAGCCAAAGTAAAAAACAAATATTTTCCATTTGCCATTCATTACAGATGTCAGAAAGCCATAAATATAGAAATGGTCAGCTGCAGGTGTAACCTAGTTCTGTTGTGTAATGCACACTCTGTTCCTGTAACATTACTAAAAATGGTCTGTCTGGCTAATAAATAGCACTACCATTACACAGTAAAAGGTGAAAATTAATGTGAATGCTGCTGGTGAGTTAGCTGTATTAACAAGCCAATCATGTAGTATTAGCATTTATAATGGGGAACAACATAAACTTTTAAGAGCTTCTGCAAAAGCCTTCAGTCCTTTCAATGTTGGGAATTTAAAATGTGTGCTGTCCAGTCACTTTATTTCTTTAAGTTTGGGAGGAAAGGTATGTAGGAAGTTTTAAAAGAAAGTCACTGGCATCTGCATCAAAAAATATAAAATAAGTAAATAAATAAATAAGTAGAGTCTAACCCGCATATATCCAACCCATTATTGCTTCAGATGCTCTTCTGGTGAAGCTCTCTTGCCTCCATCAAAGGTTCTGGCCCTTGAAAAGCATGATAACCTTTGATAGCTAACTGATAAGGAACTGATAACCCCTTACTGATAGCAAAATCTTTTCCACACCAGAGCAAGAAGGGAGTGCAATCTGAAATGGCAGTGAGTAAAGGGAGGCAATAAACAAACAAAAGACTAATTGATTTCTTCTAGTTAGACACAGAGCTATGTCTGACCAACAACACATCTGGCCCCATGTTCTCTTCCTGCTGTTGCAAGGTACTTTGGGAAAAATTTAAGACCAGATCATATAACCAATGTTTCTGGAACTTCTTTCCAGATTGTGTCAACATTTGAGGGATTTTCTGAAAGAGATGTATCTTGGCCATTTTGAGTGATACCCAGTAACAGATCTATGATCTCCCTTTTGTCTAATCCTCCTCTGAATTCAATTTGGTCTCCAGTATCAGTGAGTAGTAAAATTTAATTGTGTGCTGTGTGAAATGCAGTGTGCTGAGAGTTACAACCTCTGCCAGGGGGTTTGTAGGTCCCATTTGTGTGTCCTCAGAGACTGTTGTGTGTAGTCCTAGAATGTCTTCCTCAATATCCTGCACATCTGGGGAGTAACCACATGCAGTGTGGCCCAAGATGATAAGCAGGATCATGGGAATCTGCCTGATTAGTAACATATTTTGTGGGTTGCTTATACTTGAGTCAAACGTGCTAATTCCCCCTCTCTGTCTTTCTCTCATTCTTTTAATTTTATTCTTGGCTGCAGAAAAATCACTAAAGAAAAAATGTACCTTGAAAGACAGCTTGTTATGCTTGGCAATGCTTTATTATGGTGCTGTGCCTCTGCACCATATTTGATCTGAACTTACTTCATAGTAGTAAAGAGATAAGTAGGAGATAAGTAGATTAAAAAGAAAATTAATTAGAAATATTTCTATTCCATTTATTGGCTGTTAACACACATCAGAGGGTAAAAATTAGAAGACAAATGTCTATCAACTTAAAAAAGCAAGTCTGCTCTCAAATCTAGTGCTATGAGTTCCTGTGGAAAACTTCCCAATGACATTCCTAACCTGCCTGAACAAGGGCATATGGAAGAACTGACAGTTGTTTTATTCTGCTCCATACTTCTGAAATTGTTGCAGTAAAATTTTTGTATTTCCCAAAGTCAAGTGCCCATGAATTTGCACTGCAACTGCATTTTTAATTGCTGTTTATCAGTACTGTGATTAGATGAACGTTGTGGTGAAGAGGAGAAGGAGGAGGGAATTAAATTGTTCCTTATTTATAAAGTGACATCAAATTCTGATCTCAGTCAATTCAATGTCGAAGTTAGGAGTTCAAAGGAAGCTGATTAAACCCTTAGAAAATATTGTTATTGCTTGTGACTAACAAGAAAACAGGCAACTTTAAAAATTTCTTGTCTCCAGTTCCTCACAGCAGCTTTGAACTGCTTTGGTTGGGGGTGTTACTGCCCAAGAACTATCCACTGTTTCCAAGTGTGGGGTCAGAAGATATGGATGCAGGTCAGGAACAGGGACCCAGCAAGGCAGTTCCTCTGTTCCCCCAAGTGCATGTTCACGTGGGGTTTGATCCTTACTCTCTTTAAACAAGTGGAGGAGGCAGCAGTGCCATTTTTCATGACGGGCACAGCACTCACTAAGGAAGGCACTGTAGTGCAGATCAGAGTTTGCTGTCTCTGGGTTTGGCAGCTGGTTTGGCTGTGATTTTACAAGCCAGCTCCACTAAACCAGACAAAACTGCCCTTGGTGGTCTCTGCTTTGAGTTGCAGTTTAAAGCTATTGAATTTCCATGGTTACATTTAGTATGCTCTCCTAGTGAAACCCAGGTGAAATGTTGCTGCCAGGAGGTATCACCTGGTTAAAAAAGGACAGGTTGCACAAGGAGACAGGCTTAGAAATACCCCAGAGGGGCAAGAGTCCATATGAACTACTGCTTCTTGAATTATCTTCTCTGATGCCTGAGGTGAAGTGGGCGTCTTTCAAGAAAGCAGACTTCAGGGAAATGCCTTCTTGATTTTGCAGTGCTACTGCTACCTTGAGTTAAAACATTTGATGATTATCCATCCCCGCTCAAAGCACAAGTATCTGTGAAATTTCATTGAAGAGAATGACACAGTGCCAAAACAGCTTTTGGCACTGTGAAAGATGAGGAGAGCATATCAAGGGCGCACTGGTGATTTTATGCCTCCTTTTGTACTCTGGAGTTCATAGCAGCCCCAGAAACAATATATTGTTGTTTAGGAAGCAAATAGCTATAAATCATAGCTAAGGTAGTTCATAATTCCTAGAAAGTGTATGTAAGAGTTATCAGTGTCCTAAACAAACTTCCACAGGAGACAGTGTATGCCACAAATGGTGCTTCCAAATTCCGTCTCCAGCTATAACTGAATTGGCAGGAAACACCCCAGAGAAAACAACATTGTTCTATCTGTGTGAATTATAAGGTGTTTACAGGATACCTTAAGAAATAGCTGCTGACTGACTCAAAAAATAAACACAAGAATTGTTGTGATGTTGGAAAGATGAGTTTTGCAAAAAGCCTGTGTTAGACAATATGTACATGACTAGTGAGCTCACCTAGTATTTTTCATTGACATGTCATCTCTGCATTCTTCATCTTTCCACTAACTTTTTACTGTAGTTTTTTTTTGGGGTTTTTTTTTTTGTTTGTTTGTTTGTTTTTGTTTGTTTTTTTTTTTCCTCCAGGAAAAGAGCAGGAATATAACCTAGTTTGCTACAGAGAAAAAAATGAAGAAGCTGAGCAAAATATCGTTTTCTAAAACACATTACTAAAACCAGAAATGGAAAATAAGAAAGTGGGAAAGAGAGCCATTTTAAAAGTCAGAGAAAGAAAAAAAAAAAGGAGTGGTAGAAAGGTAAAAACAAAAGGAGGGCATGGTGAAATAGTTGATATGTAGATAAAATGTAGTAGCAATAAAGAGAAGATTGTGACAAAAGGTAGTAACAGAAAGAGACGGAAAAATAATCACGGGCAGAAATCAAAGAGAAAATAAAAGAATGTAAGATAAAATAATATAAGATAAAATAATATTAAATAAAATAATAACAGGTGATGGAAGGAGAGTTAGAGAGGAAATGGGAAAATAAGGGAAGGAAAAAAAGAGAGTTTTATTTAATTAACACGTGTTGCTACCTTTTATCAGAGAGAAGTTGATGCAGAGCAGTCAGGCCAGTTAGGGCTGCAGCATGGAGATTTAGAGGGGCAATATCTTTTTCCCTCTAATTTTTGGAACACTCTTCAAGCTTTTTTAGCCAAGGATGAGTGTAATGAGGGCCAGAAGAGAATGCTTAAAACATGAAATACGTGTTTGAAAGTGAAATGCAGATACTGGCAGCAGAACCTGCTGAGGAGGTGCCCATCAAGCATGGCAGGCACAGTGTGGGCACTGACATCCCTAAATTGTTCTGAATTCTAACCTCTCCTTCCAGTACTTATTACTTGCAGTGTTTACCCTTATTGTCGTATATTTTACAGAAAATAAAAAGACCAGATAGGGTTGTTTGGCTGCTTTGTAGGGCTGCAGAGGGTTATAAATAATCCTAATACTCCATATTTTTGCTGGGGAGACCCATCTCTGTGGTGACAAGGTGTGTCAATGTGAACCAGACAGCAAGCTATCCGATGTGGGAAGCCACTGGAAAATGGACTCTTTTCCCTCCATTTTAAAGCTCATATTTTCATGACAGAAGTCAAGCATTGGTGTGGCCACTGCTTCAAGGTGTTTTCCATAGGCAGTTTTAATCAGTAATATTTTAAAATGTGAATTGCAAGCTCTTTAATGAGTGCGAGCTGGTGAGCAAATTGCGTGCTGAAATATGTAACAGTAACACCCTATCCCTGGAGTGGGGCCATCAGGAACAAATCCTGGACAGGTTTTGCTGAGCATTAGTTGCTTTTGACTTCTAAGGGGCAGTAGCCAGAAGAAGGTTAATTTCTTATGGATTTAAAAGAAAAGGTCTGGTTTTATCATCCATCAAATTCAAGAGTCTTACACCTTTCTTTCATTTTTTTTATTTTTTCTTTCAATTTTGGAGTCTCACAAGACTTAGGCTCACAGGTCTCTGCTCCAGGCTACAGCAGCCAGTGGAAGCACCAACACCAGTATCACAAAGGTAAGCCCTTGTAATGGTAGGAGAAGTCTCCTGATCAGCACAGGGGAAATCCATAGGACACTGGAACCTCTTCTTCCTTGGGCCAAGAGAAAGTCTCCATTCACATCGGAAATATTTCTGACGTCCAACCCAAACATAACAAAGGTGTGAAGACTAGAAATGGGAAACACCTACCACAGCTCTGACAGCCAAAGCAAACAGAAAACAGCTGAGTTGTTGTTGCTTCAAAATAGCCTGTTCCTCAGTCCTTTTTGTATTTCACTAGCATCCTCACAGACACTGGCCAACATACTTAGAAAACTCCAAATGGGTTTTAAAATTAGAAAAAAAAAAAAAATCTGTAGGTCAGAGATGACTTCCTGGCCCTAGTTGCTCTACTACCTTAAAATGTTTTGTCTTTCTTGTTGCTTTTCTCTATGTTTGTTTGATTTGGGAGGGGTAGGAGTTTTTTTGTTTTAACCTTTCCTGTTCTTTTTGTCTCAGCTTTTCCAAAATACCAAACAAAAAGTCAAAAAGAAACAGAAAGTTTGTTTTACTCTTATTTTATAAACCGTTGAGAGAAGCTGTAAAATTAAATAAGTTTTTGTCTTCCTAATTTAATGCTTAAAGAGAAAATACCCATAATTAATGTGGGCAATGATGTGATTTTTCCAGCAGTCTCATAATCATCAGGGAGACTATTACTGATGCTTGATTAAATAGCTCAAATTTACAGTGATTTTTCTAAGAAAATCTAGACAACAAATGGATTCTGTCTTTACTACTCTTTCAATATTTCTATCAGTAACCTCTTTGCTAGATTTACATCTTGGGGAAAAAAAAAAAAGAAAGAAGTTAAACTTGTTACATTAATCTAGAACAGTAGAGAGATGATGCTTTTGAATTTGTCTACTCTCTTGAATAAGAAACTGAAGTGTGGCTTGCTTGGCAACTGGGTACACATCACCTAAAATCTACCCGTGTACTCTTTGTTGCCAATAATTGAGTGAATTAAGGAGAAAAAAGTAGTCTCTCCCAGAAGTGTTGGGTAGAAGTGCAAACACTCCAGACCTCTGTCTTCTCTCCCTACCTGCCCACATCTGCAGACACGTGTATGGACATACCTGGCTGCCCACATTTTTTAAAGCCCCTGCTACAGGGCAGCCACTTTGTCCAAAAAAGATTTTTCAAATAATTCAGGCACCTCATTTTTTTGCATAATCTATTTAACTCCAGGTTCAAAAGTTGCTGAGCACAGAAGCCCCTGGAAAGAAGTCATCATATTTGTCTCGTTTCATTTATTTAATTAACAAAAAGGACACCCAGATTGCTTTTGGGTACAGGTTTGGAAATTTCAAATTTCTTCAGCTTGATTTTGCCTGGCTAAACTTAATGGAATCATGCAGATTTCCCTAACTTTGAACTCCATGTGGAGCTGTAAAAGTCATGCTTTGCTGTAAAGTTCCCTGGTCTCTCAGCCCCAACCCTTTCTGGTGCACACTGGCATCTCAAACCAGCAACTACTGAACTCTGTGGGGTTGATCCACAGAAGCATTCCTGTAAATGTTTGATTTCAGGTCTTGTTGAGGACCAGTTCCTGACAACATAAAGCTAATCACACATTGGACTGCAATACTGGATCGAGAGCAGGGCACAAGGGCTCAGAGATGGACGTGTCCGTGCTGTGGTGACAAACATCTGTACCTGGCACTGAGGCTGGCTTCCCTCACAGTCTCCATGCTCCACTCGGCTATTTTAGGACAGGTTAGATACCAGAGCTGGGAGGAGAGGGATGGTTTATTATGTGAAAAAAGGTCAGAAGTTTGCCTGCTTGCTCAAGCCAGCCAAATCTGGTTTTAATCTACAAAAACACACCAAAACACCCTCTTGGAGAAAAAGGTATGTTGTGTTTTCCTGACCACCGTTTTCCCTGGTGGCAAGTTTCTCATTCAAAATTATATCCACAGCTTTGTTTATGGGACTTTACAGAAGGCTTTGTATGGGTTAGAGAGGGGAGGGAATACTCCCCTATGCAGAAACACAGAACCCATTAAAGCACATGAGGCTCCCTTGGTTCCCCTCCCCAGCTGCTGCTGAGTTTATTTGCAGGCTGCAGCCTGGAAAAGGGGCTGCGGCCCATCTGTAGCACATATGTGGGAATTAATTTCCAGCGAAGCCACAGGAGTGCGGGCCCAGCGGACCCTCCCCACACGGCTCTCAGATGGCCTCCGCGCTGCCCTGATCGGCGGCAGAGGCCGGCCGAGCGCCGCGGGGCGCGGGCAGGGCGGTCAGCCCGAGCAGCCCCGGCATCGCCGCCCTGCTGCCACAGCCGGGGCTGAGCAGCGCTCCGGGCCCAAAGGGGCGGCTGTCACCGCCGCAGCGGAGCGGCAGCGCTGGGCCCGGACAGAGGACGGAGCCATGGTGCTGCAGCTCCCGGCCGGGCCCCTCCCGGGCAGCCGCGGGCCCGCAGCCGCTGCTCGGGGCACGGCATCCAGCGGGGCCGGGAGACAGTCCCGGGGAATAGCAGAGCCTGAAACTCGGCCGGGGAAAGGAGATGGGACTGCTTCAGTCGGCTCTCGTTCCCACATTGTCTTCTGCACACGAGGAACAAGATGTTTCTTCTCATGCTTTTTAGACCCTGGCTGTTAGATGTTGGGAAGGGTTGTCTTGGAGTGGGAAGCGCAAAGACATCATCATCTCTTTTAGACTTCTGTTGAAGGGAGAGTGACAATGTTAAGTAGGAAAAAGGAGAGATGACTATAACTGCAATCAAAAGCCTTTGTGAAGGGGTTCGTCCTGAGAAGGAAAGACCTATGGTTTTGGGGGCTCTTAACTCACTTGCAGATATAGGAAGAAACATTAAAAAAATAATTATTATTTAAGTGAATAACTAAACTAACTAAATGACACTGTTTTAAAAGAAACGGTTGTATAGGAAGTATGTGCAGGTCAAATGTCAGCAGGCAATCAAACTCTACCCTAAATGTTTTCAGACATTTTAGCAGTTTTATAAATACCCATTTCCTTGTGCATCTGTCTGTTGTTCAGCTGCCCAAAAACTAAAGTCACATAAAAAATAAGCAGTGACATCTGAATAAAAAATAACAAAAGTCACATGCTGATAAGAGGTGTGATATTGACACTGACTTTAAACTTCAGGTTTGTTTTTACACTAAGTTCCTTAGGGCCTCCATTTTTTCTTTTCTTTAACTTTTTTTTTTTTTTTTTTCCCTCTCTCAAGAATTTTAACCAATAATTTCTTTTGGTAAAATTCAAAGTATCTAGAAGCGATAGTAAATTTGGTAAAAGTGTTTTGCTCTCCTTAAATGCACGCCGAGATACTGAGGTGCAGTTCATGGCTGTGGGAACTGCTGCTGTGGCCGCACATACCGCAGCGTTTTCCTGGGAAGGCTAAGCCCCTCTCCCACTGCTGTCTCCGTGTGTTGGTATCCTAAAGAGCACTCCACAGAACTCATTTAAAACTCCCAGATGTGAACAGTGGGATGTGGTAGCTGCTGGAGACATCAGTTGCTGCTTCAGGCTGCTCCAGAGAGGAGCCGGGCTTTCCAAGGAGCCAAAAGAGCTTGCTGGGAGCTCACCTCCCTCCCTGTCTCCTGCCTGCGGCTCAGTGCTCTCCTCACCACTCTCAGCTCCTCCTGAGTTCTGCCTCTCCAGTTTTCCTTACCACCTTAAAAGAGAAGAACTAAGTATTTATTTAAGATGTGTATTTTTGCGAAATAGATGAAAAGGGAATGGTTTACCTTGGAGTCTGGGAGTTTGGCCTGTAAATAACCAGCTGTAATACCTG
This sequence comes from Sylvia atricapilla, assembly GCF_009819655.1. Taxonomy (NCBI): domain Eukaryota; kingdom Metazoa; phylum Chordata; class Aves; order Passeriformes; family Sylviidae; genus Sylvia; species Sylvia atricapilla. The sequence continues at coordinate 89,014,426 of NC_089142.1, read as the reverse complement.
TCCCCTTTGCTGTAATAAACCAAAGTCTAGCCCTCTGGTCTTCAGAGAGAAAACTCTTATTCACTCTGCTATTAACCACCACCTAATTTATTTCTTTTCCATGACTATTAGTGTTGAATCAAAGTTTGTTTCTGAGGCTGAGAGGAAAGTTGGTTTTAGTATTGGCTCTAATCATGTATGTTTACCTCAAGCCACTGACACAAACATTTATTTGCTCAAGGATCACCAGAGAAGTGGTTGAAAAGCACCTAAAGATTTTAATTGGAATTTGTTTCATGTTGATGTTCAAGAATTCAGATGATCCTTTTATCAGAAGAAGGAAAGTCTTAAAATACTGAATTGAAAATAACGTAGGCAAAAGCTTTCTTGTGGTGTTTACAAAAAAATTTTGGTCAGGACAAGCACTCCAGAGAAGCTGATTTCTCCATGTAATTGTACCACTTCTCTTCTAAATTTGGGAACTAAAAGCAAAAGAAATTTTTTTCATTTTTAATTCAAAATGGTCCAAAGTTAAGTAATTTGACTTTCTATTCACTATTGAGGAAAGTGCTATCAAGGTCTGGAGTTTACCCCAACCACAACTTGTGTGACAGCTGCAAGTTTGTGTTTCTAGGATTCCACCTCAAGTAAATACTTGCTATTTGTATGATTTTTTTCATAGAGACGATGGAGTCAAAATAAATGCTTTGCTTCTGCTGTATGTATCTTGGAGCTGGGCTTTTCTATGAAGTCTGTGGAAGCTTGTTGCTATGTTAAATGCCCAGCTTTCATTAAATCCACACCTGAAGGGTAAGTAAATGAATCCTGAATTTCGCATTTGAAGGTATGTGTGCTTTTCATGGATTTATGCCAGCTAGATTTTAGATTTAAAGAAACATTGTCATAACTTTAACCACACTGTGGCTAGGCCAAACCTCAAAGATCTTGTTCCGAGGGCCACTGCCCTTTGAAGTGGCACCATTGACAGTTTTAGCTACTGTAGGTATTTATGAGGTACAAAATTATAAAGTAAACAGGCATAAAATGTTATTTTAACAGCATACAAACATCACCAAGCTGATTATATTCTTGTGTTCCAAGCATTGGTTTACTCAAGTTGATTTCTGTTTTCTCTCATCTCTTCTCTTTTTTACCCTCCTTTTTTTTTTTCTGTATGAACCTGTCCCGAAGAAACATAGGAGCAGTATTTGCCAACTGCAATAGAAAATCTCCAACAGCTCAGATGTATATGTTTACTATGAATTGAACTCACAGCTCTTGAGTGGTACTGTGTGTTTAGCCTGTTTACTCCCCAAAGTAGTTGGAGAATTATCTGTGCATTTTCTACATTGTTTTCAATGTTCTGCTTTGTTTGGTGGTGGTTTATTAATGATACTTGTGATTTATTACTGTCACTTTATTAGATTATTTGCAAATCGGTGACAAAGCACTATGTGGATCATGCCTTGTTAGTCATAAAAGCACTCCAGAAGCCATGAAAATCAGTTAAGCTTGAACCTATTGAATGAAAGAGCATAGTGCTCTCTATTGATCAGTAGCCTTTAGATATGTAATGAATAGTTGTACTTTTGTAGCACTGTCAGAAAGTGTTTTCCTTTGGATCTGATAAATTACACTCTTTTGTACTAGTGGTTTGAGGTTTGGCATGAAACATTCTTGTACTAGTATTTCTTTCAGATCTAGTACTGGGGTGATCTTAGATGACCAAGACAGATAAATGTTAAAAGAAAAAATTGTATTTGCTCTCCCAATACAGTTTTGACCATTGAGTTAACACTGATCCAACTTTCATATGTGGCAGGAGATTGAGGGCTCAATTGCAAATGATTTGTAGAACATTTTTATAGCCTGTGTGCATGATACATAGAGTCTCTCTCATATGAATTCACATGTACATTTGGATTGTAGCTAATTCCTTTATAAATACAGATTTATTTTTGAATTTCTTATTGAATGGGCAAACATTTAAGATTAATTCTGCATTTGTTGTTGGTTTGATGTGTACTGTGCTTCTGTTTACAATATTAGTACTTGATTTCCTCCTTTCTTTGCAGCTTGTACAGTCCTTTACACAAAACCAGAGTTGGGTTGTACGTAAAATGTTACTATTTTAACTGGATAAAGTTAAAGGCAGAGTTTGTGGTGCAGCAGGCCTCAAGTCTTGCATTCGTGTCATTCTCTGAAGGATATCCTTATTAATACTCATAGTCAGATCCTTTGGAGATGTTCACTAGGATATTCCTCTGGATTAGAGTCACCTTCTCCTTCTCCTACATCCACTCCTCTCCCTTGTAAGAAAAATAATCAGAAGAATGAGCCCGATTTTATTAACAGAACTCAGGACAATAAATTTTCAGCAGCTTCTTTTCTAGATGTTTTCTAGTTCTCCTCCAGCTTCCTTCAGTATTTGCTCAGGTTATTGGCATTTGAACTACTTCCTCTCAAACAAGCCTGGTTTAGGCAATAGTAGCCAAAAGCTCTGGGGTCTGCTTGGCAGCACAAAAGAACAGTGACAGGAGTTTGAACATCAGCAGTGCCCTAGTGTGTAAAATAAGGAAAAGGTTCCATTGAACTCAATATAATATTTCTTAGCTGTGTTTGCAGCTACAGGCAAAATGCAGTCACACTTCCATCTAACACCCAACGAACCAGCAGTGCTTGGTAAAGTCTTTCTCCCAGTGTTTTTCGCCTTTAATGCACAAAAGTTTTCTGCTCCCTACTCCTCCTAAAGACAACAGCTATGAAAGGTGAGAATTGAATTTAAAAAATACAAATATCCGTAGAAATACAGTAAGCACAGTTTTCTCTGACTGGAAAGGCCTGGGTACAAGGAAAAGGAAGCTTTTATGGGTCTTTACTTAAAGATACTATTTTTAAGTCTCTCTGGAACCTGTGTTTTGTGACTGACTCTGGAGAGTCCAGTTGTAACAGTTCTTCTCTTCCAGCCAAACACCTCAGTGGATTAACCAGCAGGGACAATTTTGGCACACAAATAAAAACTGTTTGCTGAGATGGATGAGCTGTGTCTTGTCTGTTGGTTTAGCTACTGAATTCAGGATAGAATGCCTTGAGTTGATGTTTTGACTCTATTAGTCTTTTCAGTTACTTCTGAAAGAATTAATATAATTAATTCTTATATTAAACTGATTCAAAAACTCTCTTGCCAACACTGTAACACAGTGACCACCTAAACAGTAAATGAAAACATAGCTGAAAAGGCTCAAAGCTTAGTAACATCTGCAGTACATTAAGAAAGGTTTCAGAGCTCTAACACATGACCCAAGTGCCAGCATCCTTGCAGAATGTCTTTTACTGCAGCCTGGTTTTGCTCTGGTCTTTCTCAGAGCTGGCTTAAAGGGCAAGTAGTCTCTAATGACCACATTAATTGACCCAGCAGAATAAATTAAGGAGGGGGAAGTGATTACCATTTCAAATCACTAATTTCTATGTAAATTTTTACATTACATGAATCTAGATCAATGTCTAACTCATTTAATAAATGTTTCTTATTCTAAGAAGGCAACCATAATTAAGTTATAAAATTACAGAAGTCTGGCTGAAAATATCTGGCTAAAAAATATTTTGAGGTTAAGGCAAATAATTTCTTGTGTCTATGTAGCAATTCTGATAAAAAGCTCTCTCTGGCTGCTGTCATAAAAACAGCAGAGTCACTGCACTTCAAATGACATCCCATCACTTAAATCTTTAATAAAGTTTCATTTTCTGCGGACAATACTGAAATATTGTCAATACTTAGATGAGTCAAATAATAATTCTCCCACCCAATCATGTTTTGATGAGAAAGAAGAGATCATAGTATGCCATAGAAACCAGGTAAATTGGGCTGAAAGACAGTTTGATCAGGAAAGCTTTCCATTCATTTGCTTGCAGCTTTCAAGGTATCTGTAATCATATATCCCTACCTACTCAGAAGAATTTCATCTCTGTGACAATTTCAGAGAAGCCATGTGTGTGCAGTCCCTCTCATTTATATGTGACATATTCACATTCTGTTTGAAGACTCAGTCCATCCGTGCTGCCCCCGTGTTGAGGGGCAATAACAAGCAGTTGATATTATTCTGTTGCTGTTGAATAAAATCCTACTCTGTGGCCTGTCCTGCAGGAAATAATACCCAAACAAATGCAAAGGAAAAAAAAATGCAAAATAAAATCCAGAAAGAAAGGGTTTTCCCCTTTTTCCTCTATTAAATTGTGGGGTGTTTATATCCTCACTTGGCTTCCACACTCCAAGTTAATTTCTTTTTTACCTAAAATGCAAAAATAGTGTGTCTGGTGGTGTGTCTGTTGTTACCTGCTCTATGTGACTTGGAAGTTTTAGTAAAATTGAAACTCACAAGGCTTCCTTTATGTGGGAAAGGGCTGCCACTGTTGGAGTGTGACAAGACCTATCACATTGCTGGGACTTTAATAATAATAAAGATTGACAAGAGAGATGCCTGACTTGAACACAGCTCTGTGGCCTGTGCAGCATGGACTGTAAAAGCTTCTAATGCAACAGTTTGAGTAGTTGTTAGGAGATCAGTAACAGTCCAGGAAATTTACTTTATGGTTTCTCTCACTGAAAAAGTGCACTTACAGACACATAACTTAAAAAAAGAAAAAAAAAAAAAAAAGATTTATAAGTCAGCATTACCTGATCTGGCACAAAAGCAGTATTTTCTACTAATGCACTAAATTATAAAGGTAGTGAACAGTGTGTTGGATGTGTCCTGAATTACTATTCTCAAAGTAAAATACAACAAAAATTGGAATAGTGCTTCCTGAGAACCAGAAAGATGCACCTCATATTTTATATCTCATATATTTTCTTAGCTCTTGAATTGAGGACAAATTAAGGGTCTGACAGTCTTACCCCAGTCTTATTTCAGAGCAAGACTCTCCTAAACTCTATGTCCTTCTGCCTGTCTCATTCTTCGTGCCTCATGCAGGCTGCTTTCTATTCAGGAGTCTTTCTCATAACCCAGCTATGAAGAGCCACCACCATCTCCAACGATGGCTTTGCTAATATTATTTTTATCATTAGTAGTATTGTTTGCTTGCTGTGAAGTGAATTTGTAAAGTGAAAGTAGATTCCTGATCCATTTAGCCTCTGCTTCCCCTAGTAGTCTTTAGACTAGTCTAAAGAGAAGACTTTTATTGTTGCAGTGAAAATCTCTCAGCACCACCTCCATTTGGTTAAGAAAAGAGGGCAAAGAACATGAATGGGTTTGATTTCCTTAAGAAGTTTACCACAATGCTGATGACAGATCTCAAAAACAAAAAAAAGCTCATCAATATTCAGGTAGATAACAAACCCGCCTTTGTGAAATGGTATTTTCTTTGTATAGCAATGAGAAATAGTTCCATCCCTAAAGCATTTACAAGAGATGTGAGACTGTGAAAGATCTGTTGAATCTTTGAATGCAGACCTCACTACTATGTTATTCCATGAGTAAAAAAATATCTTAATAATGCAATTACTATATAATCTACATGAACCCATGAAGTTTCATCTTAAAATTAAGGTTACTATTCTTGTGCTCTGTTCCAGTATCCCACTTTACTGAAGATTAGATATAATCTTATCCCTTCATTTTTGTCACACTGAATGTTTTAATCATATGTTTATGGTTTTCAAATAGAAAAAAAAAAACCAAATACAATGTAGCCAGGACACAAAGTAACAATTATGTCCATTAGAAAAGACATTTATGTTGTTGACATTGGAAAGGAGAGTACAATCTTCAGATACCCACTCCTGTATTTTGTGTAAAAACATGTAAAAGGAAAAACTAGGGTTGAGCTTTCTTTGATTATTTTTGATTTTCTTTCCCAAATAGAAAGTTCCAAAAAGGAGGCCAAACGTGTGTGCTATAAATTGTTTTATAAGACGACTGTAGGTTGTATATTGCAAAACAACTAAACCAAACAAACCAGAAAGCTCTGGTATTAAGCAAATGAAAAACCCATTCCAGATGGAAAAGAGCTCAAGAGTCAGAGCTGCCCAAAGTCCAGAATGCTCTGTGAAAATTAGGTTATAATAGTGTAGTCTTGAAAAGGAGGTTTGGAAAAGAGGCAGAGTTAAAACAGGAATTAAACTGTGTTTGACAAGCTAAATGGAATACATTTCCTAGCTCCAAATGGCTGCACAGTACCCCTGTAATGGGTGTTTTGCTCAAAGCATAATGAGAAGAGGGAAAATTATTTCATTTATCCAGACTACAATCAATCACTTCCAGGAAAATAAGTCTTTCATTATTTTCCAGCAGCAATAGGAGTTGTTAAGTGTATTATTTTGATGTACAAATTGCTTTATGAAAGAAAAGATAAAAAGTTATTAGAGAAACAAGATGCACAAAATTAATCTGTAAATTTTATAACTATTCATAGTTATTCTGCTGTCTTTGTGCCTCAATACATGCCTTTTTTCTTTATGATCTCTAAAGTGCCAAGTGTCATAAAAATATGAGAGCAATAGGAAAGGTGGAGAAGTCTCTGAAGAAAAGGAATTTTTTCATCTGGTAACAGGTCCAGCCCAAAAGCCATAAAGACCTTTCCTGAAACTTCTGGGCTGCAAAAGTATACTGAATTTTGCTGGATTACTTTCTTCTGATGGATATTCCCTAATAGTACTGTTGGTTTCTGGATAATGATAGAAATGATTAGGTAAAGTGATGGTAGAAAATGATCAGAAAATATTCTGCACAGCTATAATATCCAAGAATTTCTCAGCGCTTAAATTTGAATTGTCTTATCTGGTCATGAGAACAACATTGCTCTCAAATTTAAAGAGCAGGAAAGCTGAATCACAGGAAAGTCAGTCTTGTTCTCATTGAAATCAACACTGTAATGCCTGGAGACCATCCTTGCTATACAGAATAGCAGACCAAACCCAGAACCCAGAAGAGTAGGGATTTGATTTTGCTTGCCAATGTGCACTTCATTTAAAAAAAAAAAAAAAAAAAAAAAAAAAAAAAAGAGTTAGAGAAATTATCCTTGATTTTCTAAGTGTGCTGCAATGCTCTGAAAGCCTCTTTCCTCAGCAAGTACAAGATTAGATTCAGTGCCACTATCTTTCCTAGAACCGCCAGGTCTTGGACAGAGGAAAAACCAGATGAGCCCAAACCAATCCCCCCAAGTGAAAAAAAGAAAAAAAATAAAAAAAGCCCGTGAACCAAGCAAAGCCAGTAAGTTGGTGGCTGCACTAATTATTAGCTTCCAGGAGTCATTTGAGATCCAGGAATTTCCTACAGGCGATATTGTGTCTAAATGCAAAGCTCTGTTACTTTGCAGGCTCCCTCCCCTTGCACAGGGTGCTATCAGGTAAATTTGTTATCGAAGCAGCAATGGATGGATGGAGTCTCAGCTGTGCTCTTGTACATGCCTATACAGAGGTCTCCAGCTTTGCAGATGTCAGCAAAGTCATCCCTTGTGATACTGTTCTACTTTCATGCCATCTGAATCAATCTCTTATCTAGGAAAAGCCTGGGCTCTTTAAAATAGTAAGTCAGTTCAGAAGCAGGCAGCTCTAAAGTGTAGGTTTAGGTATTATGTAGCTGTGTGTCAGTTTTATGGACATAATCCCTCAGTTTTAACTGAGCTTTTTAATTTCACCTAAAAAAAGAAGCCAGATGAATTCTTCCAACCCCTTTTAATTCCCATCTCTGTGTGCAGCTTCACTTAGTGTTTCTTATAACAAAAGGCTTTTAAAGTTGATAAATGGCTGCAGAGATTTTGCTTTACTTTGTTGCTTTTCTATTTATTTAACCAAGAGCAGTTCTTTTAGTCCTGACCTCAGCCTTGTCAAATAGACTGTGTTTGTCAAACTGCTCATGCTCCCATTAACTCCTAGCTGTTTCAGTTGTCAAATTTGATGAATGGCTCAAATGCTGCGAGCATCATTAAAAGCAGGGATACTGAAGAAAGTATTATGCTGTACTGAGTCCAAATACACACCATAAATAGGAAAATTCCGAGCAAAGAAAATCTTTTATTGCATAAAGGAAATTGCAAGTGGTTTAAACTAATCTCTTTTAATGCCATCTTTCATATATGCAGGAGACAAGAAAAAGCCGCTCAGGTTTCATGGTTGGTATTATCTCTTCATAGTTAAAGAACATTAGTAGCTTTATAACCTTATCTATACAGAGTTCATGTAAGTGTTTGGGGGAACAGGCCTGCTCAGTGGGAATAAAAGCGACAGAACTGTTCCCACAGTGCTCTGTAGGTCCGGAGGGTCTGTCCCTTCCCAAAACACAGCCTGCAGTTTCTGTAAGTCTGGGTTTCCCCTGAGTGCAAGCACACAGCGCTGCCCTTGGCCGTGCCCAGGGCACAGGGAGCCCCCAGCTCTCTCCGGGAGCTGCCCGGGCAGGGGAGCAGCGCCAGCTCCGGCCGGACAGCGCCTGGAGCAGCTCGGCTCCCGCTTCTGCTCCTCAGCTGAGCTCGTCTGGGGCTCCGTCTGCCCTTTGCCGCACTTACAGCACAGCGAGCCGCGCTCGGGGTTAGTGCTGGGAAGTTGGGCAATGGCTTCGGCACAAAGAATAACTGTTGTTTTTGTGGTGTTGTTCTGGATTCTGGGCTATTTTTAACTAAAGGCAAAAGAACTGCTGTTTGAGTATTTTTATTTATTTTTTTTTCACATTCTCGAGGCAGATTAAATTCTTCAGATGAATATTTATACGGAGATACATATATATTTAGATATGAAAGTTATACACTTCTAGTCTGGTGACACTCCTCTGCTTATTAAGGTCAAGACAGAGTTGCTGGGGTATGTTTTTATTATTTTTGTTTTTAAAATTTGTAATCTAAGTGCATATGCATACAGGCTGGTTCTAGTATTACCAAGTGTTATCATGTGGAATTTTCATCATGAAAAAGTACACTGCTGAGGTCGATTTTTCCTGGGCAGCAGTACAAACCATTACAATGAAGACAGCAGGCAAAGTATTGCAGCAATTCTGAAACAGAATCAGAAGTAGGTCATCAAAGTTTATATTTTCCCAAACTACAGCAGCACATCAATTTTTTTTTTAATTATTAGAAGATAGGAATTATTTCTTGATCTCAGGATTTTAGGAATCACAGAGAAAGCAAATAGAATTCCAGTTGTGTCAGAAACTGCATCAGCTCGGGTTTGCCTTCAGTGAGTATAACTCTTCCTGGCTGCTTGAGCCCAAGCAATGGTAGAATCCTCTCTCTCTGGTTGCAGCTGACTCTAACTCTAGCTTTGAGGTCATCTTTCCAGAAGTAAAGTTTTGGAGAGATGATGTGGGATGTCAGTTACTGAGCATGGGGCACCATTGCTGTAAATCAAAGATTTGCACCACAGCCACAGCATAAATCTAAAGATGTGAGAAGCATTGGCAGTTAATCAATTCATGTCAGTAATTTTTTCCCTTACCTAGGTGCCATCAGTGGCAGAGTGCAGAGGTGAGCTCTGGGCTTCCACCACTGGCAGGGAGGGTGCAAGGCAAGAAGCTTTCTCCTGCCTGCTGTCTGCACCAGGGATATCCAAACTACCCCACGCACTTGCTGGCTGAGTGATGAGAGAATTTATTATTTCCTCCTAAGTGAAAAGGTGCTACTTTTTGTCTGGACTAGATCTCTCAGGTTTGCCTGTATTTAGATCACAGGGACTAGATGTGCAATAGAAATTTAATTGATTAATTTCATCCAGACAAACCATGAAGTGGTATCACTGTATATAATCATGAATGTGTGTTACTATCCTAGGGTGTATTTGATGTTTGTTGCCTAGGGCCCTAAATATATATTTGGTTTTCTGAATAGTTCTGGGGTTTCTTTCAATGGAGTTCACAGTTCTTTTGTTATTCACTGGGTGGTAATGTTATTAGCAAGCAAAATACTTTCATTAGAACAAATGCTTTCTTTAAGCCTCAACTTATTCTTATTTTTGCCCGTAGCAGGAATTAAATATTTATTAGGCAAAACAAAATGGGAAAGCTGCAATCATTCTCTAATGAGGCTTCCTGCACTTTTAATCATGATTTGTTGGTGTCTCTGGATTTCTGTTACTCTCAGGAGTACTGACTTCATTTGATTAGCTACACTGAAACTGAGTCTATAGGAACAGGCTCTGTATTTGCTATTGCATTCTCTTGGACAGAATTATAACCATCAGGGTAGCTGTATCTCTGAATTAAATGTATGTACATACACAGGTGGGTATCAATCCCCCAACACACACATGCTCTCCCACTAAGATCAGTGAGACCAGCATTTATGAGAAAATAGAGTTCTGCAGGCTCAGTTGGTCTCTAATGAAACATGACCTTGACCTGGGAAAGTGGGATTGGAGATGTCAGTATCTACACACTTGTTAAAGCAGTGGAATGAGGAATTTGGCTCATAGTTCACTGAAAAGGCATCAGCAGGGTTAAAGCAAAACATAAGAAAAAGCTAGTTTGCTGTGCCCCCTTGTTCAGCAAATAAATGATACTGTCAAGAGTTTTGAAGCAAGCACTTCAGCCTGTTCCTGGAAAGCATCACTGGCGAGAAAAATAATTTTCAGTAGAACTCAAGAACTGAGAGGAAAAACATTGTATAAATCAGTAACAAGTTGGCCCTCAGGCAGCCAAGCTAAAGAGGACTCATTTCCTATGGATTTCTCTCTCCTGCCTCACTGTCTGCTTCCCAGCTCTCGTCCATCATCAGCCCTGCCCGTCCTTCGTGCCTGCAGCGCCTGGCAGGGAGCACCATGTCCATGGCCAGGGCAGCACTGCTGTGTGTGCAGCCATCAGCTGTCCCCAATTTGCACGGGACTCATCACAACTTGACTCGCTGAGACCTCTGCCCTTCTGTAAAATGGAGTTAAAACTGGGGGGAAAGAGCAAACAGATGACAGGCAAACATTCATATGGCACAATTATATGTCGAAACCTCATTTCCCTAAGGAACTCTGTACTTTTAGTTGTCAGTATTTTTAGAGATTGGATATTTTGTTTATTTTGGAAAGCAAGTAGAAAGATGCATAGAAACAATCACTGAGGTGGCACCATGTTTTTTTCTGAGTAAATACCCATAAAAACGTTCCAGGATACCATATTCCACAACACAAATATCCTAACCCTGCTGCTTATACCCCTTGGATTAAGCTGCACCCCAGACACTGAAGTGCAGAAGCCCCATTTCAAACCAGCCTCCTTCCCTTGTTTGGTAGTCCCCAGGACTGCTACATCAGTGTCATCTAGACATGTTAATGTTTGCAAGAGAATTAGAAATTTAACAAATTACTCCTACTCAACAGAACAAAAGAACAACACCAATTTCTACTTGAGAGTGATGCTGGTGCTGTCAGTAGGATTGCAACGTGTTAATTTATCCCAGCATTTCTGAGTTGGGTGGTTCTCTTTAATAATTGTTGGATTTCTCCTGTGATGACCAATTAATTGTAGGACTAACTCAATGCAGCTATGATACCCTCAGTACCCTGCAGCAGAACTGTCAGAACAAATACACACTTTTCATTTTCTTTCCTCTGTTTTGCTTGCTTGCTTGTCACTTCAGTTTGCCTGTGAGTGTTTGCCTTGTGCTGTTGCCACTCAGAAAGAATGCTAGGGCTGGGCAGTAAATAAGGGACAAAGATAGTATCAATTTAGATAACAATGAGGGTTTGTGTGTGTGGCTTTTAAGAAAGAAACTTTGAAGAAATTTTGCATGGCTTGAAATTTTCTAGCTCTTATTAAGCAATAAAAAATATATTTTTTCATTTTTATAGAAATCAAGCTATAAGTAGGGGGGAGTTTTTGCTCAGTTATAGAATACATAAAAGTGTGACAGAAAGGAATGATTTTCCCTGGCATCAAAATATTAAATCATCATCAGAACTTGCCTCTGGACTCACAGACAATAATTTATGTATCTCCTGTTCTCTATTTTACTTTTGTCTCACAGACATAATGTAAGAGCCCTACTTTTCTCACAAAATGTGCATCTCTAGAGTGTGCATGTTGGACAAATTTAGCTAATAAGTTACATGGGCAACAAGTCCTTACTGGTTAGAGAGTTCTTGGTATTTCTCTTTTCATTTTTTCTCTTTCCAATATATACATCCTACAAAGCATGAAGGCTTTGGAAAAGACTAGATGTAATTTAATCATTTACTAATAATTTAGAAATGTTTACTTGGACTTAAATTTTGTTCTTCCCTTTCTCTTTCTTTTTGTCATTTCTGGATGAAGAAAAGTAGCAGCAGCAAAAGTATTGGTATTGTCCCCCAGTGCCCAGAAACCATGTCACTGCAAATGGTAAATGAAGTTTAGTCATATGGTGTGATCTCCAGCTCCCTAAGTCACTCACCAGAGTGAGTGAGGCTGAAATTCCCTCATGTTATGTCTCTCTGCTATAAGTTATGGTGTTGTCTTTTTGCTACTGAAGTTTTGATTTTATTCTGTAACACTATTTCCTTCTTGTCTTTTAGGTTTGTTGTCCTTCTAGTTATGTGAATTTTCAGCCCACCCAACACTCTTCTGAGGTACCTAGTACTTGCTGCTTTTGGTTCAGCATCCTAGAAATTCTTGACTTTATGGGAGTCAGGAACATTATGGGAGTTACTGCACTCAGATAAACTTCAATTGTAAAGAATAATCAGCTGCTTGCAAAAATGTTTCAGCTGATGTCCCTGTGATTCTGTGTTGTTATTTTGTTTTACTATTTCAAAATATTCTGTTGAGTTTCAGCTCCTACAGAGTATTTAGAAACATCCTTCAGACTAGACCTATGTCCATCTTTATAAAAGATAGTTTGTGTGGCTTATGTGAAGTCATGGGATTGCAGGGTTTTGGGATGAAGACTCACTGAAGTGAGGCAGAGAACCTGACTAACTCACAAAGGCTAAAGGTATCCAAATTGTTACGGTCTAGCCCATAACTGTCCTAAGAAGGAGTTAAGTATAACAAAGAGGTGGGAATTTCCATGCCTGAATTCTTAGATCCTAAATCATCATAAATGCTTGTTTTTCCCAAACCACAAACACCCTTCTGACCTCTCTGATTTTCTGACATAAACTAAAAATCTTTTCATGATAATCAGAGTCAAGTATCAGTTCCAAAAAGCCATTGCTGTGCATTATAGGAACTTATGAAGATTAGAAAACAAAACAAAACAAGCAGTCTACCACTTTCCGGGATTAATGCTATGAAGGATTTGATGGGTGGTCCATAAGTGGACAGCATGTTGCACTAATGTGTGACTGCATGGCAATTAAGCTTAATTAGGGAAGGTTTTGAAAAAGACGGATGAAAGTAAATTATGGGAATGAAAGCAACTGTGCTTTTGGGGACCACATTGTGCCATGCTGGTTCAGTGAAGTGTTGTTAAAAATGTCCCCCTTCTGTCAGGTTCTGATGCACATCCAGCAGTTTGTCAAGCCAAGCGTTTTTCTTGGGAAGGGGGAATCTCTCAGGAGCACATTCTTCACCCGGCCTCTGTGGAACTCACCGGGTTCATGAGGAGACAGCTGCGCTTCCAGAGTAAGAGCAGCAGCAGGTGACCCTGAATATGTGGCCATCCAGTTCAGTTCAGCACTGCCTCTTTTCTGCCTGGAGCAACAAAGGTAATCATCAGTGTGGATTCTCACGTGTGCTCTGGGGACATTTTTTGTACAATTTCGCATTTTTAGTGCTTTCTCAGATTTACAGCCAAGCACCCCATATGGAACATCTGATTCTGGTTGAAGTAATTTTCTCTGGTGAGAAGACTTCAGTAGGCAAACCTGGAGCAGTTTCCAGGCTTCCATACTGAGTGGTTTGAGGGCATTCCATAAAACACAATCTTTCAGAGCAGAGGACTTCAGAGTTTCTGTGCTCATACTGTTTCAGAGCTGAGTGCTCTTCTTCAAGAAAATTTTAAAGGAAACAAAACTCAAAATGCTGAAATCCTCAATGGAACAGATTTGCTTTTTTCTGCTCTGGACTAAGTGGTTGTTACTGCAGGCACCGTTACAGTATGCTACGTTATATTGGATTTTATTAAATTATGGAAAATAATTAAGTAGAAAAGCAGAGGAAAAATGCTACACAATCTGCAGGCAGATCTTTTTTTAGCTTGAATAATGTCTGGTATTGCTTTCCACCAGGACACAGGGATGCTTTTTTTCCCTAATGAACTTTTTACATCTGAGATGAAGTACTGATTCTGTGGACAATTTATTAAGAAAAGCAACAGTTTCATGTGGGGAGTTTTCAGTCCAACAGGGAGTTTATATGTGGAAATCATATATAGGTATAGGGAAACACCTCATAAAAAGAATGACTACGTGGTCAGCAGCTGTAATTTATGTTCATTCTCTTTTAATAAAAAAATACATGTTCAGACCAATCTTTTGGGTTTTTATTGCAGCTCAGCAAGATACCCTCAACTGTAGCCATTTAACCTCCTGATTTTCTTTAGTTTGTTTCTGTAAAAAGGAAAGCTAAACCCAGTACTTGTGTTTTCAGTTATGAAGCTTATTCATATGAGAGGGGTGCGACAAGGATGCCTTTCTCCACTGAAGGATGCTGAAGTAGGTGTTGATAAAAACATCTCACATCAAAGAGTGTTAAAATGAAAACAGAAACAAGAGGATGCTAAACAAAGAAAAGAAGCTGTGTCTGGGATTTGATGGCTGACCATGTACAGCTGTGCACATGTAATCCAGATACATGTCCTAATGTCTAAGCTCTCCAGGTTAGGTGTATATTTACTTGCACTACTCAGATGAAACTTTGCAAATGAGGTGTGTGCCCATAAATCACAATATTCTTCAGATCTAATGTTGTGGAAATCTGTCAAAATAAAAATTATATTCCTAGAAAGGATGCTTTAACAAAACCTCTAGACAGGCTGTCATATTTAGCACAGAGTGCTATTTCTGAAGAGAGATCCACTTATCCTGCAGAACCCTACTCAGATCCCCTACTTGCTTCTATCTCTGTAACTGGAATGTGAAGGCACTTCTCAAGAGTTCCTGGTGAGGTAATGAGAAATTCCAGGGTCTGGCAGGATCTGTAGTGGCAACACTTGTGAGAGGAGCTAGCACAATGCCCTTGCATAGATTCATTCCTTAGTGATGGTGATCAGATTTTGGTGGAAGTCTGATGCAGCTATGAATCAGCAGGTGAACAAGCCATTTCTTCACTAAAAGCCTAAACTCAGCATTTATTACTTCCTCTTAGGTCACAGAAACACCACTTGTCTGTCAGTTTGACAATAACCGCTCCATTTTCATCTTCATCTGCCTAAAACACTCTGTCCTACATCTCTTTCGCACATGCTGTAAATGCCCCTCCTCCAGCAGTATTTCTGCTGTATTGCTGCTGGCACCCTATGCAGCAGCCAGACCTCTGGGCATCTCTGACAGACTCAGAAGGGAATTTTCTGAGTCAAATTAGTAAGGGCAAAGGCCAGTATTTCTCAGTTAATGACAATAAAAATTCACCTAGATTAGTACTGGCTACTTGACAGGAACCAACAGAGCATCAAGATTTGGCCTCCTATGATTTGGATACTTTCTAAATTATATTTTTATGTCAGAATACTGCCATGTTGCTTGTTGAAAGCCTAGAGAAAAGCAAATTTTTACAATCTGAGGAGAGCTGCAAGAGCAGCTGGAGCTATTCTGCCTACTCTTTCCCCACATTGCAAGCCTTCACAAAGCTTTAAAGCCAGAGAAAGTGAGCTGCCAAGAAAACCACACTAACAAACCAGATGAGACCATTATTCCCAGTTTTCTGGGAGATATGTTTCAGCCTGTGTGTTCTGTATTTCTGCAAGAAATGTTTAATACGTAGCAGTGAAGGAACTCAGGCTTGCTGGAATTTTTGGATTCGTTTCTAACCTGCTCTCTTTCTTTTTCTCCCCACCTCCTTCTCTTTTTTGTGGCTTTCCAGTGTAAGTGGCCACAGCAAACCCCAGTTCAGGATCCAGGAGGAATCCTTCCCCGCCAGCCTAAGGAGAAAGTTTGTGACAGCTGCCGAAACGCCTTGATCACACACTCCCAGCATCCTGCCCTGCCAGCAGCAGGAGGAAAGTCCAGTTTATGTTAATAAGGTGCAGAGAGTGGCCAAAATATTTTGGGAATTTTCTGGCTCAAAAGGGTAATGAAGCTACCTCTGTCGGCAGTGCACTGGCACAGGAGCAAACTAAACAACTGGGAAATATGTTTCAGAGCCGAAATACAGAACACAAACTCCCTGGATTTCACACTTCCACTGGAGGCTGAGCTTTGCCTCTTTCTACCTCTTTTCCAGGCTGGCTGAACCCTTTTGCGCGAAAAGTGGGAGGGATGGGGGAGGGCAAGCAGGCTTTTCTTCAGATTAGCTTCAGGCAGCTCTTGCCAGACCAAAAGTTACATTGGAAAGCATTTCTTAGTTTATACCAAAACAATTAATTGTATAATATGTAAAATAAAACCAGAAAGTTATTCCCATAAATTTGGTTTAAAATCTGCTTTTTTATTAACTTTGAGCAAAAGGAACCTCCAGGCTGCTGGGAGCACAGTCAGATTCTTTGGGCTCTCTTCAAAAAGCTCGCTCTTTTTGTCATTCCTCTCTGACCTCCTCCCTGCTAGTCCCGGGATGAAAAGCAAGCCAAAGATCTGCTGAGAAATGGGCCGAGCCACTGCTGACCTTTGCAAATCCAATTTCTTCAAAGCGAGAGCTAATCGACGTGTTCCCACGCTGTGTATTGCTGAAACTTACGATGCAATTCAAAGAATGAATTCACCATGGTGCAATCTCATTTTGAATCCAGTTTTCTTGTTATGTGTCAGAGGGTGAAGGAGGCAGAGTGTGGTACAAGTTATAGAGAGCAGTCACAACCGGGTTTCACAAACTGTCTAAGTCTCTTTCAAAGACTTTGCACTTTGGAGGGGCTCTTTCCCTTAAAATCTAAACCACATTGGCCTCCCCCCCCCCCCTTCTATCTTCCTCCCCCTCAAAAACAGAGAGACATTTTGCAGTTGTTTAAAACAATAATAAGCTAATGAGAGTTTGCACTGAGCAATCTCCAAACAGAAAAAAAAAAATAAAAATAGTCTCTGAGGGTTTTATCTTATGTGTGCCCTTTGGGGAGATTCATGTGCACAGAAGCGTTAGGTGAAAGAGATTGTGCTACAGGAAGAGCTTTAAAATTCATATTCAACATTCATATTCTTTCACTTTGCATATCTGATCTGCTTTGAGCACTATTCTGATTTTACAGCAGCCAGGGTAATCCACTCTGTGAGAAGTTTTGCAATCTCTGTTAGGTACTGCAGCTGTGCCGGCAGGGTCCGTGCAGGAAAACCACAGTGACATTCCCAGCCTAAATCCTATAATCTTGTTACAACAGGTGCCTGCAGCCTGGCCCCCTCCCCGTTTCCCAGAAGGTGCTGCCATTTGTTTCCCCGCTGCACTGGCCAAGCCCTGGCTGAGCACAGCCCTGGGCAGCCCACCAGACCCAGTGGGAGCAGCTCTCCGTATCCTGCTGGCAGCTCCCAGCGGGGTGGGTTTGCACAACACTGCAACTTCTTGTCTGGGGCAAAAGGGACACGAGAGGACTCTCATTCCTCGTTTAACTGCTGTGGGGCATGTGTCATGGGTAGTACATCCCAAAGAGATGCTTTCAGCAGCCAAAGAGAGCAGTTATGTCATTGCCAGCAGGGGTTGGGCTTGGTGTGCCTCCCTCGGGATGTCACCTCCCCAGCTGGGAAGTTCTGACAAGGCAGGGAGCAGCCAAGCTGCTCCACTTTTGGGGCCTGACCACAGATCTCCCAGACTGTGGTGTTCCCGGCCAATTTGGCCATATAGCAGAACCAGAGATATCATAATTTACTTTTTTAGCTCATTACCACCTCCATTGCACAAGTGTCATTCCACTGTGGCTGATGTAATGGCAAATCAAGTCCTTGGGCTAATGGGCTGAACTGTGCCTTGGCTGTAAACTGCAGGCTTCCTCAATGCTCTCATTTTGTATTTGTCCCTAAGAAAGCAAATGAAAATATATCATTGTTCTCAAGATTGCTGAAAGAACTAAGTCCTTTTTTAAATTTTATTTCTGCAGCCATGAATAGTAAATTTCCTCCATTCATGACTTGTTTAAAGAGCTTTCTAACTAACCAGATCTGAAGAACTTTCTCAGCAAGTATGGCAGTAAGAGAATTGTTTGTGTTTTTATTACTTTCTCGATATTTTTGTTACCCTCTTTCCCAAGACACAATTAGATTTTCCAGTCTTCTGGACATCAAAGTTTTTGGAGCAGAGATTGTATAAACTGGATAGGTAACAGCTGTTACCAGATGGATTTACTGGTGGAAAGGGGAGAGGGCTAATTTGTTTTATGTGTTTACTCCCAGTGCTGGCACCTTTCACTGTGGCACACTGTTGCTGTCCTGTGACAGGGAGTGTCCTTGCACAGAGGGAGCCCTTGTCCACAGGATTACACCTAACTTTGGGTTTCACTGTTGTTTATGAGTGACTTTTCCAAATGCCTTCTTCATAGCTCTTTTATCTGGTCCTCCAGTAGTTTATTAGAGAGAAAAAAAATGAGAAAGCAGCTCTAATATTGTTAGATAATAGCACTGATTGACAGGTTTTTATTTCTAACCTTTTCAAGTCAGAAGGTCTAGTTTGCTTCATCTCTGGATATCTCAGGCCACTTACAGTTGGATTTATTTTTGTAAAATAAATAATTTAATTCCTCAAGAAAGGTCACAGTACCAAAGGAAGAGTTTCAGCTGTATCATCTCTGGTGTGCCCTTCTATTTAACATGGGAATGAACATTTGCATGAATCCTCTTTATTTCTTCATCTAGTGTAAAATTCCTTGTGTTCCTCTTTTAGATTGCTGCAAGAAAGGTCATAGAGGGGAAATTGTGATTTGTAGTTTTGCAACTGGTAAAAGAGACTGTGTGCATGTATAACAACCTGATTTTTGCATATTGCTATACCAGCAATATCTGATCCCATTCAGATAACAGTAAAGCAGCCTACAGCTTTGACCAGATTCAAAGAAACTCACATTGCTTGTTCTTTTCTTTCTCATTTTAGGTTTGATCTACTTGGTTTGACATTTGCATGTTGTGTTTTTAAGTACCTACCCTCATGTTTTTCAAGCTTCAGCAAGGGAGAGAACTTTCAATATATATTATTTGCAAAAGTCAATCCAATATAAAAATTTGAGAGGGACTGGCATCTTCTCAGTCTAGTCTCTTTCTTCCCTATATTAATACTTTTGATTCTTTCCTTCTCTGAGCAACTTCAGAATCCACTGCCATTGCAGGAGAGGAGACTCTGGCTTCACCCAGTCTGTGAGGATCCTCAGACCTTTGCAAAAGTGCTCAGATTCTCACAGAGTTTAACTCTTCTGTGCAGCTGGCCTGGTGGGAGTCAGCTGGGGGAATATCAGTGGAGCAGATAGTCCAAGTCAGTGGCTGCTGGTCTGCTATTGGGAGCAAGGATCCTGTCTGGAGAGGAACAGAACAGAATCCATATCCAGAAAATCATCTCTAATGTGATTTTAGGCTTTAAGCCTTAATTAATTTCAAATTGGTTTCCTGCATCTCTTTCATGCAATCTTTGCTCCATACAGTTAAAGCAACTGACCAAGAAAGGAGAGGAAGTTCATCTAAACGAGCCTGAGCCTCTCTGCAACACTCAGATTATTTTTTTTCTGCACAACCAGTGGAGAAATTGGAACATCTCTGGCAGTTTCAAGACAAAGTTTGCCATCTTTAGTGAACATTTAGGCCCCAGTTAGGATCAAACTACAAAGCAAATAACAAAAAAGTGGAGGAGGCTCAAGACTAGCTGGGGAGTTTGCTGCATGAACAGGGAAGTGAGGTCCTTGATTTTTCTTTGAAGAAAACAAGTTTCCTGTGTACAGTTCATACAAATAGGGAGAGAAGGAGGTGTCTGACTAATAGTGAAAGGTATGGTGAAATCTAAGTTATAGTCCCTGCTTTGCAGAAAACCCTTTCCATATGCCAAGTTAGGAGCCATGCAGGTGGATTAATGTTACCCTTTTATCTCTGGGTCCCCAGGTTGGTTGCAAACACATATGGAATTAAGCACATTTAATGCTTGTACAGTGGCAAAAACTGGTGTAAAATCACAGCCTTTTAAAGGTATGTTAAACAGGACAGTCTCTCACATCCCCACAGAAGAGGGGATCTTTTTGGCAAGTCTCAGAATCAGCGGGAGCTTGTACAAGTGGTCATACCGAGTGGTTGCCAAGGTATGAAAACAACAGATAGTTCAGGTCTGGGATCTCACAGCCTGTTGTTATCTTTAAAGTGAGGTTTGTGAGCCTGTGTGCAGGCTTGTGTAGGTAGTGTATGTCAAGTTAAAGGTACATTTCAATAAATCACAGAATCACAGAACCATTTCTGCTGGAAGGGGCCTTAAAGATCATCTTGTTCCAATGCCCTGCCATGTGCAGGGACACCTTCCACTAGACCAAGTTTCTCAAAGCCCCATGCAGAGATGAGGCACGATTTTTTTTTTTGCTTCACTCCTCAAGTTATTTGCACAGAAGCTGAAGGGATGTTTTCAGTGCACTATGGATAGACACTGCTGTCGTTATTTTTACTAACCTCCTTATCATGTATTTCGGGCTCTGCAGTGACAGTGGTGATAAAATAAAAAATTAGAAATTCTTAAGTTGTCTAAGTATTTTCCACAAAGGAACATTTATTTATGGTGACACTGAAATATCATAGCAATGCTCTGAAGCAGCACAGAAACTGTAATTTTAAATATATATAGCCAAGAGAAGATTAAAGATCTTTGGCTCAAGAGGTTTTACTATGAAGACATAACAATACTTTTCTTTTAATGTAGTTGCATCTTCATAAAAATCTGTTAAACTGCAGCTTGCAGAGGAAGTGTAAAGCACAAGGCAAATTAAAGTACAATAACCCTGAAAGGACAGAGTGATCTAACCAGTGATGTAGTACTTACAGGAAAAAGAATTGAGATTACTGATGGCTCAGTGCACAGAAGCAGCATTTATTATGATGGAAAAGTATATACCGTGAATTAATTCTGTCAGTTTTGTGCTGGCCTGTTTCTCATTTTACATGGCAAATACTTTGATCCATGTTATAATGTAGGTACTTTTACAACCCTGGGAAATTTGCTGCCCCAATCTACAGATGAAATAATTTAATCATAAGTATTTCACCAGGCATTTTTCAAACCAATTTAATTAGGTTTCATTGTTTACAGCCTTTGAGTATAGCATCCAGAGTTAATTTAAGAGCACAACCTGCTTGTTGACTTGAAAGAAAATGAAAAATTGGTTAGTTGTTATTATTTAAAACTCCAAAGTGTTCAAGCTGGAATATCTGTGGAATTGTTTTTCCTTTGACAGAATTTCTCCTTTTTATTAATTTATTTCTGTAATCTTGCCATTCCCATGCCTCTAAATACATATAGTCTCATGTACTTTAGAAAGGAATTATGACATTACAGTGATTTTGGATGGATTTTGAGCTCTGCTATATTTCTATAACATTTCAGAATTTCCAGAGGCCTCTTAAGGGTTATTCCAGATTTATGGTTGCATAACACCAGCAGAATTCTATCCCTTTATATTTGCATTCAGAGCTAATGCATTAGTCATCCAGGTCCCTAAAAAGGTTAATTATCCAGTCCAGCTCTTCAGTGATGTTTAAACTGTTGCACTTATAACTTTTATTTATTTATTAATTTCATATAACATTAGATGACGGTAAATAGGTTTAAAGATAAGCTGAACTTTTAAAGAGGGAAAGTGCTGATATTTTTCACTAATATCTATATCTGTTGTATTACCAGTACTTTTTGGGAAAGTTCTGATTTACAAAATATGATCTCACAGGATGCTTTATCTTATTGGCTTCTTGCCATATTGCCAGAATGCCGTGCATTCAGACAGAGGCACCCAAAGTGCATGCTTCAGCATGCAGAGAAAGAGTGCAAAGCTGGTTTTCATTTTCTAGAAACAGATCCTGGTAACAGTTTTCCTCCTGCTGAATGGCTTTTTATTGTTGGTTTTGTGCTTTTGATTGATTTCTTTGGGTTTATGTTTTTGAGACATGTACCATATATTCACAGGAAAACTCCAAGTTTCAGAAGGTTTCTTAAAATGGATTCAGTGGTTTTGAAATCTTTCCTGGAAACCATCATTCTCAGTCTGCTCACAAATACAGCAGTTATCTACAGCTCTACCTGCACAACTCAGAAAAGATCCCTTACAAAATGTTATGTATGTGTTTTTCTATCCTTTCTCAGACGGTGCTACACTAGAACAGAAAAGATAAGATTAGTATTATGCTGAATTTTAAAAAGTGCCTAGAGATCTATTTAAGAAAGTTCATCTTAAGAAATTCTATCTTGAAAATACTGAATTAAGAAATAACACCTTTTCACTAACCTCTGTGAAGAATTTTTGGTTTTCAAGCATCTGTGTTTTTCAGTTGAAATGTTCATTCCCCTCCCATTAGTAATTTAATATCTGTATTTTTCATAGAGCAGCTAAGCAGTGTGCCAAATGTTATTAGCAGAAGGGCGAAGCAAAAAAAGACTGATCAGAAATCAGAACCTCTTCAGTAAAAGCCTGGCTCAAATATGCACTGAATGGAGGTCAAGTTGGCAGTTTCACTTGTGGGCAGTTCATGTTAGATCATTTAAAATGATCTGGGAAAAGCTCTGGAGATCAGCTCCTCAGTGATGTCTGTTTTTATCTTGTGCGAGAATGTATTTTTCTCCTCACCTCCTTTTCATTATACAGCTGTGTGTATAAAATTAATAATTAGTAATAGATGAATACAGATACAATAATTTCTCCTTTTTTTCCCCTATCCTTTTTATTTTTGCTCTCTTTCTCTCCTGCAGCTTATTTAATTAGTATTTTAGCTCTGTTGAAGGAATGGAAATACTGTTGCACTCACTTCTTGGATAATTTTTCAAACCAACAACATTTGAATGACTATAAATTAAAAACCTGTTTTTGCCGAATCTCTGGTGATTCACACTCTTCTAATTTGCATTTAGATCCCTGTGATAGTCTCCTGGTAAGATATGAGATAGATTTTCCATTTCCAAGGACTAGACAGGTTTCTGAAACTGACAGTGGAACTCAGTACAACTTGGATTATAGGGTAGCATTCAGTAAAATAGCTAGGAGCATTTAACAGCTTTGCAGAAAGGATTATTTCCATGAAAGTGTTCGACCCAGATAGGACCAGTGAGTTTAGAAATTGTGTAGAAAGTCATGCCCTCACAGGATTTGGTCACTGTCTAGGTCAAGAGTTAGATGAGGTTTAGACAAGGTTCACGTCCTGATGCTTTGCCATCCATAGTGAAAAACTTGGTATGAATTTGAGCATCTGATTATGCAGCTGGTACCAAATTAATTTGTTATTAGCCTTTTTAAGTACTGCATTTTAGAAGTCTCATATTTTTCAGCCTGAATGGTGTTTCTCTGGCAACAGTTTTTATGGGATTTTGGAGCTGTGTCTAACAAATAATTTTGTTCTTGTTCCTGAAACATTTTCTGCATTTTCTGCCAAGGCATTGACATATGTGAAGAACTTTGCAAATTTTTTTTAACTCTGTGGTTATTTCAATTTTGTAGGATTTAGTCAATAACTATCAAGCACTGGGATAAAGTGATATTCCCTGGAAGAAAAACAGCATAGTCAAGTGCATTAGAAGATGAAAAGATGATATTCAGAAATGCTATACTCCTGGGAATTCTAGTAATGTTAATTTTGGAGTTCTTTTACAAGCTAGCATAGGAGATGATTTGCTTTATGTAACGTGTTCAGTGCTCAGTCTTACCTCAGGAGTGATACCCCTGAGCACAGCTGACTCCAGTCTGTCTCTCTTAATCTGAGGACTGTGAGGGGAGTGTTGTGCATGCTAGACCACACCAGCAAAGTAGTCTCTGCACCCACATGAAGCTTAGCAGAAAGAGGCTGACTTTGGCAACTTGTGTCCATCCCTCTCACTTTCATTTATAAAACCATTTGATAAAAACACATCATGTCAGGTTCCCTCAGTTCTGAAAGTGATGGTTAACCTCCTAAACAGCTTGCCTTTAATGATAATTTCCCATTTAGAGTCTAATTCCTGTTCGGTACTCAGGCAATCTGTGTTTCATGAACTGCCTTGCTGACTGAGGAGGCTTCAGCTATTTTTTCTTCCTAAAAGATACTTAGCTTTACCTCCCCAGCTGGACAAAACCAGTGATGAATAATCAGTCTTATCACTTTTCTGAAATATCAAAGTTGTCTCTTCTCGTGACAGAGAATTCCAAACTGTCCAGGAGAAAGCAGGTCGTGTGAATATCCTTGCTGTATTCCTAATTGTTTGCTCTGGCAGTTCCCAGTGAAGCAGCTGGTTGTCTTTGGAAAGCTTTGCTTGTTGTTTTGGGTTTGAACATCATGTGTCTTTAATTTTCAGCACTAGCCACAGGGATAAGTATCACAAATATCTGCTTAAAGGCCTTTTGCCCCTGGGAACCCAATATATACTTGGCAGCCTCTCTGACATGGGACTGAGGGAAGAATCAAAGTTGACTCATTGCCTTATATTCCCTTGGGGAAAAGAAGAATAAAAATGGCAATTGCTGCTTCATTCAGTTGCCTGAGGCAAGTCTTTCCTGTTTTGTAGAGAATAAACTAATGTCATTTCTAAAACAATCTTCCTTTCCTCTCTATGAAAAAAATATTCTGTCCAGTATCACACAGCTGATTCTGAGGCTTCACTTCCTCACATCCCAGTACCATCCTGGGTGGACTTCAGAATTCCATAAACCTGCACATAACAGAAATGGGCATTCACATCTTCCATTCAATGCTTGCCTCCAACAGAATTTACTGTCCTGTTCTTCAGCTCAGCATGCAGTAAACTCTAATGAAAATGGGTTTGTGCAGTCCTGAAAATGGTGCTGTACCATGCAAATGGGTTTAAGCCTGCAGGTGGAGAGAATGTGGACCGTGCTTTATTTATTGTGCCCAAGCTGTTCACATTCTCTGATTTCCTACTGCATGATTATGACCAGCCTAAATGAGCATCTTGCTATGACTTCCAGTGAAGATGTGTTCATTACTCTGCCTGTGGATTCAACTTCCCAAATACTCCCCACTTTCTATGCCACACTGAAGTGGAACAGTCATTAGTGTTGGTAACATCATAATTCAAAGGGGAAGCCTGAGCTCCGATATATGCATTAGCTAAAGATTAAACAGAGTGCCAGCTCTGATCCTTTTAGAAATGTGGCTAGGCAGAGCTCCAAGCTCACACCAAGAGATGCCAAGACATTTGCTCATGTCTCCATTGCCCTTATCTCAAGTGGTGTAACTGCCAGAAAAAAATTTCCTCAATAGAAAAATTTTGTGCATTTTGCATGTTTCTCTTTGCTATGTAAATCTGATTAGTTTATGATCTCGATTTGAAAATAGAATTCAAAACTCTTGTATATTAGATCTGAAAATCATCTTTCTTTAAGACAGCTTTTCCATTTTTCTAGGAAACCCATTCCTTTTATTTTTTTAATCAGCACAAGAATTTTATGGAAGATGGTGGCAATTATCAACTATTCAAGTCAATAATTTTATTTTCAAGTCTCCGAGTTTTGCTGTTAGTCCTGAATTTCAGTGCTATTCTAGGGAATATGTTTTTGAGTTGATGAGGGATTTGTGGTACTACTTAAATACAAGAGAATTTTAGCTGGGGAAGAAGCTCTCCAAGATGAATGGATGTGTTAGCATGGATCTGAACTTTGTCTTGCAAAACACTGCATAGGCTTTCAGTGATACAGATCCCATTGGAATCAGATATTGTCTAACAGCTGAAAATAATAGGGCTCAAAATGGTTCTAATTATTCCTGATTTGTAAGGTAAGTTGACATGGCTTTTTTGGTGCTTCATTTGAAATATGCTTGCATATTTCTTAATTATATTAATATATGTATTTAATCACTGTGTCCAACACAGAGAATATTGACTTGATCTGTAAGCAAGACCCTGTCTTTACACTTGAAGGAGTGTATGCCTGGACCTGATTGTACAATTAGCATTGGTTTTACTTTGCAACACTTTCCTTAAGTTATAAGCACCGCAGTTTTCATTAAAGTAGGATTCTATTTGCATTTTTTATGTCTGCTTCCAGTAATTTATTGGCATGCAAGTAACAAAAACTCGTAAATCGGTGTTGTGTATTTTACACAGAAGAACCAGACAGAGGTGTGGCACAAGGTCAAGTTCTTCTATTTCTCCTTCCTTCTTCCTTTTAGCTCTGCTCCACATGAAGGTATGGAAACCGTCTTGCACAACATTACACAGACATAAGAAGGCACCCCGTACTTGCAAAAGGACTGGAGTGAGAAAAGCAAGTGTGATGTTAAGAGCAAAGCACAGCAGAAAATACTTTAGGAGGATCTATAAAAAGTTTAAATTGGTAAAGCATGTGTGTGGGTGGGTTAGAAAGAATAAAGCATAATTAAGTTACTGAAGCCTCAGCAGGACTCTGAACATTGTTCAGCGTGCATTACAGTTCGCTTTAAAGAAAGGTCAAGAATACCCACAACCTTAGAATGGGGACTTTTTTTGGTAGTGCAGCATTAATTTCACCAAATGCACAAATGCTGCCCTTTCTTGGGCTTTGCGTCACCGTGCTGTGGGGTACTGAGTGTATTACAGGAACATGTGAAGGCAGGAGTTCCACCTTCTGCAAGCCAGTGACAGAGCAGGGCTGTCCATATTAGGCATGGCTGTAAGTCAGGGGAAACTTTGCCATCCTGCATGACAAAGGGTGCTGGGTCCCATCTTATCCCCCCATGTGGACATAGCCCCATCCAGGGGTCCCTGCCTGCACAGTAATGCTGGGAGGAGAGTGAGTGGATGAGAGGAGGTGGCTTTGCCCTCTTTCCCTATGAAGTATCAGGGGGCAGAGAAAAGCGTGACAGTCACAGGAAAGTCTCCTTGCAGCTACTGAGTAGCATCTCTAATTGCTCTGTGATGTGAACAGTTTAGGTCCAGTGCCCTTGTAACATGGGTGACCCAGACACTGCCCTCTTCTGCTCTTCACCAATCCCTGCTCACCCTTCTCTTTCCCTGGAGCTTCCTGGGGTGACCCTCAGTGACCACTGTGGTGGAAGACCCAGCCTTCTCCTTTACAAAAGGAGTTTGTGTTGTGCCTGAGGCTGACAGAAGAAATCACCGCTGTGAGCTTCATAAAGCATTTTGTTGGATGACAACCCTTCTGCAGTCCTTGGAGCAGCTCATATCTGAGTCCAGCGATGTGAATGGCCTGGTGCACACAGTGCGGGGCAGTTTGGTCTCAAAACTGAAGCCAGGTAGGGAATTTGGCCCCAAATTCAATAGGTTGCCTTTCATTTAACTCTCCTTCTCACAGTGCCCAAAGCCCAAGGCCTCTGGGAATTGGTTCTGCCCCTTGTCCAGGCCCATGTCCTCCCCAAAACACCCTCACAAGGAACATTCAGTGGGCTCTGTCCTAGTGGGGGATTCCTGCACTGGCAGATTAGTGCAGCATTGTGGCTGGGGAATGTCATGTACAGCAGCTATAATTGTGAAATCATGAAGAGTAATGAGGATTTGAGCTGTTATTTTTCTCATAAATACACACTCTAGTGTGCAGAAAAAACCACAGCGTTGAATGAAAATATTGTGATCTTAAGGGAAAAAAAAATGTTAGCCAGAAGTGTCATGCCTTTCCATATGGTGAAAAAAAAAAAAAAAGACCTTTTTTAAAATGGCTGCTAGCCAACATTTCAGAAATATTTCCTTTGTGTTTCTGCTCAAAGTGATTTATGTCCAAGTAGTCTCTAGCTGGTTCTCAAATTGCTGTAATGATTTTGATTGTTTGTTTATAGTTTTATCTGAACATTTCTGCCTGCCATGTCATATATTCTGAATCAGCATAAGTGTCATTTATAGGCAACTGCTGTGCCCATGTAGAGTTCATTGTTCTGTCTTGTTTCTGACTGTTAACATGTATTAGATATACGTTTTTGGAAAGAAAAGAGAGAAAAAAGACAGTGTTCTCACCTTGCTGACCAAGAAAATAAATTTTCAAGGAAATTATTCTGACAGATGTGTAGAGAAGTCAGGATACTTGGGCCAAGTGGCAATTTTTTCCATGGGAAACGTTAAAATACTTTCCCATGAAAGA
The DNA here is from genome assembly GCF_009819655.1 of Sylvia atricapilla. Taxonomy (NCBI): domain Eukaryota; kingdom Metazoa; phylum Chordata; class Aves; order Passeriformes; family Sylviidae; genus Sylvia; species Sylvia atricapilla. The sequence continues at coordinate 88,986,265 of NC_089142.1, read as the reverse complement.
GGTGAGTCCAGAGCTGCGTGTCATCAACCCAGAAGCTGTGAGGCAATTGGACTGTAAGGGAAGTGCAGTTGGGCCCAGCTGTGGTGAACAAGGTCATTGTGCAGGACACTGCATGGGGAACGTGCTCCAAGACTTCAGGATTGGCCTACACGATGTCACAGAGGAGATTTAGTTGAGATGTTTGAGCTGAAAAGTCTGTCTTCCCACCAGGCAGCTTGTTTTGCTCAGTTGAGACCCACACGCACATTAATGGCTTGGATGTCCTTTAGGCAATTTTGCGTGGCAATGGAGGAAAGGGAGAACAGATTTAAAGCAGAAAAAGAAAAGGGGGAAAAACAAGAATTGACAGTAAAGCAAAACAATTTATTTATTGAATCAAAATTCAAGAACACAGTGTAGTTTTCATATCAATATAAATATCCATATGACAAATTCAGCTGTTTCAGCGAAACAACACTGGTTTTTTAAATAATAAGCTCCAATGAATACTCCAGTGTTTTGAGAGAAGCTGAAAATGTCCACCATCATTATGATAAAACAAAATAGTTATCTATGTGGGTTGTCTTTTGCTTCTGTTTTTGCCTTGTGGAGACAAGCGAAAAGTAGCTGAGGGACAATGAAGAAATTTTACTGTTCAAAGAGAAAAACACAGAATACGCAAAGAGATTGTTTGGTTGTTGGTGTGGGGAGTTTTTCTGCAGAAAGTACCTTTTCTTTGAGTGTAGGTATTTTTCTTTTCAAAAGACATCAGAGAAATTAAAACTAAAAAATATCTTATTCTCTTCTTTAGTTGGGACTCCTACAGATTCATACAGATTGGCCAACAGTCTGTTGTGATCACCGTCTTATCTGACTCAAATAAATCAGCTTGTATCATTTCACTCAGTAATTCCTTTACCAAGCTTATAACAACATACTGCTAATTAAAAGGTTGTGATCTGATAGTGTTTTTACTTATGTGAGTCCCAATGACTTTAAAGGAACTAGTCACACCCACATTAGGGATTAAAATACCACATTAATCTTAAAGTGTAATGATACCGAAAGCATGATGAACCTACTGCTGTCACACATTCTGAGTAAGGAATCCACGAGGGTTTTGTGCTGGAGGGAGGGTTTTGGAGGTGAAGGGTTGGTTCTTTGCTTCACCCCCTTCTGCAGCCCTCAGTCTGCCTATAGACAACCCTCAGAGGATCCTCACAGGCTGTTGCACAGAGAACTCTGCAACATGGAGCTTGTAATCTTAGCACCTTTGGGTTTCTCACAAATAATTTACCAGGTATTGGAGATGTATCACGGTGAGAGAAAGAACATGGGGGTTTTTCTGAACAACTGTCATCCTTCATCTTCCAGACATCTATAATTATGTTCTCTTTCCCAGTGTTACTCTGTTAAATAAAAGCCCCCAAAGCAGTTTTGTTACTGAAGGCAGGTGTGCTCACTGGGCAAAGCAAGGCCTCCAGCTCCAGTCTGGTTTGTTTCACAAACAGAGCTCAGGGACGAGCAGGTTCAAGGAGCACCCCAGCTATCAGCAGTCAAACACTGTATCCCACATGCTAATGTTAATTTTAACAACACAGCCCTGAAATGAAATTTTTAGAAGGCACAAAGAGTACTGGGAGTGGAAAGAATAGAAGTTTTTGGTGGAGGGAAATAGCATTCACACTTTGATAAGCTCCAAAAATGCCTTTTCTAAACAGAGGTGCTTTGTGTTACACCATTCCTGTTGGCTGTTTGGGGGTTTTCCATTAAGTGTAGGAACTTCTTGCCACAGGAATAAAGGTCAGGCACTATTGTGCCTCTTTTATGATACTGACTAGCACAAATCATGTATACACACTCAGGAAGTATTTATTTATGTGGAATATATACTTAAATAGTGGACTACAAATCATTTAAAAATGCTTCTGATATGAATCATGCCTCAATTTCATGGATAAGTGGAAACATTATGCAACTTACTGAGTTTTTAAAGCACTAACGAATGTGAACCACGCAGCAGACTGGAGCTGGACCTTTTCACCCCTTCTAATATAAGCTGTGGCTATTTAATATTCCTCACTAGGGAGTAATGCTGACCTATAAGTCAGCAATATATTAGGCATCAGAGCCATGAACCTAGTGAGAACATAAACGAAACTGATTTTCAATTTTGGTACATTACAAAAAGGACCATTATTGTGAGGTTAGAGATGTCAAAGTTGGTGACCTGGTATAATGAAGTATTCCCTGCCACATAGTCACGCATGAGAAGTAATTGGAGCAGTACAAACTTTTAGAGGCTTAGGACCTTTTCCCTCTTAAATTAAATATTCTTTTCCACACCATTTTTTAAAATTAAAACCATATATTTTAAAATAAAAATATAATTTTTTGTAAAGCTTCATAAAAGAAGAAATGATGCTCTTGTAGAGTTTGCAATTGATGGAGAAATGTGTGTTTAGGAATGAGGTCACATCTTAACGCTTGAGTTACTTCCATAAGGCACTGATGAAAAGCAAGTTGCTACCTGCCAGCTAGGAATGACATTAAAATATTATGGCAGCATGTGACCAGATTTAGAGCTTAAAATCCTGAAAGGACAGAGACAATGTCCCCTTTGAAGAACATTCCTGAAGATCACTTTACAGTTTCTGCCAAGCTTTAAGACAAAGAGTAAGCTGCTATATGTCTAAGCAGCAACGATTAAAGTTGTGCCTTCTTAGCTGCAACGTTCACATCTGAAAACCCACCTCTAAAGTGTACAGAGGTCTTTCAGACATGTGTCCTGGCACTTTGTCTAGGGAATGGTCTTCTAATAATACTGTGAATCCCGTGCTTCAGGGGTTCATTTATGGCTCCACATTCCGACTTTCTTCACTGGATTTGACCAACTTATTTCTGATGCCTGCTGGTACAGCATCATGTGAGTGGGCACAGCATCTCTCCCCAGGAACTAGACTGCAGAGGGCACTCCTATATAAGAAGGAATTGCAGTTTTCAGGCTCATTTACTTTTTGCCTTGATGATTCCTTGTAATTTTTTTCTCTTTTAATAATTAATGACACTATTATTGCACTAAAAGGAAAATCTTATTATTCTTGACAATTGGATTTGTTATGATTATTTAATTTCCCCCTCTCCCCAAGTTTATACAATTACAATGGCTGTCAGTGCTCATATCATGTTCGGGTCATCAGCCTCAGAAATTAAACACACACAGAAGGACAACCTATTAATATGCCATCCCTAGGCATAACTTGAGCACAGCAGCACAGGGAGTGCATAGATGAGGACAGAGATGGCTTTTGCCATGTGCCTGGGAAGCAAGAGAAATGCTGTCAGAGGCAGATCATCCATGGAACAGTATGAAGACCCCTTTCCTCTTGCCCCATCTCCAGGACAGTTTTTTGGAAGCATTACTTTGGTGTGGATTTCGGCTTTGACTGTGAGAACAGAGGCAATCTCAAACAACATTTCCTGTGCTCAATGGGGTGTATTTCTGCCCCCTAAACTTATTGGGAGATGGGGCTGGGCAAACAGGCTACAAGTCAGTGTGGCCAGAGGTCTGCAGTTTGCTGGCACAGTGGAAGGAGTATGTTGGGTGGGGACTCTGAGTAGCTGAGGCTACCATAATGCAAACTCCTCTCCAGAGCTGTGATACTGGGCCACTGAAACCCCAAGATGCCCCAAGAGTAGGAAGCACAGGAAGTTCATGACAGCCTCACACACATGTACAGACACTCCCTGCTTTTTTATCAGCTAGAGGCAAAACCTGCAGTGGCATCCTCCAGGAACTCAGTCTTAATGCTGTATATCTTAAACCTAACAGAAGGAACTCTAGAAGTTCAGGTGAAGCCTGTGGAGCTCCTACATTGCAATTTAAATGTCCTTCCAATATTTAGCTTTGTTTAATGAGAATAAGTCCATTCTAGCCTTGGCTTTTGCAGGGCATACAGCTCACAGCAGAGCTGACAACATCCAGCTGACAACAGAAGGGTCATTTCATTTCCTGTGGGTAGTGGGAAGTGATCTTCTTTTTCACACTTACTTCTATGAGTTTGTCGCAGGGAAAGTGTAAGATCAGGCTAATGCTATGCAAAAGGCTGACTGAGCAAGGAGAGTGGGACCTGGCTGTCAGAGCAGCAGACACTTCCCAGCTGAGCCTTGAATCATGTTTATTTTCAAACCAAAGACCTCACATTTCAAGTGAGAGGTTTGCTCAGTAAAATGCATGCATTTCATATTTCATTACCACATGCTGTGTATCTCATACAGTGATTAAGAAATGAAGGAGTGTGGAAAGGACAGTTATTCAAGGGAGCTGTAACCATAAAGATTCCATTGAATAGGATTTTCCCTTGTTCCAAACTGTTCTCTCACTAGATAAAAACATTGTGTTTTATGATTAAGCTGATTGTGTTGGACAAGCCAACTAGCCTGTAGCCGTAGAAGCCTGGATTTTCAAATGTGCTGAGCATTGGCAGCTGCAACCACAGTCAGTGGGGACATTTAAAGGGCAAATAATGCAGAGTTCTTTAAAAATTCAGGCCACAGGCTGTCTGTGAAATGGGAGTAGAGATGCTGCCTTGCCTCACAGGGGTGCTATGAACATTTGTGGCACAGGTACTTACATTAGTGAGAAGTCACACTGAGAAGTCTGATAAAAAAATGCTTTTCTTTTTCCAGATCAGGGTTTGATTATAAATGTTAAAAAGGACCTCAAGCCACAGACTGAAGAGTGAAGACGAAACAAATATGTAAACTGAATGGATAATAGGTTATGTCCTTACCTCCCAAAACAGGTTAAAAATAGTATTAGGCACACCACAGGAACTGCATTAATGTTGCGTAGGCCTATCTAATTCTAGCATTCCCTGCAGAATTCCCCCTAAAGCAGGTGTGTGGTACTTTTATGTGCAATATAAGTATAATAAATATGCACAAACAATGTGTATTTGAATAAAAAAATCTTCATAGGTAGTCCAGTAAGGGAAAAGGAAGATGATCAAGGAACTGATGCATCTGACATCAAGGGGATGCTGGGAGATGTGGGACTGCTGAGCCTGGAGAAAAGGAGGGTCATGGTAGGAATCTCATCAATGTGTGCAAAGCGAGGGTGTAGAGGAGACAAACTCTTCTTGGTGCTATCCACTGAAAGGATAAGAGGCAAAAGGCACAAACTGAAGCACAGGAAATTCCATTAAGAAAATTTAAGTAAAAGACAGTTTTACTACAAACGTGATCCAACACTGGACAAAGTTGCCTGGTGAGACTGTGAAGATATCCCTGGAGATATTCAAAATTCAACTGGACACAGCCCTAAACAACCTGTTCCCCCTGACTCTTCTTTTAGCAGGAGGCTGGACGAGATAATCTCCAGAGGTGATGTCCAAACTCATCCACTTTGCAATAAGTGAGGAATTTTTTATTTTTTTTTCATTTCTTCTTTATTCAATTTCTTTGCAGAATTGATAGAATAGATTAAACTGCCTTCTGTTTTGGGTTGGGGTTTCTACTTTTTTTCTTCTTTACAAATTTTATTTTTTTCATTTTGAGGACGCTGCTTAAAACCTCATTTTAGAGGTTATTGTAATCTTCTGCAAGGTCCACTGAGGCTGAAACTTTTATTCTTTTGTGCGTGAAGTTTCAGGGCATTATTGAATGCCCCCTGAAAAATTGAAAACAAATAAAAAATAGGCATGGATTGTAGCAGAAATTGAAATGAAAATATTCTCCCAAATGTCACTACAGAAACTGAATGTATTTCAATGCACTTTTCAACAGAATAGGGAAAACATTTGTAACAGGTAAGGACTTTTTTGCCCATAGCTACCTGTAAACTGAAGAACTGACCATGAATGAGAGCTGACATCCTAATAATAGTGGTTGGGTGAAATTATTGTATAAGAACAGAAATTTGTAATTTAAATCTCTTGGGGGAGTGATTTTACGGAAATGGAAATACCAAAGTTGAATACCCATAGAAAATTAGAAGTATCAGTAAATATTGCCCTGCAGCCTGCTGTTATAGCTGAGACAGTTTTGTAATGTCTTAGATGCCATGACAGTGATTTATATGCTTGTCTTTGTAAATGCTAGGGCAAACTATATTCTGTTGCCTTAACATATTTCCTGGCTTTCCATGAATGATTGTGACTAACTTATTCACTTAATATTCATTTTTGCCAGGTTTTCAAGTTAGTATTTGACCATATAATGACTGGCTTGATATAAACTCAGAGTGATGAGAACTCTTCTAAATACTGCTGCATAAAGGATGAAAATACAGCAAACCATTTAAATGATAACCACAGTTACTATTACACAGGCTGGAAGAAAATTAGAGAATGATTCACAATGTTTTGTTATAGTAATAGTTACCTGTATTGGGATTGTGGCAACATTCAAAGATTGTTCAGTACAGCTGCAAAAAAAAACCCTACCAAAATCTATAAATGCTTCACAGGCAAGCAGAGACAACACTGTCGCATTGCACATGTTAGTTATGAAAGATCTTTGAATCAGATATCAATTTTTTTCTTCCACAAATTTCTCCTTTTTCTCCCCTTTAACATTAGTTTTTTAACTATTTGTTCCAACTGGCCTGCACAGATATTTCTTGCTGGTTTTTTTTTCCTTGTAGTACTGTGAAAAATACAACTGTCTGGTACATTACATGTGGGCATGTAATGAATGTTATTAGATCATCTTTTTGCTCATCCTAATTTCTAAGTAGAATGGCTCTTCTATGCCTTATCTGCCCAGTTTCAACAATGCCCCAAACACTGAAATTTTTATAGTGGTATCCAGGCTGATTTCCACACAGTCCATGTTATGTATGGTTAATGGTTGGACTCAATATTAGAGACCTCTTCCAAACTGGAACCCCTCACAATATTATTGTGTCTTTTGACCAGATTATTATCTGTTGAATAAGATGAGAATGAATAAAAGCAAGGATTTCTTTAAGTTCCTTGAAGGTGGAAGACAAAATGGTGCACTGGCAGTGGAAAGAAAAGACAAACACATCCCTCAGGCCCCAACAGAAATACTGATAAACTTGAACCTGTCTTCCTTTGAAGAAATCCATTGATGAGTGTTCTAAACCTCACTTCTATGAATTTCCTGTGCTATAGCAAGGATTGTTGGTTTTGGTTAGACTGTTTCACAAAGACTTGCAGGAGTCACTGAGGTGTTTTGCTTAGTCTTTTCTGTGCCATGCTTGGCAACTCAAAGCAGGATAAAAATGGCCAGTTTAGAAACAGCAGTTAAAGGACTAAAGAGACAGTTTCCATCAAACATTAGTTATTTTTATGCTTGGCTGGGGATTTTTGAGCTATTTATGAAGTCCAGATAGAAAAATTAATGTTGCTGAATAATCTTAGAATAAATTATGAGTGGGACTATGCTGAATTGTATACCATTTTCTTCTATAAAATATTTTCCATTATGGATTTTTTGGGATGTTTTTAACCCAGAAGATTCCTGCAGAAATCCAGAACATTATTGCAGCAATGTAGAGGGAAATGGCACATAGATGAATGATAATTGTTTGCCATTAATTTTGGATTAAAATGTTGGTGATGCCTTTGCTTGAATCTAACTTTCAAATGAAGGTACAGTGATACTACAGGGTTTATATAGTGCAGGCAAAACTGTGTCCAATATTTCTGTCTCTTTTCTTCCTGCTTTATAAATTCACATGAGTTATAGGCAGAATGCTAAACCTAAGAGATAGTGACTGGAAAGTGAGGCATGAGAGGCTGAGTACCTGGCTCAGTATGGCTCAGAAAGCTATAGCAGCAGCAGCAGAAGCTGCTGCTCTCCCCTAAATCTTAGCCAGACCTTCAATGGCAGTCTCAAGTAAAAAGGAGAACTGAAAGACAAATAAATTGACTAACTTTTAATCTTCCTTCCATGGCAGCTTTAACTGCTTCAATTTGAAGTTCAGATGAAGGTTGAGTCTTGTCTTATTTTATCTAAATTAGTTCATCTGTCTCATATCATGGCTTTACTTTGTTACGCATTTTGGCCTTCTGCTCTTTTTCATGTGAGGTAGTAAATACTGGTTCTTTTCAACAGCTGAAATGTCAGGACATGATCGTTTTGCATGTGCTAGATAAAATCTGTGAAATGCTGCAGTTCTTTTGCAGTGACCTCTGGAATGAAATCACAGTTTGTAGGGCTAGAGGACTGGAAGTGACATCCAGGGTCACCAAATGCATTGCAGAGTTCAGTCCAGCACACAGGCATCACATTTATGATCTTTCTCACATACCCACAGACTGCTGAAGGTCTTTTGGGCTGTTTTGTTTTATGTTTGAAAAGTTTGAAAACTTCACTGCAAGCAGCCACTAGATTAGGAAACAAGTTATTGCTCTTTGATGGAGACCGAAGGTGGCATCCTCAAACAGAAAAGAGCTTGAAGGGTCAGTCGTATTTTATGTAGGTGATCTGGTTTGGGGAAATTGTTGCTGGATTCTGCCTTTCACATCAGTTGGTGTGGTGAGATCCTGACTCCATTATTACTCCTCATCTCAGGGATGCTGCCTAACTTTTCTTTCTGTATTTCAGTTACCCCACTTATCCCTAGGAACAACAAGTGTGGAATGCCTAGTAATATGCTGGTGGTGAACAGCCTTATGTAAGAGCTGCATTCAGTCTGAGGCAGGCCAGAGCAATCCAGGCATTTTCAGCTTCTGTTATTTGTGAGTACTTTACCCTAAATTAAAAATAATCTTGATCTTGTCTTACTCTTTTTATGATCAGCACTTTAAGGTGAAAGGGTCACTCCTTTCTATGCTAGGTCAAGTTCTGTGGGTTTAAGTATTTTCAGGATTGATCATGTCATTGGATGTCAGATGCTACATTCGTCTGCACTTTTTAAATCATTGCTGCTTTCTATGAGAAATTAAAACTCTGTAGAAACCCATTCAGGTTTACTTTCTTTTGAAAAATATGAGGCTTTTATCTTAGAAAATATTTCTTCATCCAGAGCTTATTGATATCTACCAGATCAAGTTTTAGACAAAAAGGGAATTTTTAATAGGGATTTATCACTCATTAAGTCCGAGATACAGTTACTCTTTTCTGCAGGAATTATGATATATTTTTCAACATGAGGCCCTTTTTGAATCCAGTCAGGCTTTTTGGAATGGAATAATACATAACCTTCACTATAACTTCTCAAATTCTACAATATAATACATTTGCTTAAGTCTGGGAGAAGGAAACCAAACCAATTTATTATAGCCTGTTGATTCACACTCACATGCTGTGCAGTTCGTGTGAAGGTCCCATTTACTTTTTCACATGAACTGCCACAGCATGGTTTAAATAGAGATTTCTCTAGCAGTAGTATTAAGGTTTCTCATTAACATCATTTCTGGAGTCACTGGGCCAAGTATATCCCTAGTGCAATTCCACTGATCTCAGTGGGGTTATCCTTGAGATATATTTGGTCCATTGTTTCTACAGAATCTCTTTGTTCTTTTCTGATCTCTTAAAGAATTTTGTTACTTTGAACATTTCTCACAAAACAGGTCACTATGTTGAAAAGTTTGCAACATATATAAGTAATTTCTCAGGTTTTCTATAATTTGTACACAGAATTACAATGTTATGTCCAATAACTTTGATTTTTTTTTAATAACGTACACACTTATCCTGTTTTCCAGGAATATCAATAAATTTGAAACAAGTTTTTTGTCCTTGTTTATATGTTTTCAGATTCCAAAATTTGGTGTGACTCCCAAAAATAACCTGAGACAGACTACAAGGATAGTTGTGATTATTTTCTGACCAGCTCTGCCACTAGCAATTTTTTAAGCAGGTAATGAGTAGGGACACTCTCATACCAATATATTTTCACACTGAAAACTGAGATAGTCTGATATTCTATCTGAATACTGAGTATACCTCCTTCATTGGGGATTTGAGGGGGTGTTATTTCTATTAGGAAAAAGAATGTATGCAATATTAAAAAAAAAGTTAAATTCCATCTGTACACAAAATTTTCTACAAGTTAGATTTGCAGTTAATGTCTATTCTGTACATTATATGTGTGATTTACATGACTTACTTACAGTTTTGTTCACAATGAAAGGCTGGGTTAGGGAACACAGCATAACAAAATTAATTCCTCTCTGTGATAAATGGTTAAGTATACGGAAAACACATCTTCTTTTCTCAAATTCTCAAATCTCTTATTCTTTGCTGTATATCACTGCAGTTTTGAACAGAGATTTGGTGGCCTTAATAATGTATGTTAATTTTCTCAGCAAATTATGAACTTAATACAGGAACTTCTTTATTTGACTTTGTATTCAAAGATTCTGTCACCTATTACAAGGATAATGCACATAATATATAAAAATGAAATCTGATTTTTGACAAATCCATAATCAATCAGCAGAGGAAAGGACCCCTGGTTCCATGAGCTCATACTTACCTTGCTGTCAAGGTCATTTATTTCTCCAAACTCTTAAAATAATTAAGTTCTAATGTGAGATTGCATTCTGCAGAGAACAGCCTACAGGCCTCAGAAAAATTAAACCACTACTAGTTAACTGCTGCTTGCACAAATAATTTTTGCATCTGGTGATAACAAATAGAGGGGGGGAATGCTGGCATGGGAAGCTCTGCTGCTCACATGGCCTTGGCCTTACACACAGACACACTCCTTCAGGAAAGTGCTCAAGAGAAGTGCACCTGTGACTTGAGCTGCTGATTTTTTGCAACCCTTTCAGTCCCCTTGAATATGTTATTAACCCTCAAAGCAGAAATGATATTGTTTCTAAGGATGTCAAAAACTCTCATTTAAAGCAAATGAGAAGCAAAGTTTGTGCTCGAACTGTACGCACAGGATTGGTTTCTGTTTATAGAGATCTATATGTGAGACAAAATGGAAAAATGTAATTTAGTTCTATTTAATATCTCTCTCAAAATCCTAAAGACTGCTTTCAGATTAATTAGGTGCTGATGAGTACAGTGACTGTGTAGGCAAACATTAACAGCCAAGCTTCAGTCAGTAACAGCCCTGCATGCTATATGATGTGTTAAGAAAGTGAATGTTAGCTAGAAACCTGGGGTTGTCCCTGTACTCTTCCCAAACGTGCAGTGTGATAATTTATCTGCAAAATGCTAGAGCTCAGATAAAGAGCTGAGGGTCTCATCTGAAAGCTGATGCCTTCAGCCAGCACCTGGTACATCACTGGGGTATTTGCGTTATTAAACAGTTCCAATCTCAGTGTCTTATTCATGTCTTCCTGGTCTGCAGGTCACTGAGATCAAATTGCAACCTGTTGAACCATATTTTACCTCTGATCTTTGCACAGAGTGGTCCACCAACAGAATAGTTAGAAAATGAGGCAATTACCTGTAATCCCCACTTCTTGAGCAACTCCTTGCATTTCCTTGTATTAGTATCAATTGATTTCACAGGGTATACATGAAGTCATGACTTTGTCTCATCGAAGATCTCATCTTGTGCAACACAGCAGAGCCTCCTGAGGCACAAAAACAAGAAACAGAATGCACAGTTGTGTGTGATAGGAATGCTCTGCTGAGAGTACCATACCATCCTTGGGATGTGCATCCTGCAAAATTCAGCATAGAGAGTCACAGAGTGGAGGTGCCTTTTTGACATTCTCAGAGGGCTCTAGGAGCCTGGCAGCACCTCTTCTCCCACTGAGCCTCAGTGCCACCACCTTAATTTCCATGTACTGATTGGAAATTAAGATTACATGGGACTTTTCACTGATATAAACCTTGTGTGCCCATACTGGAGGGGCCCTTCCAAGAAAGAAATGTAAGAAATCCCTATAACACCTTTTTTTTTCCCACTCTTTCTTAGCTCAAGGGCCTACCCTCAGAGTACAAAGCCTTGGTCAAGCCAGCTTTGTGAAGAGAAAAAAAGCCAAGGACTTAGGTTCCCAAAGCATATAGATCTGTAATGTGTTGTAACAAACCCATCCAGGGCACTGATAAAATCTACTTTCCTGATAAATCAATGAAATGAAAAACACTTCATTACTTTTTGTCTTTAATTTAATTTTAAAAATGCTTCAATTTGCAGAATCATGTATGATTATTTTAATAGCACTGGACCCACTGTTAGTTGAAAGACACAGTTTCTCGGATTATTTTGGTATTTTCAGTGAAGAGCACTAACAATGATGAGTAATTTCCTGGACAATAAGTGCATCAGGCAATGCATGTTTTTCTTCAACCTGTTAAAATCATAACAGGGCAGTTCCCTTCTCTGGGGCTGCTGCTCCACCCCAGGTTTTCATCTCTTCATGCAGATCTGTATAATCTAGAGTCAAACTTTGAGCAATCAGTACCACCAGGGCAGTGTTTTTAATGAGAAAAGCAGTAAAATAAATGGAATGTCATTAAGACATACGACTGTTTGGAGATGATGCCAAGAGTATAACAGAAAGTTAGTTTAAAATATTACTTGCTGCACATTTATTTTAATGCATATGAAATTATAGATACAAAGCATTTTAACTAGCTGAAGAAATAGGAACTTTTTGCACACACAGTTTCAAATCCCAATAGTATTTCAGGCTCTTGGAGTTGTCTCCTGGACTGTAAAACAAGGATCTGGACAGTCTCTCAATGTCTCTGACTCTTAAATCCTCAAGTGACATGTATATATGCTTGCACGTATATATGCTTGAATGGGTCAGCTTGCATACAGAAATGTCCCAAACCGAAAAAAAAATTAAAATAAAATATAATAAAATAAAATAAAATAAACAGATTTGTGGTTAGAACAGAGCTGTGAAAGCCTTTGCCTTCAGCTGGCTGGGTTTGTGCCAAAATTCAGTGTTCACTTACACATGATGTGAAAAAAATTGATGTGACTGAATATTCTTGTCACATGCTTCAGCTTTTTTTCTGGTTTTGGCCAGTGCTTTGTTCTGTGACTGTTTAGTTCAATGCATTGGACCTGCACTTCCAAACCTGCCATGCCATTTCTTCTGCAGCAGCTAGAAATGTAAAGATACTTTAACCTAATAAGAGACTGTGGGTTTTTTGGGGGTTTTGTTTATAGTGAACTTCTCCCATTCAGAAAAGATAGTTTTATAATGCCATTCAATAGCTGGCTTTAGCTTGTTCGAAACTATATACAGAATATCTGGGTCTTGCACCCATCCTCCTCATCGAACACCCCTTTATTATTTGTTGGAAATTTCCCATGTGATTAGCAGCTCATAGCAGAGTCACAAAGTTATGATTGAGCCAGAAGAGTTTGCAAAATCCTAGCTGTTATTGCATTCTTTCCCAGGTGCAATGAAGACCAGCCCTTTCTCTGGAAATCAGCCTTTAAGTGCTAGCAATGCACAGTTCTAAGACCACAGCTCTGCAAAGCACAAGTTAGTGGTGACTGGAAGAATCACTGGAGAAACAGGAAAGAAGTAAAAAGAGGGCTTGAATATTAGAGTCCTTAGATCTGCTCCTTTGGATTTTCCTTTGTTTCCCTGCTGTCAAGATGGGAAGTAATTTGGCTTACTCCTTTTCACAGTATGAATACCATTTAAACATTTAGTTTACTTTTGGAAATTTTGAAAAATATTTTGTAAGCAGGGCAATACAGGCAACAAGACAGAATATGTTATAAGTCATCACTTTCATTCTCAGTCAAAGTTCTTCAATTTCCAGCTTCGTGGCATTCTAGAGGTACCCCCCATGGGAACCACAATGATGATAGAATAATTGTTGTTTTCACCCAAGAAATTTATCGCCCTTCTTGAGAGGGAACCAAAACTCTTGGTAAGCAGAATCTTTCCAGATATCCAAGGGCAAGAGTCAAATTGCACACTCTTTGGCTCTACACAGTTGCAAAGAAGACCAGCTTCAGGAAAAACAATTAAAATTATTGTATGACAGGTAATTTCTTATTGCATTGTAATTAAATGCAACATCTCAACCTGGAAGCAGCTCTATAAGCTAGGTAGTACTGGATGAAAAAGGTCAAATTATTATTTTCAGCCTAGATAACTAATATTCTTCAGTATCAGATTCCCGTGAGGTGCTAAATTAAGTAACGTGTTAATTCATAATCATATCCTCTTTTTTTGTTTTTGCAGTTAAGTTTAAAATACAGAGTCTCTACAGAGACATTGCAGAGTCAGATGTGTACAAATTTAACATTTTACAAACACCTGTGGTCCTTTTTCCTGTCCAAAATAATAACTTTAAAAGGAAGAGACTTGTAGAGGCTTCTTGCAGACGGCACACCTTTTGGATACTTAGGATATCTAGTGCTCACTGATTTTGCATATTATGACACCTGCATCTAAAGCAACAGTGTTAATATTAGCAGTGCCATACACTGCAATATAATCTAGTTTTTTAATGTCAAAGATTAACCCTCCATCTTATAGACCTTTGAGGATAAAAAACAGCATGAAAACAATCTTCAGTGGCTTTTTACAGTGAACCTATTTAGAGTATAAATGGTTCCCTGCCTTTGGGGGGAAAAAAGAAGAAAAACTCAAGTGTAGTTTTACTAGAAGAAGTCCACCCAAATTCTTTGCCTCTGGAAAAATTCTTGTTGAAGATGATGGTATGGAGGTTTTTCAGTAATCAGAAAACCCCATGAAAAAAATGTAAATGAATTTTCTACATCCTGAATTTGAATTGCCTCAAACAGTGTGACTGACAAACATTGACAGGAGAAAGAATTATATGCAGCTAAGGGTCCTGCAGAAGCTATCACAGCAATTCCAATACATAGATACACAGTGTCACAGCAGAATGCTCTCCCCATCTTGCTACAATTAGCAGAAGCATTTATTTTAAACAGAATAGGAATTTGATAAAGAATAAGAAAATAATTAGAAATGAAATGCACAGAAGTAACTTCCAAATATCCCAATTCACTAGACCCTAATTAGATGCCAAGGCTGTGTGGGGTGAGTTGGGCACATAAGAATAAGCTTTACAAAGTCTGACGTAGTGCCTCAAGAGACACCAAAGCCAGGCAACAGAAAATGCTGAGCACAAAATTGCAGGTTCCCCTAGAGTTACATTGCATTCATAAACCTCACCTAAGTTTGGGTGGCACATAAAGAAACAAGGGAAAAAATGTGTGAATAGGACTTTAAAGTAAGGTTCACTTGGAAGGAAAATGCTAGAGGTCTTTTCCCTGCTTGGTTTAACATAAAATACTGAACCATGAATCAGAGCAGTCTGAAATACTCATTTCTCCCCTTCCAGGCAAGTTCTCTAACCTCAAGGCCAACAGCTTAGCAAGTATTTAATTATTTCATTCAAAATGGAACAGTTTCCACAGACATATTCAGAGGCTCCTCTGATCCCAGATTTCCCCAAGGCACCCTCCAGAAACTTTTGGAGAGAGATTTTTAAACCAGAATTCTGTTGGACAAAGGGAGGAAAAAAATACCAGGTTTTTCAAGTCTCCAGGGGATGATCCAACTGCTGAGGTGCTGGGCAAAAGCACAAATGCAAGAACAAAAGCCAGTGTGCTAAAAACACTCAAGAACTCCATGAATCTTCAGACCTAAATTTTTCATGAGACACAAAGCTGACTGAAATATGGGGACCACAGTCCCAAAGGCTCCACTGAGACTTGTTGTGGAACAAAATTTTGAATAGAGATTGTTTTAGCTCTGCTTCCTCTTTTTTGAGGGGGGCAGGAGGGATTTGGGGGTTTTTGGTGTGTTTTTACTGTTAAACCATTTTTGTTTGTATCTGTTATTAGACTCTCATCCATCATCACTTTGTTTTCTTCTCAGATCTTCATTTGTTACTGCAGATGATTAGCATCAGATTTGTGAGTGACGTCATAGTTTCCAGAATTCCTTTTAGCCTCCTGTAATGATGTTGTCTAGTTTTTAAGTTGTTATTTATGAAATTTCTTATGGCTTGGAGACATTCTCTAAAATGTGAAAAATAGTAAAAAATTGAGGAAAGGATTTGCAAGGAAGTTCTTGCAGTCCTCTTACAGAAAAAGACAGAAAGAAGCCTTGCTGTGAAAACTAGTGGAATTGTTTATATCCAGACCATTCCTAGCAAGTCTTTACTTCAACTGTGTTTTAAAAATTTCTCCTGAAAGATAGTCCACAACCTGTCCAGAAGCTTGCTTGAGTGACAGGGAGACTAAAAAATATGGATTCTTAGAGTCTGATTTCCAGAAGATACATATTCAGGCTTCTATGAAAATCATGGGCTTTGGTTTAGGTCTCCCTCAGCAAGAGAGCTTCAAATCCCAGCTTAAATGAGATTCCTGCACCTAAAAAACCTGTGATTGAGTTAGATTGCACATAGGCTACAGATGGGAAAAAAACCCTATACAAGCAACAAGTGGCCAGCAGGTGAACTGAGGTTTTGGAGGGTTTGGTAATCAGTACCTTCTCTGATTTCTCTCTCCAGTTTCTGGCTTTTGTCAGGGTCTCATGGGGGGCGCTGGGGAAAGTTCCTTCTTTCTGGCCATTTTCAGTGATTCTCTTGTGATTTGATCGGACTGTCACAAAATAATATGCATTTTGAGGAAGAGGCCATTTAAGAATTCCCAGCAAAGCAATAAGGGATGAAAATAATGCCATCCATGTGGCAGTAGGAGACAGGGCATTTTTTAATTCTTTTTTTAATTGGGCACTGAAGAAGCATAGTGTAGACAAATGTACCTTAGCTTTAATCTCCATATGGCCTAAAAAAATCACAAAAATTTCATCACATTGCTAACCACTGTTTAACCTTACCACCTAACATTCTGGCACTGGAGCAGGGATCCAATGCACCACTTAGAGGGGAAGGCTGGAAGGAGAAGTAGACAGTCAGTTCCTCTTAGTGCAGAGGGGAAGTTTGCCTCAGCCTCACCACTGGGTAGACAGGAAAGGGAAGTTCTCAAAGAATCTCTGTTGGTTTTAGGTCCTTATTTTAGGGGGAAAAAAAAGAATTTCTGGGAGCAGGATTTTCTTCTGAGACCAGTAAGGATCAGCAGCAGCAGGTTTATGGAAAGAGGAATGAGACTAAGAACTGGCAGCTTTGTAAATGTAAAAAATATAAGATTAGTAGCTTACACACAGTAAATGGCACAAACAAAGTGTGTGGAAAAGATGGAAAGGGCTTAAGAGGTCTCACAAACCACAGGAGACTGAAAAGAGAGAAAGCAGTATTGTGGGTTTCAGCATGTTGTACCAAGCCCTATACAAAATAAAAGACACAAATCTCATGCAGAAGTTGAAAGGTGAGGCATTTCTATAGTGACTGATTTGTATAAAGGAGAACATAAAGATTGCTAGATTTCAGTTTAGGTGATGCTTTTATTGTTACACACAGGATGATCAGCAAAGATGCTGCTGTGTGACAGCACATGTGACAGCATTTTTGCATGAACCATTTTCATCCCAGGCACTTTCTTATTCAGGTCTCAAAAATATGAGGGGAATATATATTCTTGTATTCATGTATTCTTGTCTCAGTCCATAGAGTAATACAGCCAACAAAAGGAGCTGCTGTAATTTGTGAGTACCAAGACAAAGTTTAGGTAACTTTTTTTTTTTTTTTTTTTTTTTTTTTTTTTTTTTTTTTTTTTAACATGGTTATGTGACATCTTCCAGTATATGTAAAGGTTCAGCTGGAAATTTTCTTCTCAGCCAAAATAAAACACCTGCCCTGTCAGAGCATGACTATGATCTTCATGGGCTGGCCACTGGGGTAACTTGCCAGGTGCAAACAGCCTGAAAGGAAAAAAACATTGTCTGTACAAAGCATAATGTAAAAAACATTATTATTACTCATGGGCTCATGTTTTGAGGGAAAAAAGTTGTTAATGTTAAATTTGGTTACTACAGTTTAGAGCATCACCAGTTGTCTTCACTGTATTGGTAGAGTGGTAGCACACATAAAATGTAATGCTTTTGTGTAATGTTTATTTCAATGACATACTGAAGCTGGAAAAGGTGAGTCAACTGAAGTTTATTTCTAAGAGTGAGAGCCTATGTGTTCTCAAGGTTTGAACTACCTGAAAAAGATCCAAGAATATTAAATTATTAACACCATTAAATAGCATCAAGTTCCTAATATTCAAAAGCTTTCCAGATACAGAAGAATATAGGACAAAAGAAAACAACAAATTTCCTGACTGCTCTGTAAAATTAAAGCATGAAAGCCATTTTGGGTTGCCTAAACAATTGTAGGAATCAAATAGTCTGGAAAATTTCATTTCATGTCTGACAAAGACAAAAAGTTCCTGTCGTCTAAAGTGCTAAATTTTCAAGCACTGCATTTTTGTGTGTAAGAATTACAAATGAAGATTTCTGAATGAAAAACTGTTTCCTCCATCCCTCTCACTCAAAAAACCAAAATCAAAACCAAAACAAAAACAAAACAAAAACAAAAAAACCAACCAAACAAAAAAAAAAAAAAAAAAAAAAAAAAAAAAAAAAAAAAAAAAACCAAAAAAAACCAAAAACAAACAAACAAAAAAAAACCACACAAACACCCCACACCTTTTATCTGGTCAATATTCAAGAGTTTTGTATTAACAATAAGAAAAAACATAAATGGATTTGTGGAATGCTTCAGTTCATTATGTTTTACATTTATTCTAAGGGATAAAACAAAGCTAAAATTGCTTTTCTGTATCTGCTAAGGAGTACAGCCTGTCAGATCCAGAAGACCAATTGATCATATATTTAACTTGAAATATGTGAGAAGGCCTACCTATTTTATTAGTCCTTGCAATTAATCAATCAGAAGCAACTCTTAAAGCTAACACTTCATACAAAAGTAAACTAGTGGACCTGCATTTCAGACATATTCATGCCTTTTTCCTCCTTCTAAAAAATATAACTTCTTTGTAATACTTATAAGGAATTCTTCTCTACACAAATATTTGACTTAAAAAATGGAAATATCTTGAACTTGAAATTCAAGAATCTGGTATTTTCAATAGTTTTAAAGTGATTTTTCTTGGGTGAACTCAAATGAAAATTTCCAGTGGGTTCTCTGAGAAGGACATCTTTTATTTAAGGTCTTTTTAATTGAAAATTTTCTTGTTCTTAGTAAACTGTGTAAATGACTCTTTCTTGAAATGTGTTTTTCAAAATAGTATGTTTAAATACAGATCAGCAAGTTCCCTTCTCCATTCTTCATGTTGTTCCTGGTAGCTACAAGGAGTCATTTCTTTGTGTTTCTACAAAACACAAAGTCTTTTGCAACCACTCTTGAGCAACACAAGCCATACTAAAATGGGCATTGAACATACTGACAGCATAAAAATTTTAAAAAAATATATGGAAAGTATAAAAAGAGACCAGTAGCTTAAATATTAAACTAGTTGTCCAGAAGAAAAATAATTATTTTAATGGTAAAATTAGTATTTTAAATGGAACAAGTAAAACTGCTTAAAGGCACTCTCTTCTGTCCCTGTTTAGCTTCATCTGTTTCTGACCCCCATGGCATAATATTATATTCCAGGAAAACAGTTGTTTTCACTCTTTCCACTTGCTCCAATATTCCCATACTTCTGATATTTTGTTTCCACTGATGCAAGAAAGAAAAAAAAAAAAAAAGAGGGGGGAAAAAAACAATTACTCATATCTGAAATTATACCAGCAAGGAACTAACAATTAAACAAGAAATGTCTTGGTTGTCTGGTTGAACCCTCACATTCAGGCTACAGAACATTTATTAGGGCAGAAAAGGAAGCCCTCTGCACCCCTCTCAGAACACTGAGAGGCAAATGGTTGGTTTGATACATGCACTTAAATTCCTCTGATCCCCTGAATGCTACCCAGACTGTCAAGCTGTGTCTCCTCCTAGGGTCTTATCACAACCTGTTGTTCAGGACTGCCATAAGCACTACAAGCAAAGAGTTCCCTTGGATCTCTCTTTGGTTCAGATAGATCATGGCATATGGATCTTAAACTACTTTTGTGAAGGAGTTGGTAGCTGATGCTGTTTGGAGACTAGTTGCCAATTCAGTTATAATGAGATCAGCATAACCCTTATAGTCAGAAAGAGAGCAAAAGCTCAATGTCAGCCTCAAAGAACAAAAGAATAGATTTAATTCCTGTGCCTCCACCTTCTCTGCAGAATAAAACAAGGACAAAGAAACTGACTAAAAAAGGTAAGAACCTGAACCAAAAAGAGGAGGAAAATATTTTCTTTAACTTCTGCATTCTGCATTTTAGGGGAGCTTTCCACACTTTCAAATTTTTTGTAAAGTCACAGAATCTAGAAATTTGCTTTCCCATTTTAAGGAAAAATGAGATCTTGATGATTACAGTCTAAAAAGAGTCATGAGACTCAGGTGAAGCAGAACCAGAGTCACATGTATGATAAACAACCCTTCCTCAGACAAATGGAAACTCCCAAGATCCCCACTAGCGGAGAGACGAGAAGTCTGTGTGAGTTGTGGTCTGTCTGGGGAATTTGGACACAAATAGTTTGTCCTATACTTATTCAAGAGGTTAATCAGAAGGCTGTACATCTGCTTTCAGGGAATACCACATTCCTGAGCAGATTAAACATGCTAAACTAGGATGTTTGCTTTTAGTTTAGCTTAGTGTTGTACCTCAGGAGTAAAAAGATCAAAGGACTCTCTGAAGATTTTTGGCTTTCTAAAGCCTGTGCTGACATGTGGCACACCTGGAACAAGATTGTAGTTACATGTTCAAGTAGCCTGCTTGGAACTAGAGGTATTTCAGTGTGTAATCCAGTGCTCAGAGAATTTTCCTCCATGGACAAGGAGTTTGAGGTGTGAGCCCTTGTGCACCTACCAGTTACCACAGAAACATTTATCCTCCCCAAATTGAACTGATTGTTTTTTAAATAAGGCAACACCATACCTCCATGTCTGTACAAAAGTAATTATTTCAACTGAAAATTAAATCAAACCCATTTGTTAGAGCTGTACAGACAAAGCCATTTTTTATAGATCAGCCTTACTCAAAAAGAAGCAGGGCTGACAACATTTCAACATTTTGCAAACCAGAAATCTTCTATTTGGAATTCTTTCTTGGATTGATTTTTGTTTTGGAACTTCTCTAAACACTATTTAACTTCAAAAATATCCTGACCAAGCTGTACCATATGACATGTTGCAAACACAGAATCTACAAGAGCTGCTTTCATTCTAAAAGTCAGGCGCTTTTATTTAGCAGGGCAGACTTACAGATGCTTCGGCAGATCTAACACTAGGGAGAAAAATATTAGACAATGTGAGCCGTGGTAAATTCTAAATAGGCTTTCTGTTTGCACCACTTATGCACAAAGCCTTGGGTTCTCACACGGCATTGAGGTACTGCTGTGCTAACAGAAAATAAACTGTGGTTTACAAACTGCAAATTGTGAGTGGTTGTCTGGGTGTGTCCTGAGGATGTTACAAAAAAAAAAAAAAAAAAAAAAAAAAAAAAAAAAAAAAGTATTAAGCAGTAAGTAATCATAGAACAGAATTACAGAATTACAAGAAGGACCTCTTTTCCATTATTTTCCATAAAGACCCCGCCAAAAATTTGTCAGTATCATCACTTTGTGCGGTATCAAATAGGGCAGTTCTGTTGTGGTTAGCAAACATTAACATATCCTCTTCATAATCCTATTCGTGGTTCAAGTAAAAGGTCCCCATGTCAAAGTCTTTCAGATAATGGCTCTGGCTAATTGCAGATTTGGGTTTGCTCACTTCCAAAGTGCTGGTATCCTCTGAATGTGCCTATGGGCAGCATCACCAAAACCCAAGCTGCCTTTGTCCAAACTGTGTTCCAATCTCAACTCCAGAGGCCAAGTGTGAGTGGGGAGCTCAGCAAGCTGCCTTCCCCCTCAGAAGCCTGTTCTTGCATGGGGATTGTGTTTCTGAGGTACTGTGCACCTTGGATTTTCTTGTGTGTGGCATATGTGGGAGCCCTGTGAGCCCATCCAGCAGCCTCCCAGTCACAGCACAGGGATGAATACCTGCAGAGCGTCTTCTGCATTTACTTTAACCAGATCTATTTACGGAGCCAATATACCTTGTGAAAACAAAAAGGCCCATGGAAAAATTTACTTTTCTGCCCCCTGTGAAATATTTCCATGGTTAGTGTCTATCAATCATACATCAGTTCTGTCCAGAGGTTAAAATGGGTGGCCAGGTAGGCGGTCTTGGTTTTGTGGTATTATGAAGTTTTCACCATGAATCCACAGTGACTGTGCTTATATTTTTAGAGAGGTGTAAAAATTGTGTCAGATTACTGTTTTTTTCAGCTCTTTATTCTTGTCACCTAAGAAGCTTCCAAGGTAAAGTAATTTCCATTTTGACCCTAATCCTTCTTGCAGACCATTTGGGCTACTGCTGCCATACCTGCCACAGGTGTTTACCAATTTTACACCCTTCCTTTTGTTTGTGCAGGGGGAATGTAGGATTATTACACATTAGAAATTCCAGCAGCTGGTTCCTTAGGAACCCCCATAGTCTCAGCTCTGGAATTAAAAGTAGAATTAAGTATCAGGAATATTCTTGGGTGCCACTGAATTCTCAAAGTTCAGTCCCATATTAATATGTTTCATTGAACACTTGGATATAAATCTCCTTTCAAATTGTGAACAACCATCACTGCTCCTGAAATTTCGGTGCAGTTGCTAGAAAAAAACAACTTCTACCCACTTTACCTAATCATATAAGCAACAACATTAGCTTCCATTTTTTTGAAGCCTTGGGATACTTTAGCTAGAAGAAATTTGCCTGTTTCTCCTGCACCTGATACAGTATCAAATTATACATCAAAGGATTCTATCAAAAGGCTTTATTTTGTCATAGTAGTTGTATAAAGAATCAATAACAAATTTTCACTACTTCTGGTTTCACTCTTCCATATAAATTAATGTATTTCCCACTCAGTGGCAGATTATCCAGTGACCAAAGGTTTAAGCATAAATAAAACCTTTCTGAAACTGTAACATCTCAGGACTAAAGTATCTGACTGATAATGAGTTCTTGTTTTTGATACAGTAAAATAGGATCTGTAATGGAAAAACTCCACTCACTAGTGCTCAGAGAAATGGTAAAACACCCCCATGTTTTCTTATCCACAGCTAGGTAGATGAATATGAGATGAAGTGCATACTTATAAAATAACTGCATTGCATGGAGTGGGTTTTCTTAACAGCTCTATTAAAAACCTCTCAAGTTAGAAAAGACTTGATGGGGAATAAATGATATCACCAATTTCTCTTTAAGAGAAAAGATTGTTTCCCAGGAAGTCTTGAAGTCTTTGTTGTTTGCTTCAGTGGAAAGTTTATTAAAAAAAAAAAAAAAGACACTAGATAGTATCTCCTGGGCATGAAAACACCTGATAAAATTAATTAAACTGTCCAATTTATATTAAAACCTAATACAATCCCTGTCAAAGTAGTATAAAATATTTGGGGACTTGACATAAAAGATGTTTTGCATAATTTGTTTTCAAAGGTTCCTGCATGCTGTCCACCAGACCCTTATCTGTTAAATTCTGTAGGATTGCTCAAAACTTCTGTATTTTCCATTGAGTGCTGCAGGGTCTTTATCATCAATGTTATTGATTTGCATCATAAATCTATATGATTATATATACATAGGCCAGTTCTATATAATTCCTTTTCTAAATAAATTCTTTTCACTTCCAAAAGCTGTAGGCTTATTGTCTTATTAAACAGGCCCAGTAGTGCTGAGTACTTACAGATTCTTCTGAAGTAATTGGAGAAGGAGGTAGAATTGGCTCCAACAAGACTTCCATGTAGGATACCTTGTGAGGCACAGATGCAAAATCCACCATTTAAACACACCTGATTAAGTCATGGTAGTTAATATGCTATTGCTGCTTTTGCCTTTATAACTAGCTGTGTTTCTTTTGTTCCATAAAAATATCACTGGCATTTATTGAGAACTCATTATGATTCAAGTAATAGAAAAATAAATACAAGTAAAACCACACTTCCAACCATCACTTAGTTGCTAGTACAATGTTTCTCAGAAATGCTGAGAAAATAATTTTAATACTTTTTATATCTTAAACACTTTTCTTTCAGAAATGCTGAGAAAATAGTTTTTAATACTTTTTCTATCTTAAACACTTTTCTTAATAGTGTTACTTTGTCTCCCTGCAACTGGTTAACAAGTTTACCTCAACCTGAAAATGCCAGACAATCTGCTTAATGAAAAAAAATCCAATTTTTATTTTTGCTATAGAGTCTTTATAGGAGTTTAAGCTCCTCTACTGAATGTATGTATATTTATCCTCTATAACTGCATATGTTACAGGCAGATATAAAAACATAAGGTGTCCACCATTGTTGTGGACATTGTGACACACATCTGAGCTGCACAGGGGACCGGGACACAGAACGATTTGAATTCACTAATTCCACACGGAAAAACAGTTTGGCAGTGACAGCAGAGAGCTGTGCTAAAGCTAATTATAGCATTTTAAAAGCTGCTAGAGCTCTCTCCCACTCACTTCAAGGCAAATGCACTGGGGGAACTCAACCAGATGGAAGCAGTGTTTCAAACATATAAATCTGCTCTGTGAAGGAAGTCCACCTTCACACAGCCTCCTTTTTCACCACACCTGTGGATGATCTTGGTTTACAAACAGGTGACTCCCAAAGACTGCTGGCTGTGTTAAAAATTATGGAAATTTAGTGGGTGGGAATTTAGAGCAAATGGGACCAATGCAGTGTCTTGTCCCTTCCTCATGCTAACAGTCCCCTGTCATGACTTCTCCTGACATGTAAATTTAATTTCATTTCTACTGACTGCAATGTTATAATAAAGATAGAATGTGGTCCCACAACAATTGTCATAAAGATGAAAACAAAAATATCCAGTAAAAAAAATCCAAAAGTAGATTTTATGCACCCTTTTGCTCTTTTGGGTATAATGTTTCATTCTATTTTTTTTTCAAGGAGAAATAAAGCCCATATTTCTTTAAAATCACAAGTCCCAGAGCATGAGTGTGAATAATCTTTTATCATTTCAGGTTAAAATGGTTTATCAGCTACTGGATCTGCCACTTCTTCAGTCACCTTTACAAGGACCATTAACAGATCCCCCATCACATCAGTGAAATTTATGAGAGGAGGAGCAAAGAGAAGAACAATGCCACATCTTGAGGAAAAGGAGATGACATTTTTCTGAAAGGCTGGCTTTATTTTGGAATTGGCAGCTGTTTGGAACTGTTGACAGATTGGGAGTGTTAGAAATTGTCCCAGGCCAGATGGATTACTGATCTGGGTCCAGGTGAATAGGTCAAAGGCACTTTATAAATGATGGCATCTATTCCCATGTAGCTATCACCACTACAGGGTAGTATAGGTAACAGCTATTTTTATAACACGTAATTGAGTTATTTTGGAGCAGTCCCACACAGGTCAGGGGTATGTACTTTTCTATCATCTTCCTCCTCTTGTGCTGCAGCAATTGCAGTAACTTGAGACATTTCTAGTACTGCTCCTAATTTAACTAGGAGGGGCTGAAGGCAAGATATCTAGGGAGGGGTGATAGAGAAATAGCTCTTTCAGTCAGCAAATCACATTCAGTCTTTTTCTTTCTGTTATTTCCTGTGACCTGAATACATTGATCTGTTTCACAGTCATGTTGTAAGAAATTTTTTCAAAGAACAGGAATGAATCAACAAAATAGGAACTTTAGAGGGTAGAAAACAAGGATTTTCATCTACTTGTGCAAGCTTGATGCCTTCACTTCTTGCACTCTATTCTGCTGCATTTTATTTATATAATCATGCATTTTTCCAAAGAAGTAAATTTTAATTTAATTTTAAATAGAAATAAAGGAAAATGGAAAAAGCCTTCTCACTCTAATTTAGTCAATCGAATATATTATAGAAACAAAAATAGTTAAAGATGTGAGTTCTTGAGAGTGCTTGGATTGAACGAATAGCCCTCAACCGTGTGAAAACTGCAGTCTTGTTTTGTCCTACAGTGTTCCTCAAGTCCTTGATGGCCTTAAGCACATCTCAGAAGTAAAAGTTAGAGCTTCTCCCTCACTAGCCTCCATTCATGCCAAAATTCTTGGAAATGCTTGACAGAAAGCTCTGTCAAACATTGTCTGTCCCCACACAGGCAGCAGAGCTTCTTTTGTGAATAGTTGCCTCTGTAGATTTGAAGTCGTTAATGCCAGGTCTCTACCAATAAAACTCAGATTTAAGAACCATGGGAAAAGTGAAGACAAAAAGTGCAACAGCTTCTGACAGGAGTACAGCACTCCTGTATTTGATGTTATGGTCCAGATCCCCTGGCTAGCTTGATAAAGCAGCTACTTAGTTTATTCATGTGTTAGTAAAGATTCTGGTCCTTTTGGCAAAATGCGTAAGTTTTTCCAGTAAGTTCTACCTTGTCCTTCAGAGAGAAAACTGACACCAGCCAAAGGTGCAGAGCAAAATCAAGAGCATGTCAAAAGGTTGCAGTACTTTGTTTGCACTCAGTTGCTTCGAAGTCATGATCTATATGCCGCAATCATCTAGGAAGAGCTCATACATGTACTGTGGAATTGAGAAGAACTGTATTTTCACATAGCTGTAATGAACAGCTTAGAAAAGTTAATTATATGCCTTAAATGCCTTTGAATCTCTCTTTATGTCTGATTTGTTTTTTCTCTCAGAGCAGTTTGAGACTAGTACAGAAGATCTTGTCATTCCAGAATTCAGTTCCAAACCATGTGTCAGCAGGAAGGCTCTAATTTTCAAGTTTTCAGGAATATGTCCTCCCTTGCTCTTACTACACAGGTGACAAAATTGTTTAAAACCTCATCCATTACTGTTCTGAATCAGAGTATGTCAAATGAGCTGTGATGCATAACAACTGCTATAGCAACTATTAATTTTGGTTCAAAACCTGAAATCAACTGTTGGCACATCATATTTCACATGCTAGAGGAGACAAGTTTTGGCATAATGTAGTAATATTAATATATTCTACAGAAAGTGTAGTATTATTAATATATTCTATGGAAACTGAGAATATGTAAATATATATACAGCATAGAATACTTTAGGCTGAGAATAATTTTGAGAATATGGATTTAAAGTATATTAGTTAGCCTCTGCTTAACTGCTATTAAGTACTATACATAATTAACCCAAATTAATCTAATTAAACTTCCAACTGACAAGAGTTTCCAGTTGGCTGAAGTTTTGCAGAGCTCTTTTGTACATGACAGCAAACATTAACCTTTCCTTTGAGCAGCTGACCCTTAAAAAGATGTCCCACTAAGAGATCATATCATGTACAATATAGTCTAACCACAATCCTAACCGCTGAAAGGTCAATAATTCCCATCATCTTTCAGTGTTAGGAATACATTAAGGGGATTTTTTTTCTCTGTGTTTCTCAAGAAAAGCCATGTTTGGTGAGCTTCCTCTTCTTTGTTTCTATTTTCTGAATCTTGAATTATTAATTGCTTATACAGTAAAGCTGAAGGAGGTCCAAGATATTCTGTACTTCAGACAGGATTTAACTTCTTCCATACAGAATGTTGTTCTCAAACAGAGCCAAATTCTAAGCTATTCAGTGGGAATATTGTTCAGTTATGAAGAACAGAATGTGTCAATGTGTAAATACACATCCATATAATATATACACATCTATATATGCATGTATATATATATAGTCTATATTCTAAATATATATAATCCCTATGAAAGTCTATTCTAAAGATCTAAAGATGTCAGAAATTGAAACCACCAGTTATTTTGTTTACTGCCAGCCACTCAGAATTCTCCCATGAACAGAAATTTTCATTATTTTTTATGTTTAAACTCTCTAACTTCTTTTTAGGTTTAATAGTGCTCGTGTTTCTCTTTGGAAAAGGCACATCAATGGGACCAGGAGGCACTGTTCTCAAGGTACAACATTAATAGCCTGCCTAGCTGCATGACTTTGTCTAAGCAGAGCTTTCAGGAATTTTAGTATCTCAAACAGAAGATATATCCAGGTGCAGAAATAGGATATGCATGTCATGCTGAGCATGAGATGGGTGCCAGAATTATGGGAGTGTCTTGCTGACTCTATTTTTAGTATTGGGATTTTTTTTTTTTAATCTGAGGCAGGTCATCTTCTGTACCTTGATTTCATAATTAATTTTTAACCTTTCTTATTTATTTAGGATGTCTTTCTTTCAGCGCAAAGATTATATCTTTAATTTCTTGTTTGAACAGTATGCAGCACTTCTATCCCAGTGAATATCTGGAAACACTCTGATAACTACAAAATTCTTTCACACTTGTTTCTCCTACCTCTTATTTTAACCTTTGGCATTCCATCATATTTGGTGTTGTCAGGATAAAACATGAGTGTTCTTGCATTTCCTTAATAAAAAGCCCAAGAGAACTGCTGTAGAAATGTTCAATGAAGTGCATGGGAACATGTTCAAAAGCCCTTAAACAGGAATCAAGTGCTAATTCAAAAAAGAACAAGGAGAGCAGTGAATGCTGCAATGACTTTACCCATAGACTTGAGAAAACCCAGATGGAGATTCGTTGAATCTGTATGTCTCAGGGCTACTACAAGCAGAAAAAGGCAATACATATTTAGCCATTTTCTCAGGAGGTTGTTTATAATAACAGACATTATGTTTCTTTACTCTGCCACCAAGGCTCTTTTGGCAGTTATATAATATGCATATATATTAGGGAGGAGAGTCTGGCATCCCTGGTTTTCTTCCTTTTCTAACCAAATGTCTGAACCTGAAGCTAGAGTCAGGTTTCCTCTTGGCTATACTCCTTCTGGCCAATAAAGGTAGAGTTTTTGGATGCACTTCAAGAGAAAAGGTGGAGGGCAAGTTAACCAGAATACCTCATGGCCTGAGCACTTCACTAATGTGACAGATACAGGTTCAAGGATTCCTTGTTTGAAGAAAGCACAAACCTCCTAATTGCTGGATGAATTAGTGGAGTATTATGCAAAAGGATGGATACCAAGCAGCAGAATGCTTGTATGTTATCACATCTAACTGCACAGAATAAAAAGGTGGAAGTTTTATGGCACTCTGCCTAAACTTGAACTATGAGAGAGTACTGTACAGGATATAGTATAGGATTGAAGCTCCTGCCAAAAGAACAGCTCTTTCAACCATGCAGGCAGCTTCCAGGCAAAGTACAAACATTTTATATATATATATATATATATATTCAGACAAGGTTTATTTATTCCATGCATAAAAGAACATTTTGTGCAGAAGATACTAAAATAATGACGGCCTATGATTTGTTATGGTTATTTCAGAGGACTTATAGCCTGAGACTTTTTGCTGTTATTCCATTTTTGAAGTAATGGATCAATACTTCAGAAAGTGAAGGGCTTTGGAGAAATAAAATGTTTAAAGAACATGGCTTTCTGATTATTTATTTTCTTTACATCTCACCTTCAATTATTTCAGAAATATTTTACCTCTGCAAAATCTACCAAGTGCATCATTGTGCAACTGTCACAGTTCTACTCCTCCTGGAGCCAAACAAGACAAAGAAAAGTATTTCTACAAATGCAGTCAATTTCCCTAGAATTATTTCCAATCTTTTGTCATGATCAGTACAGGATTAAGGTCATCTCATGATAAGATAGATAAAATACCAAGGACCCACTTCTGCTACCTTTGTATAGAGCAGTGGTTTGGTCTGGAGGAACAAACCAGAGTGTCATGGAACTATCATTATATTTAGGTCAAGCACGTTTTCAAATCAGACCGCTTGGATGTGAAGGTGAGAGGGTTTTTTTGTTTGTTTTTTTTTTACAGACACTTCTGCATTTTCAGCATCTAGTTTAGCTATGTTCCTGTGGTCTTAATATCCTAAAACCATAACAGAAATAAAAGACTGCTGGCAGGCTCTGCTGGAAATATAAGTGGGGTGTCCAAAGGCTTACTATTTATTTATACACCTAAACATAAATAATTTCCTCATGTACCACTTTTACCCATAGGCTAAAACACATAGTTTTACATGAAGGTCATACTTGTTCTCATGTTTTGGAAACATAATCTGTCTTAAGGTTTGCAATTCTTGTTCCAACTGTGGATTTATAAATTCCCCCACTTTCAAAGAATTAGAGAATTCTTAAGGCTTAAGGTTGTTTTCATTTGGATGGGGCAAGTATTAAAAGAAAGTCCACTACAGTGTCAATATATACATACAGACACGCACATATTTCTCATTAATATTTGAGAAGGCATAACTTGGTATCTGAAAGGCTAAGCTAATAGAAAAAACACTGGCCAGTATAGTTCTGGGTTTTTTTTTTTCTGAACACAACTGAGAGATGCCTCACCTTGACATGCACCACTGGGAAGAGCTTTGAATTAATAGCAATAGCTGTGTTGAAATTCAGTATCAGAAGCTCATTAAAATTTGAAATTTATTTTAAAAGCTGTTTCTTTCAGTTTGAGTCTCTTCCTTTTTCATATTCCTCTTCTCATCCAATATTAGAATGCTGCAGAAAGTCCAAGTTTCTCTAAATGATTTTTAAGGAGAAGCTGATGTATACTATGGGCTCTATCTGGGTAAGCAGTCAAGCTGCTGGACATTTAATCTATATAGGGATCTAATCCTAGCCTATAGTAGAAATATTTTTGCCTTTTTCCAGGTTTTAAGGGTCATAAGGCTGATTTCAAGAAAAAAGTTTGATGCTTTTCTTGGGGTGCAGTGAAGTCTGAAGAAGTGTCCCTGTTTCTGTCCCTCTGTAACCTACCACATCTCCCTGGTACTGCAGGAGGGGAAGCTGAGACATTTCCACAAGGAGCTTCTCCTCTATGTGAGGGATGGAATAAAGCTTGTCATATAAGCCCTTTTTCACACTTCTCAAAAACTCTTACTGAGCAATCTAAAAAAGCTTTAAAATACCACTTAATTTGAAGAGCTATTCTCAAAAAAAATTTATATTTTCTAGATCGACTTCAGCCTAGAAAGAAAATACTATCTAGAGAGAAAGTTCAAATCGAACGAAAAATCTTTGGATTACAAAATTATTTTACTAACTTGATTGCTATAATCTAGAATAATCTTCCCTAAGGCTAAACATTTACTTAACTTCAGATGATCCTGACATTTGAGGAGTCTAGCCCAATGTTTTACTCTCTGTTGTTTATGATTCAAGTACAGAAATTAAGTTTTCCAAATTAATTTTGTGTAAAAGCAGAATTAAGCCCAGAATTTTTTGTTCCCTGTTCTTCCACAGTGTTCCCAAACAAATTTGGTACATTGTTTACAGTCTACTCCATGACTGAGGCCCTACTGGATCAAATGCCTGTTTCCTTTTGCCCTGTCTGGTTTAGACTGCAGACTCTCTGGGCTGTGGACTGCCTTTTCTGATAAATCTCTACACAGCATAGAGTACAATGGAATATGATTACTTGTCTGGAGACCTTAATATAAAAGGATCTAATATAATGCAAACATTAGGAGACATAATACCATGTCATATCATATCAATGACAGGAGATAAAGAGAGTCAGCCTACAGCACTCTGTGTGGAGAGCCTGCAGAGATCCTGCAATGAAGAGGGAATATAGAAATGGAAAATAGTTTTAGGTTTTCCAGAGCTACAGGTTAATTCCTTCTCCAGTAACCAGGATGAATAGGATGAAGGCCATAAAACATGAATGTCCTTCTTAATTGGAAAACAGGCAGTAAATGAGCTGCCCCTTTAGGATCAAAGACATTGTTAAAAATGAAAGATATTATTACTGTTATTGTAAGGTTTTAATAGTAGCATTTATCAATAGTCCTTCTCACTGGGAAATTGCTATAAATACCCAGCTGACTTACAAGCAACTATATTGTTCATAACATCAAATGGCTGGCCAAGCATTACCTTCTGATATTCTTTATGTATTTCATTTTATGCCCTTGAACCTAAGGCTCTAGAAAATATATTTTTAAACAAGGAGTAGTTCATCCTCTGATATATGGCTGAGGTAACAACAGAGCTGCTAATCTTAGGTAAAATTTACCTCTGTAAAAATTTGAGATGTCACTTATTCATTCCTCCCACTGTTTATTTTCAAGAGCTAATTAAACATGAAAAATTTTCTCCTGAATGTCTGAGATATAATAACAGCCTGCATCTCTCTCTTCCACCCCATCAGTAAACTATATTTGGAAGAATTATGCCAGATGCCTCTGGGTTAATTTTAGTTATTCCACAAAATTAAAAGAGACAATTTAAGAGAAAACTATTAGACAGTATAATCCCAGGGATAGCCTTAAAATAAAAAAAAAATAAAAAAAAAAAAAACTGTATGTTAAAAATAAATTGCATTTTGGAATCTTTCAAATTTCCTTTATAGGAAAGACAGATTTAGTGTCATCAAGGTATTAATATGCAAATTTCTGAGGAAAAAAATACTTTCCAAATGACTCTTCACACTTTCCTTGGGTGGAAATCCACCACTTTCCCTTCCACCTGTTTCCCTTCTGGTAATGTGGAGATTGTGGCAGAGCTTCCCTGTGCTCCTGGGACCTCTCCAGTACTGAGGTGTTTCATGTTGGCAGCTGCTTTGCAAGGAGATTGTCTTGTGTGCTCAGCTAGCTGGGGAATAACCTGCACTTTTTCTTCTAGGATGCAGAGGTTAAGAGACAGAATCATGAAGTGAGGGCATATTTCTTCTGATCTGAACCCACTCCTTTGTCTTTCCAACTCTTGTTTTTCTGTCCCTCTTTATCATAGAAGTAGAGGATAATTAAGCTTCAAGGGATCTCAGATGTATCTAGTCCAAACTTCTACTCAGAGGCTCAGCTTCAGCTTCAAGATCAGTTCAGGCTATTTGGTGCTTTACTCAAACAGGAATTCAAAACCTCCAAGGGCAGAGATTTCATCTTTTCCGTACTGCACTTAGTATTTAGATGAAGGCTCACAGTGCCAAGTACTTCTTTCCTTTTGCTTGATCTACTGTTTGAGTTCCTGATGATGCAGCCCAGAACTTTGTCTTCTGTGCTGCCAGAGCACACTACATTCTGGACAGCTCATGTCCAGTCAGCTCCTCAAGTCCTCTCCTGCAGAGATGCTCCTCAGCAAGTCAGTCAACAGCCTGTACTGCTGCAGGAGTTCATTTGTTTCCAGATGCAGGACTTGGCATTTATCCTTTCTGAGTTTCAGAAGGCTCCTGTTGGCCCATTGCTCCATTTGTGTCGGTCTTTCTGGATTGCAGCTCTGCCCTAGGTTTCATTGACTGGTCCACTCAGTCTGGTGTCATTTGGAAACTCAGTAATCATGCACTCCACTCCCTCTGGCAAGGCTTTTGTAAAGATGCTAAACAGGTCAGGGTAGGGCAGACCTGATGTACTCATCATCAGCTTACAGCCAGCTTGGTCCACTTCCTTCACAACCTACTTAAATAACCTTTTTTAACCCATTTTATTAACATTTTCCTTGTTCAGCCTTTTATTATTAATGTAGTGGTAAAGACCACTGTTGTTTCCATTTGAGTTTTGTAGCTCCTTCATGAGTTTTCTGCTTGGACAAACTGATTTCCTGCTACATGTCCTTGTTTTTCTGTGTATGGGGAGGGACCATTCCAGTACTGGAGGATACTGTCATTAAGGATCTCAAGACTTATTCTGAGCTCCTCTCCTCTTTGAAGCTCTCTCTCCTGGCATCCCATCTATCATTTTCCAGAGCAACCTTAATTCTGCTCTCCTTCCTCAGGATCTTAAACTCCTGTCTCATGGTGCCTGTAACCAAGGGTATCACCAATTGTTACACACCAACTAGTCCTGTCAGGTTAAGTGAATAGCAGATGCAGCTTTGTGTCATTCCTCTTTGGTATAGTACCTGACCATGTACATTGTTTCCCTTCCAGCAGATATCAGAGAAAATAAAGGTCACCAAAAGAACTATGGTCTGGGTACAGAGACTTCTGAGTTGTTTAAACAAGGTTTCATCTACTCCCTTATCCTAGGGAGACAGTCTGTAACACAATTCTCTTTGTTCTGAATGTTGTGTATCCCTCCACAACAACCTTTCAGCATTGTGAGCTGTCCCACCATAGTAACCCCAGGGGTGATGCAGTTTGGTGACCACAAGCAGAGCTCTAGTTCCTCCTGCCTTTTTCTTTGGCAGTGAGTGTTTATGTACAGAGCCTGGAGATGGGCCTTTTGTCCTCACTCCTAAGGTCTGCCTTGTACACATCACCCTGATATCACCCTATTGTGTCATCTTGTCTGTAAAACTGAGTATGGTGGATAAGGAAAGCTAAGAAAAATAGATTAGATGCAGATACACAGACAGATAGTTAGATATAGATGTTAGACCTTAGAATGGTGAATTAACACATTCTATAGACATGTGTCAAAGGCTAATGCAAATGAGAACCCTCTGAATGTACAGATACTCTGAAATGTGCTGAGGAAAGTAACTGGAAAACTGCAATGCAAATCATGCAAGAGGAGACAGAAACCTTCCTATACAATTCCCCAATCAGCAGATGGGTTTTGAATAATCCTAATCTCTACACTACCTAAAATAAATTCCCATTAGATAGCTTGATGTGACATGGAGAAATAAATCATAACTCTAAACCAGGCCTCTTCATGATAGATCAGTTTTCTTCTCCAGATGCTTTTTCATTATTTCCTCCTCCCTACCACACAAACTCCACAAAGGCTGTTGACAGCCTTTTCTTTCTTAAACAGCTACACAATCCAGTGTCATTAGTTATAACAATTTTTCCATGTTTAAAACTATTACTAAGACCTGCATTGTTAAAAATATATTAAAAATATATTGATGCATTGTGATTATTGCAGCTTTCAAAAAAAAAAAAAAACTACTAAAATAGATTTATAAAATGTCATTATCATGCCATAACTGTATCTAATTGATCGATATCCTCACCTTTGCATTTAACTGTGCATTTAAAATGTATGTTTACTTTTGTGTCAGGCACCTGTAGTTGGTTTGTGGCAGTTTTGTGTGCAAGACTTGGCACAGTGAGTACAGTTTGCTCTATTAACAGTTTTACCTTAAAATATTTCAAAGGCTGCGCTTATCAGGCAAGAGGAGAAGAGAGTTCCTGGCAGTTAGATCAACAGTGTCATTAACTAAAGTTAGTAGTCAGCTATATTTAGATATTTTGCACTTGGGATAGAGTTTTGGGATTGAATGACAGAAGATGGGGTATTAATAAATCATCTTTTGAGATCATACCCTCTATTTTGTGAATTTTATGGCTTTTATGAAGCACAAATACTGAGCACTCATTAAAATTAATAATTTAGTGGCATCTCTTTAGTTTAATGGTATAACCTGTCTTTTCTGCACTAAAATCACAAGGTGATCAAACATGAGAACTTAACAGGCAGTGACAGAGCTTGTAATCTCCTACTTGCAGCTCTGGGTTTGCCAAGTTTCATTGCTTTATATTTTACAATGCTCTTCAAATCCAAACAAACTGAAAGCATTCTGTCTTTTTTCCATCTGCCCTCACTGTTCTCACAATGAAATCACTAACCATGAAATTAAATCTGCAAGTAAAGTTCTGGAGCAGAGAGTGTTAGCAATATGAATAATGTATTGCTCATAACTTAAATTGAGTCAAGTGCACTGTCTATAGATATGACTGCAGAAAAAAAAGTAAGAATAAGAAGTTCTTACAGTGACCAAGTTCACTATTAATGGAATTAAAACTGTCATCAGACACAGTAGATTCATAGTTGTATTTCTGAGTTATTCCCATTCCAGAATAATGACTGTAAACTGAACATTAAGCATTATTGAAGCATTTATCCTCTTCATGAGAATGAATAGTATTATTATTCAGTAGTATAGCACACTGGTATGAATGCCAAATGCTTTTAAACTTTCCTACATAATTTGTAACTAAACCTTCAACAAAGTGATGATGACTTTCTCTGCTCAGCCTCATCCTCTTAGCAACTGAAGAAAGAACAAAATAATTCTTCAGCCTACCCACAAAATAGGTGCCCATGGCAAGGAGTCAGAATCACAGAATTACAGAATGGTTTGGATTAGAAAGGACCTTGCAGTCATCTCATTGAAACCTCCCTTCCATGGGCAGGGACACCTTCCACAAGAGCAGGGTGCACAAGGCCTCATCCATGGCCTCGTACATTTCCAGGAATGGGGCATCCACAGCTTTTCTGGGCAAGCTGTGCAGCCCAGTGTCAATCTACTCTCTTTCAGTGTAAAGCCTCTTGTCCTCATTACCTCTTGTCCTATCACTTGATCCCCTTTTGAAAAGCCCCTCTCCCTTTACTGAGCTGGGCCCCTTTAGGTACTGGAAGGTGCTCCAAGGGCTCCCCAAAGCCTTCACTTCTCCAGGCTGAACAACTCCAACTAACTCAGCCTGTCTTCATAGGAGAGGTGCTCCAGATCTCTGGTCATCTTCTTGGCCCTCTTTTGGACTCAGTCCAACAGGCCAGGAAACTGTTTAGACAACGCTCAGGTGAAGCAAGATAATCACCACACTAATTTAAAATATATCCTCCAAAAATATCCAAAGAATATTAAGGTTCTTTGCTCTCATTCAAAGCCCAATGAAGTTTACTGAGGATCAAAAATATTTTAACAAAATTATAAGGGTAGAGTGTCTATTCTAACCACGGGACAACAGGGTTCTTGGAACAAAAAGTGTGTCATCTCATATATCATAAAACTGTCAGCACAGTCAGGTACCACTCCTGACCACTGTGCGTGATTAAAGTATAAATAGATAAGGATAAAAATGGTAACAGCCATTGTTAGAAGCCAATTCTGAAATTCTTTCCACTTCTACTTTGTAAACTAGGACCTCTGGACATGCAATGCAGAAGTGGGAAAAAGCAAGAAATATTGGTATCTTGCCATCATCTTCTCTATTTATCATATATAATTATACAGTAATAATTTCTGTGTGCAGACCACACACGCTGTATTCTGATCTTGCTCTGATTCATTATTTTATTCCAAATAAGGAGTATTGCTTTGGATATTCGGTTGCTGGAAACAATTAGAAAATGTCCATAACTGATATTTGTCCTGAGTAGCTGAGCTTCTTTTCTTACTAGTAGAGTGCTGTCTGTCATGTCGTTGACTCTGTTGTCTTGAATGACCTCTACCCTATTTGGAAATGCCAGTAAAAAATGAATAGAAGTGGAGTCTGGTTTAAAACTCAGACCTGTGGTCTCTAAGCATTATATCATTAATACAATATTCATTCTCCATTTCCTACACATCTTTGATATTATGCTGTTGTTCACAAGGTCTTTGTTGTAGGCATCTCAATCCTGAGAATATTTCCAAGCGGCAATAGGAACCCACAAGGCTGCAAACACATGCTCGGACTGGAGGCCAAAGGCTTAAAGCCAGAAAATGGCATATTGCTG
The DNA here is from genome assembly GCF_009819655.1 of Sylvia atricapilla. NCBI lineage: Eukaryota > Metazoa > Chordata > Aves > Passeriformes > Sylviidae > Sylvia > Sylvia atricapilla. The sequence goes on along the minus strand of NC_089142.1, from coordinate 88,948,961 downwards.
TTTGTCTACCAGTAACTCCAATATTTCTTTTTTTTCCTTGATGGCTTCTTAATTTTCGTTTACTTTAACAATAAGTTTAATGTTGGAAGGTAGAAGACACCATCACAAAACTGATGCAAAAGACCAGATTATCTAATGAAACACTAAAAAAGACAGGGAAATGGAAAATATTGAGATAGATAAAATAGCCTTCTTCCTCAAACAGCGTCTGTCTGTGTTTCCAATTACAGTGCTTCACCCTGTTCTAACCCTTTTTGCAACACAAAATTAAACACTTTTCATGCAGCCTCTGCCTGACCCTAAGATGTATGTTTTTTTTAGCACAGATGTAAAACCTTTTACATATACAGCTTGCAAAGCTTTTAAAAAACATTGCAATTACAAAGCTGTGCAAATATGAGCTGGGATTACAAGTAGTAGTACAGTAAGATCTTAATTCATCTTTTTTTGTTATAGCTATTTCATGGAAAAAGGAACTCGATAGGCTGTCTCATACAAAAACAAATGGGAAGACACAAAGAGACTGACTGGTGTTCCTTATCTGAAGATTGAGTTTCAAGTGCTAAATAGATTGAAGCTTAGAGAAAGGGCTTGAGAATAATCAGAATTTAAATTTTCTTTCTGTCTTCCAATTTGATGCCAAATTTCTGTTCTTTTAGATGATTTGAAAAAAAGAGAATCAAAACCTTATACCATTGTAGTTTCTTGGAGAACAAAATAACCCAAATATAATAGGGTAAAGAAAAGCAAGGCATATGGGGAAATGAAGCTTATCCTAGCACATACTTTAGAAGTGTCTGTCTCCTGCTGGAACATGATGTATAAAAATGAGGATTCCTGAGTACTAAGATGGTTCCTTTCTTAAAAAAATAAAAAGGTAGTAGTAAAGAAGTTAATATGTTTTGGACTGAGAGAACAGAAAGTTTTATGCTGTGATTTTAAACATTCTAATGGGTAGGAGATAAAATAAATAGATTATAATAACTTATTAAAATATAAATTTTCATATTTTTATAAACGTTGAGCTTCTTTTCTATTGTCTTGCATTATATGTTGGTTTATATTGGCTGATAAGACATCAGTTGATCTGTAAAGTTTAATGTTTAAATTCATACAATTTAAGCATAGAAAAGTACATGTTCTTCAAAATACTCCATCTGTATGTGTTCATGACCATGTAGATGTAAAGTCAGTAGCCAGTCTCTGCAGTATATGATATTACAGGGAAACCTAAGAGATGCATAGCATTCCCAGACCATATTATGAATCTCCTGGAAAACAACCTAGAAGAACTACTTCTATTTTTGCCTCCTGTGGATTTTGTCATTAGCAGCTTTATGAATCTTTGGCTGTGAAAAGCTGGTCCCTTAGTGATCTAGTTTAAGTAATGCTTTAAAAAACAAACAAACAAATAATCCCCAAACAAAAAACTCCAGAGTATATATGTACACCTCTTCCTTATCTCTCTAGCATTAGACAGCAATTTGTGTGGATGATTTGGAATAAGTGCAATGAGTTGAAAGGGAAACATAAAATGAAAGTGCATTTCCAGTGAACAGAAAAGTGGGTCCTTCTCTGCTCTGTGTCTGTAGAAATCAAATTGCCAGTAAGTATCCAGCCTGAAAAAATCTATCCTTCAACAGGCTGACTGCTTAAATGGGCCTTAGCTTTCTTAGTATTTCTCATTGCTCACAAGCGACTCAGTAAGGACCCTTCCATCATTAAAAATCAGTCCAAGATTTTAATGAGACAGAAAAGTTGGTTCAGTGAATTCCAGCTGTGTTTTTTCTAGAGTCTGGGCAGTGTTGCTGAATATGAGAGAAACTATGGCTGCTCTGCAGGTGAGCTGCCCCTTTTTTTTTTTTTTTTTTTTTTTAAGCTAATTGCTCCCCTTCTTCCTTTTCACTCCCCTGTGACTCAAGACAGCATGTCTATCAATGCCTGCCAAAGTTTTGGAGAAAATGTTGCTGGCAGAGGCTGATGCGAGGAGAACCACAAATCTGCTGCACTCTGGGTACGCACACCCAGCAGCGGTGTCGGTATCACGACTCACATCAACCATTCCCTCCTAGCACACCCCCCTCCACCTTCCTTTTTTTATTCCCTATGTTGTTCTCAGGCCAGCAGCTAAGTGTAAACAGGATGTGGGAGCTGCAGTGAAATGTATTCAAGTCCTGTACACCTCCCTCCTCACCTCTGGCTGAAATGTGCATCCTGCCTGGAACATCTGCTTCAGATAAATACAGGGAGAGTTCAAGCTGTGCAGGGAAGGGCACAGCCTGGACTTCTTCAGCCTACTCTTGTCACCTTCACTCTTTAACAATTAAAAAATACAGAAAAAGCATTTTTCCTTCTAAGGGGGGGCGGGTCTCCTAAAAAAGGTACTGTTGAATAATCGTGAAATAGACTTCTGCCTTACATTTAATAACCGAAAAATATTCTAAGCCCATTAAGAATAATGCAAGCTACTGTTTTTGTTTACGTATTAGTTCTAGTAATGTTAACTGAAAGGTGCACGTTCATATGCTGTTGATACTCTTGATATAACTCGAGATGGACTTTCATGGTTGGCAGCGCAGTTTTTAAAAAATTGCCCTTGGTAATATGGCTAAAATAGATAATAGGGCTTTATAGCACAGTCACTCAGAAAAGATTTCATTACAGTTTGAAGACTGAAAGCCAGAATAATGTAAATGGTTGCTGCTTTTCAGCAGATTCCATGCACAGAGTCTAAGAGAATTCTGGGAATTCTGCAGTAAAAAAGGGCAACTTAGGAGTCTCAAATGACCAGGTAACCCTGAGCAATATACAGCCAATATAGAATTGCAGAACCTCCTTAGCCTTCTCAGAATTTAGACATGTGCATTTATGGTCATCATCACAGGCATCTCAGCAGACAGACTGATTTTAAATGCTAAATCTTCTGATACAGAAAAAAAACCAGAATGGTAAAATAATTCAATATAAAAAGAAGAAAAAGGTATCATATCATTACTAATTCCAAGGGTAACATAAATACCTGTATGGCCACACTCACAGAGCCCATGGACATGCACTTCCAGCCAGCAGCCTCCAGACCCACAGGGAGAGTTTGAAGGGCTGTTGCTGGCACCAAGGAGGCCAGGAGGCTGCACCCTTACTTACACTTGAGAACCGAAAGGGAACACCTGCCCTTCCTACTTGTCACCAGATCCCCTCCTGACCTCTAACCCTTCTTGCTGCCCCATCCATGGAGCATAAGAAATCAATTCTGTCCCTAGTCCCGAGGAGGTTTTGAGGCAGTAGTGCTCCTGCAGACATGCACATGCCCAGTCACAAATGCTCACAAGGATTTAAGCAGGAACAGGGCTCCGTGCATAAGGGAGGCACACAAGAGGAAATCAGGTAGAAAATAACATTAACAAGTCTACATTTCTACTTTGACAGACTTAGAAGGATAGACATTTTCAGAGATAATAGAGGGTGACAAGACACTAATGGGCTTTTGAATCAAACCTCCATTTAACTTTGCAAACACCTCTTGCATTTATGTTCCGAAGCTCCTGTACAAGTATTTTGATCAATACAGCTGATCAAACACAGCCATCTGCAATGGTACTGTCTAAATGTCGACTAACCACATATTCTGCCCTCACAATGCATTGACAGAAATAGCATTTCTGGGGTACCACTCACCTCTTGTTAAAGTTGATCTCTAATAAGTTCAGTGAACATCCTGCTAAATAAGTTTAGCCACAAGGTGCCTGTTTTCTCCAAGGTAAAAAGCCAGACCCATATAACCTTGCCTTCAGAGGAAAACACTCTAAATATTTGAGATGGCTCTTACACTTACTGACATAATTTATTTCAGCAAATTTTGAGGAAGACATTCTTAAATGAATGAAGTGAAATTGAAATCCTTTACGTTAAATTAAAATAACATTATGTTTTAAATATACACTGTACTCACAAGAAATCTTGCAGATAGATACCTTTGGAATTTTTTAATTTTCTATCATTTATATATATATATATATGTATAAAGGACTGGGGGGAGGCAGGGAGCTTTGGGGTATTTTGAGGGTTTTTTCCTCTTTTATAGAAAATAGATCCACAAAATAAAGCACCTAGTTTTAGTTAGACATTAGATTCAAAATTGCAACAGCCTATTCATTCAAATGTCTTTTGCAATATACCACACTCACAAAGGTCTCACCTTTTTCACCAGAGAAAAAAACAAATCATCAGTGGAAGCAAGACACTTCAATTAATAATTCCGTTGTAAGCTGGGATCTGATCGGGGTACTTTGTTTCAGCTGAACTTACTGAGCAAGTATGGCTGAGAAGACAAGATTGTGATAGAGAGTATAATCTCTCCTGTAAAGTATTTTGTATGGAGAACAGCTAACCCTATACAGTACGAGAATATTTCATCCCTATAGAGAAGTATAAAACCTCAGAATCTCCACTTTTGTACACCTTTCAAACTGCACCAGTATCTAAAAACCAAGATGAGATCAGGACCCATACCACAAGGTGCTACAGAAAGGCTTAAAAAAATTTAAAAAATCAAAGGGAAATTGGAGCTGCAGCAATGGGCAGTTGCTCAAGGTCACTCAACAGGTTGGTAGCAGGACTGGAAATTGAGCACTTGAGGCCCCTCTAGAATCCTCTATCTGCAAACTATCCTCACTTCCTCAATCCTCAATTCAGTCTATCACATAAGCCTTTTAAATCAGGGCTGCATGCTCAACATGCCCAAGGTGATAAAATCAGAAGTCTTCTAAAAACAAGAAACACTTCATCCTTGCAGGGGGAGCAGCAAGGCCCTTGAGAGTGTGATATGTCAAAGTGTTGTGGTTTGGAAACAAACCAAGTGAGACGCTCTAAGTCAGAAATACAATTTAATGAGAAGAAAAGAAAAGGAAAAAAAATAATAAAATAAAATAAATGCAACAATACAAAAAAAAGAAAACCACTGACAGAGTCAGAATACAACCTGATCAAGGTGATGGAAGCAGTCCAGACGAGCTGGTCTTCCTGAAGCAATGATCTCGTAGAAGGTCTGGTAGCTCTGGTCCTCTGGGAATCCAGTGGGTGAGCACTGCTTCTACTGTCCCAAATCCCAGCTTATATCCAGGTGAGAATGCTTGGCTCCTCCCCCTGGGCGGGGCATCTCACAATGGGATGAGGAGTCATCCAGGAGGTCTTTGATGGCCCATTAAAGAGAGATAGCTCCTGGAGGGAGTTATCTATGAGTCATGCTGCAAGGCATTGATGGGCCATTAACTGAAGATGGTGATAGAATACATCCTAAACGAGTATTTAGTATTTAGTATTTAGTATTTAGTATTTAGTATTTAGTATTTAGTATTTAGTGATAGAATACATCCTAAACCCAGGACACAAAGTAAGCAGGCTGCAGCTCTGAGGGCAGAAAAGACAGACTACTCACAGTAAGCAACTGTGAGCTTACTGTCAGCACACTCTGCAATGGGAGTCAGGTTTATAATTTCCTGCAAAGACATGAAAAAACTAATATAGATCTTACTCCTTTTGATGTGATCAGGCCTGGGTCTAGGCTGTAAACAGGTCCTGTTTGCCATTCTTGCTTAGGCTCAGTACAAGAAGGAAATTTATTACAAGGCCTAGGATGCTCTAGAATTTCTTACTCATCCTATTCTAAGGGTAATTTCAGCCTTTTCCAGCTGTCTGAAGTCCATTTTGGAAAATGCTTATTTTAAAGGACTTGAAATTGCATAGGCCAAAAAATAAAATCTACAGACATTACAAAACAGTTCTTTGTCTTATTAACCTTTTTCACTTCTTGCTTTCAAGTCACAGGAATTGCAAGTGCCAGCTTCTCTGCAAGCACCCCAGCAGCACTAACTCAGAACCCACTTGCTGTTAAGCTGACATTCAGCTCTCCAAAATCTATGTAAAGCTTCATAAACATGATTTCTCCTACTTCCAGTACAGAATCCTTGTTAGTCTTTTAAACTACATACATCTTCCAGGTAGAAGGTAAAGGCAACTTGTAGTGGCCACTGCTACCCAAGCTAATAGGAAAGGGACAATGTTTTTTTCTTTACATTTCTGACATGACACATCACAAAGAAATGCCAGATCAGGGTCAAGTTACACTAAGCTGCACTGTGCTTTTTGGTCTTGTGATGTGATGTAAGCTCTTACAAAGCAATGAAAGAATTGTAATGTAAAGAAAGGCTTTTGAAAGGTCTGCTGCAAGGAATTAATTGCTGAGCATGGGAAGAAACGAAGTGGCTGGTGTTCCCCAAGAACTAAGTGCTGGCTCCAAGCTGTGCTCCAGGGTTGTGCCCTGCTGGAATGAACAGACCAACCCACATATCCCATGTCAGCGTCAGAGGCCACCCAATGCCACTGGAGAGTGCCAAGTGGCTCGAGGGGGTTATGTTGCCCAGCTGCTTGGGGGTAGCTGCAGTACAGAGCTGCAGCCCACACTGTCCTCTGCCCTCTGACTGTGGGTCATTTTGCTCCCCCTTTGGACAACTCAACACTGTCCTATTCCATGCTTTTGTTAGCCAGTAGATGATATCTACTCACTCAGCCTGGGTTAGTCAAAGCATGAATTTTCCTGTTTTTCTTTCAGACACAGAAAAACAGGAGAGAGGGAGCAAAGCTCTGGTGCTACTGGCAGAGCACGATAATAAGGAATGAAATGGAGCCCTTGCATCCTTTCCCACCGTCATATTGTTTTCCCCTCTTTACCTTCAAAGCCAAATATCTTAAACCCTGTAAATTCTAAGCACTATTACAGCTGGAGTGGCTCATGAGGATTATGACACAAGGAAACACAAAGGAGTCAGAGAAAAGAGGTTAAAGAAAAGCAGGAAACAAATGTGAGGTAAGGAGACAAATCACAGAACAAGGGACAGAATATATCAACCCTAGTAAAGGCTTAAAAAGTAGGAATTTTATGCTAATTTCATGCATAGTAAAGGGTTAGGTGAGAACAAAATGTAAATGATACTTGTAACTTTGAGCAAACTGCTGTTATTGTGCAACTCTGGTTTTAGAAGGGTCACCCTGGAGCTTCAAATCAACTCTTTCATTCTATGCAATTTTTTTTTTATTTATTTTTTTTAAGGCACTCTGTAAACTTTATCACTTACGGGAGACACTTTTTAAAGCAGGGCTCAACATACAAAGGATGGTGTATCCTTTGTATATCCTCCAAGAGTACTGTGTGCACAGCTCTGGAGGAGGCGATGTTTACAGCAGCATAACTGGGGCTTTAGGTGTGGAGGCAGAAATTGAGAGAGGGAATGGCTGGGAAAAGAATCAGAAAATCAGCCATGACAGAAACAGATGCAAATTATAATGGAGAGATCTGTTAGTACAGAGCCAGTCAAGAATAACTCCTATTAAACCTATTCCTTGCAGTACTCAGCATGTATTAAGTACACTTATTCCTCTGAGATTTCAGGAAGGAAGCAATCCCAACACTTCTCATGCATGCTGGGACAGTGACAGTGATTATGGCTGGAAGTAAATAGAAGAGAAAGTTTCCTTCTCCTATTTGCACCTTCCATAATTCCTACAGTTGCAAATCCATATTTGGAAGCCTGTCTGGTAAGCTTTTCTTAAGGTGGTCTTATCTTTAGCAAACACTGCTCTCTTTCAGAGAATAAAAAAAAAAAACCTCATAGTTCCTTCTTGTATTTTTAGATTCAGTTTGTTTTGCTCTTTGTATTTTAAAACAGAAGTGTTTATTTGCAACTGAGCATTCAAGAGGCCATTAGAAATACACCATGTGACAGCACACTGCGACTCCACAGTACTGCAACTCTACAGTACAAGAAACTAACACCAAACACTTCTGTTCTCCAAATTACCCATTTTATACATCCTTTCATTTTTCTATTAGGTCATATCTTACAAGCTTGCTGACATGAAATGCTGTTTTGTCATCATGCTCATATATTCATATTTATTTCTTTTTAATAACTACATGTTTTCATTAAACTTATTATGAAAATGAGAACAAAATTTGAATTTCTTGTGAGCCTGCAAGAAAAGCTATATCATATTGCACACAGCGGGTCTTACTGTTCAAACTTCTTCCTTAACTAGTTATGGTGTCTGAGATATTTGTCAAGTGTCTTTTCTTTTTTAATGTAGCTGAATATATTGTAATAAACCTTTGATGCACAATCACAAGATGTGATTCACAGGGTCTGGGATGTCATTAGGTAATTAGGTAACTAGGTAATTAGGTAACCTACTAATTAACTAGTAGGTACTAGTAAAATTACTTTTTTTTTTTCATGGTAATACTTGTAGAATTTTTGCTGTTTCAGTCTATCTCACAGAACTGAATATTGACGTGACAATTGCAGGTTATAAGCTGCAACAAGATGCATCATTCTACTGCACTTGAGGAATAGCTCACAAACCATACACCAAATGGAGTATGGAACAGAAAGAGAGCATTGCCTCTTTCGAGCAATACATCACTAATACATGAGTTCTGATTTATCCATAAACCAAACCTTCACACTGTCTACCTTCTAGGCCTTTTCAGAGTAATTCACAGCAACCGTTTGAAAGTTTCCTTTTCGGATCAAGAAAAGCTTACACTTTTCCCCCTCAAATTCTCACGGCGAAACTGCTGAAGGAAGCATCGCACACGCGGAGCGGGAGGCTGTTGCCATGCGCTGCCCTTCCCGGGGGCAGCTGTGCGGGGCCAGCGGAGTCCAGGCTGAGCTCCCTGCTGGTGCTGGGGGCTGCTGGGCGGGCCAGCGGCACTCGGGATCGGCAGGGGCCCGCACAGGTGCTGGCTGGGGAGCACGGCGGCCAGCAGGGCTTCCCGGCGGCTCTGTGCGGAGCTCCTTGGCTGCCTCGGCCGTGTTTCTCCAGCCGCCCGCTCCCCGCAGCTCAGGCACAGAGGGTCCCGGCGCTGCCGCGCCAGAGTCAGGGCTGAGGCCCCGCTCGCCGTCGTGTCCCTGCGGGCCTGCGCCTGGGGAAGACGGGCAAACAGCGTGCTGGCGCTCTGTCCCGCATCCCGGCAACCCGGCTCGTTCCTGCCCACACAGCCAGATCAAACAGTGCTCAGGAAACAATCTGGGACCCATATTAGCTCTGGGTGCCGCCGCCACCGGAGCGGCGTGGCGGGGCGGGGGAGCCGTGCTTCCAGCACATTCCAATTGACAACAGCTGGTACGGCTCCGCTTCGAGCAGCTGCCGCCGCCGCGGCCCCGCTGCATCGCCTGCCTCTGTGGAAAGCTTTGTTTTGGCTGGGGAGGAGTTTGTTGAGCTTTCTTGTGCTCAAGTCTCACACGGACACTTTCCCTTTGCCCATGGCATGTGACCCTGCCAACTTACAGGCTCACATCCCCAATATGAAGAACAACTTTAAAAAAAAAAAAAAAAAAAAAAAAAAAAAAAAAAGGGGGTGGGGGAGAAAAAGGAAAAAGTAAGGTTAATTAACCTCAGGACTGTTCTCAGCAAAGCAAGGCTGCCATGGATAAGTAATAAAAATAGCTTCTCAATGGTCCTTGTGTTTGTCAGAGTCTCACTCTGTGATCTTTCAGTCAAAACCATGAAAGCGGGAGGGGGAGGAGAGGCTGATTCGCTACTGTCCTTTTCTTGTGCGTGTGTTCCCAAGGCTGCCGGGCTCTGTCCTTCAAATCATCTCCACCAGTAAATCATTTAGCTCAACCTGTCACTCTCGGCCATTGTGAGGAGACAAAAGCTACCCATTTAACCCCAACCATAGCTGATTCACGCGGTGGGGAAGGCAGGCTCACAAAGGGAGGCTAGCAGGGAAGGTGGCAGTTGGGTTGGATTTCGTGTAGCCTGGTGCTGGTTTTCCCTCTATTTTTTTTTTTTTTTTCTCCCTTCCCCTCTGTTATTTTAAATTAGCAGCACCTCTCATACTGGGATTGTTGTTTGAAGACCACATGTTTGTCAACAGAGCTGTTCTGCTTGAGTAATTTGACCTCAGCCTGGCTTCAAAGGTTTGAAAGGGCAAGAAACACACATATCAGCACACATATATTACCCCTTTCACCTGGACAGTGTTTTGGACCATTTTTGTTTCTTAAGGAAAAAAAGAAAAAAAAACTGGTAACAAAACATCCAATTAGTCACAGGGTACCAGAGCTATTTCAGCCAGCCTGCTATTTGGGGAAATCTCCACTGCAATTATCAGGTTCATTTCACCTGAAGTATTGCGCTAAACTGTCAGCTAAAACCTTGAATAATAACCTCTGCCCCAAGTCTGCACCTCAAATGGGTATCTCTTGAGTTGCAACAGGTTGTTCTCTCTGCCAAGCAATCACTCTGCCCCGATACTTTAAAATTAAAAATTAGTCCTTTGACACAGAAATCAACTGTTAACACTTCTTTTCCATAATGGCCCTGGGCGAAGTTTAATCTCCATGTACCTCCCACCCGTGAGCAACAAAACCCCTGAAATACTAAACAGGCCATCAGAGAGCAACAAATTTACATTGTTGACAGTAAAATAAAATGCATAGAGAAACCAAGCAATACTGCATATAGATCCAAGTTTTATTCCTTCGCCCCACCAAATTCCAGAATATCCCTGGTGAACACAAATCTTCCATGCAGCTAACTGTAATTTATGTATAAAGCATACTTGAAAATATCCACGCTTACGATTTCCAGTGATACTGTTTTTCGTCCAGCAATTCAGTAACTACCAACCAAGTGTAGTGCGGCATTTTAAGAAGCAAGCACCGGAGTTGAAAAATACTCACAAACACAAAATATGCCACATCTGTGCTCCTCCAGAGATATTTCTGATTTTTGTTATGCATGCGAGATCCAAGAAATTACTATGTACTATACATTTTTGTAATCTTTTTAATGCGCCTTTTAACAACAAGCAGTTCAGGATGTGGTTATTGCTCAGTGTGTTAGACATGTTTATTCTCCTGTTGGGCATTTAAAATGTCTTAAGCCCTCTTTTCACTATGAATTGTGTGTCGAATTGTTGGTTTGGATATCAAATTCTCTCATAACCCTGTCATTAGGAAGAGTCTTTGTCTGCTGAGTCGCTCTTTTGATTCCTTTGTTTTATATTTTGTGTTCCCCTGACAGGTCTATCCTACACCTTTCTATAGCTAGCAGGGTAAAGCAGAGTTGGGAAAACATGTTTTGCATTACTGAGTTTGCAGTCTCACTGTAAGCTTTCTCACAGATTCCTCTTCAATGAGGGTGGAGGGGTGGGGAGAAAACATGCTTTTCCCTGAGACTGCAGAGTATGTGAATTGTCTTCTCTTTCAACCTATGGGGCAGTCTTCACAGATTTCAACACAAATGGAAGAAATATCTGATTTCCCATTCCATCTGGATTCAGTTTCTTTCTTCCTCTTTGTATAGTTTCTTAGAGACATTATGGAGCTCACTTGACGGGCTGCTTACATACGACTATGGCAGCGCTGGGCATACTGCCAGAATTTCACTCCAGGAGGCTGCAACAGGAATCTTTAATTAACTTGAACCAAAACACTGAATGGCAAAGAACAAAGGAGTGGGGTTGGAGAAGGAGAGGAGGAAGGGACAGAGCAGAAAATAATGTTTCCCATACTAAAATCTCCATTTTTGGTCATGGTATGACATGATCATTATTTACATGTATTTACATGTATTTCTTGTATTTACAAGATCATAGGTAATAATTCAGTATATTTTACCTTTTTTTCTGCTCATGGAATTAAGATCTCTGATTGACCTTTTCTCAACTGACAGAATTGTCTTGACCCTTATATGAACATGTAGTTTGATTACATAAATCTTCTATAATGTGCAACATTCTAAATGCGGGATAACGGAATCTCTCGCATCTTGAGCATTGCAAAACTACACTGTAATATTGCAAGAGTGCACAGGAGTTCCAGACACTGAACAAGATCCCACTCTGCACGGCATGGTACCAGTATGGTATGTCCCTGGTCTCAAAAGTTTACATTCTAAGCATAAGCAAGAATTAGATACAGACAGATGAATAACATAACTACTTACTGAAACAGCATTGTTCATTGTTGTGAAATGTTTTCAAAACAGAATGGATAATGTTTCACACTCGTTTTGCAGAAACATAGAAGATGCAAAGCAGCAGAAAATCAGGCCTGAAATACCTTTCTCACTTGAGCTCAAGGAAATGAGATGAGCGGTTTTTTTGCTGTCCATTTTCTGGTTAAATATGTGTGCAGAATAATTACTCTAAATGCAAAACTAATGGTGATTTCATGCATATTCATTCAAGTGAGTTTGTGATGGAGGCTCTGGTACTGTTCTAGCTAATGAGGCACAGTTGTTCAAATATTTGTAAAAACAAACATAGAAAGGGCTTGTACATGCTCAACATGAACTTATTTACGCATTCAAAGGAATATTCAAGTGTGAATTGATTTGCCAGTTGGTGGCTTGGAGTGTTTTATGTTTGCATCTCCTGGCTTAATGACATCCTAAGAGAATCCAGTTTGTGGTGCCTCTGATGTGAACCAGCACATGGTAGCTGGGGACAAGCAAGGGAGTCCTTAAAAGCACGGTACTGACCCACACAGAAATGCTAATGTCAACGTGCCCAAATTCCAATGAATCATTTCATCCTCAAAAGCATATATACTTTTTCCTATCCTAAATTTTCAAACCCAATTAAACCCCCAAAAAACCAATCTTTAATTTCCTGTTTTAAACTGATGATCAGTATCGCTGCTTAAACATTTATGGGAAAGAAATCACATTTCATTGCTCTGTAAAGCAATCATGTACTTACTAAGTACAGTTTGAAAACTTGGCATAGAGATGACTTCTCCTCAAAACAGAAGTTCAAAGAATCCCCTCAAAACAGAAGTTTCCACAAATGCCCGAGGTTGTGTCATGTTAAGAGCACCTGCAAAAGAACGTAAGAACCTTTAAAGTGAATAGAACATCTTTGATAAGACCCTGCTCAATTTTATGGAGATCTGGGGGCCTGGGATAAAAGAATCATGGAATATGGCTTAAAGAAGTCTCTGAATCTTTTTTTGCAGATACCTTCTTTAGAAGCCGTAATACACAGAGAGCAGACCTGAGGAGCTATTTTAATACATTTAATTTGTTTTCTTCTTTTCTTCATCAATTTATTTATTTATAGCAGTATCTATATTTATATCTAGAACCTTTTTATGAGTTAGTCTGATTTGCGCAGCTTAAAAAGATCATTGCATGAGCTGCACAAGAATCGTATTTAGATTGAGAGTCTGGTTTACATAACAAAATTTCTATCTGTGAAAATAGAAATTCTGCTCTAGCAGAGGTAGCGTAGCTTAACTACAGAATATTTAATTCCAAAACATTCAATTAAATTTAATGGCATAAGCAGAAGAATTTATCTTCCAAGTTTTCTCTCTATAAATATATTTATATACATTTGTGTGTGTGTGTGCATAGATAGATAGATATGTGGACAGATAAAAATAATCTGATAGGTAACCTAAACATACCCAACGAGAAACTGACCATGATTATTGAAACCTGTGAATAATGAGCATGATACTAATGTTGCTTTCTACCTAATCATTAGAATGCTGGCTCATTCTGGATTACATATTCACTAAAATCTGTTTAAAACATTTAAAGATATTATATATATACAACGAATGCATCATTAATAATTTTTGGCCTTGCTCTTGCAGATAGATTGATTTAACAACATAAACCAATCTCTCAAGCAATACAGTCCAACTTAGAAGTTTCTGTGAAATCCTGTGTTGTTATTTACATTCCTAAAAATACCAAAATGAAGAATCGTTTCAAATCCAAAGTGACAGCAGAATAAAACCCTCTGAAATCCCTAATCAGGATTCATTCCTCATGTGATAGTTTCCACTGACAGTAGAGATAGAGCTGAAGCAAAGTCAATTCACATTATTTTCATGTGACAAACAGCTCTGATCATTTCGTACTGACTGATTTTTAATTGCGTTGAGTGTTCACGATTAAAAGAAAAGTTATTGATGTGTATATTAACAACTTTTCACTACAAAAGTGGACATAAGCTATCCTGTTCCATTTTGTTTCCCATCAACTTCTGTTAGAATTTAGCAATTCCCTTTTCTAATGAAAATTAGGCCATTTTGAGTGACAAATGGCTGTTAGAAATACTGAATACATGTAATCACAATAAAAATAAAGTTACCATCATTAGAAATCTAAAAGTAATAAAGTGCCTCAGCTCAAAAGAGATTACTTAACAGGAAGACTTTTTTTACTAGCTGACAGATTGCCATTCTCAGCAAGATTTCATTCCATGGGAGCTGCTCACTGGTGTGCCAGTACTGCTTTCCAGTTTGCTCTGTGACTACAATTCCCACTAGTTTCCAAGCATTTCTAAATGAGGCCCAGCACTTTTCTACATTAAGGTTCTGCCTTACATCAGACTCCAGCAATTTTCTCTTAAAAAAAATGAGGGGAATATCTGAGAATTCTCTTACAGCAGAATTTAAATTAAATCTCCTTATTAATGATGTATGGATTTCTTTCATTGTTTAGGAGGCCTGTGAGCAGTTGAAAGAAACAAGAAGGCTTTTAGTAATGGGCACTAACAGCACCATTGTCCTTGCATGGAAGCTCTTGGCCATTCAGTGTCACAGGGTCAAAAACAATCCAAGCTCTCACACCACAGCAGTCTGTAGAAGGCCACACAGGCCTCACAACACTGATTCTTTAGAGCTTGGGTGGGTTTTTGTGAGTGATGTGTTAAGTTCAGCATTGAAAGGCAAAGAAATTAATTTTTACCAAATTTTACCATCATTCAGACTTCCCAAGTCCATTTTTGATTTTTTGAGTTAGGTTGGAACCAGCTAAAATGTGAATTGGAATTATTATAGGACAGCCTTCTCTTCTAACACTTTTACTTTCTGGCACATTCTCTGTCAAGCACTGGGCATAGTGTTCCTGCCTTGCAAATAATAGTGATAGAAATCATGGAGGTATACATAGCAGGGGAGGAGGGAGAGAACACAGGACTAGGAAAGGAATTTGTTTGACTTCATGAACCTTGTGAACTGCTGTATTTAACTGCTAAGAAAATATTTGAGTCTCTTTTTATCTGGTTCTCCTCCTTTTCCTAGCTTTTGCAATGTGTGTGACCTGGATGGATGCTTTAAGTTGCAGGTGGCAGTCCAAGAAGACTCATGTACTTCAGAGGGAAGCTAACTCCTCTCTATGTCCCTGCATAACTGCTAAATAAACTCGGTTCTGCATTTTTCTGTATTTTATCAGCCACAATTAATATTGAGTAATACAATTCCACAACATGTACATGTGCTAAAGCGTGGAATTGTTGTGCTGTCACAGAGCACAGAATTTATGGTGTTTTGTTGTGTCACTGAAAAGAATGTGAAAACCTGAGAGCCCAAGTGTTGCCAATATTCCAATATATTACAAAAACTTATGTTCAAAAAAGAAGGCTTTCTCATTCTCACTGTCAGAGAAATGTAATAGGATGGGAGAAATAAAAAGCTTCTCATGCACAAAATACACATCAATATTCCTGATCCAAATGCATGTAGAGCACAGTGTTATTTTTCTGAAATTTATCTTCTCATTCATGAAGCTTCACTTCTCGCCTGGCTTCACAACTCCAGCAAGACTTTTTTTTCAGTCTTTACTATTACTTATCACAATCTTTACCACATGAGTCTGAGAGAGAAGTTTTGATTCCTGAGGGTTCAGAGATATCACTCTAAACCAAATTTTTTTTTCAACCTCACACCAGAACCACACAGAATGCATCCTGAATTAGTGGGGGCAAAGTTGGTAATGAAGGACTCCTATTTTTGACTGATGTTTTAATGCAAAGAGTGTTTACCTCGTGCTTTGAGTGAAACTAATGGTAAACCACAGCAGTTCTGTTAGTGTTTTGTACAGTGATGCTCCTAGATGAAGAGAAATTTCTTTGTGAGGGGGCTAACAATACTGCAGGGGGCCATCTTGCTTCACTGAACTGGAACATCCAGTCTTTTGAGAACACTCACACATTAGGTCGTAAGATTACTCTCACTATAGCAACCCCCTTCACTACAATCCTTTTTTTCCCCTGATTTTGTTTTTTTCCTTTTAAAAAGACGGCATTTTGTAAATTAACTCTGCCACTACCTATTATCTTCCTCAACACCTTCTACCCTCTTTCTCTTCCTAAACCTCCTTCCTTTTGCACCCAGTTTCAGCTGGTTTTTTTTCAGTGTTTGGCTGCTACACTTCAGTTTTCATAGAGTTGATTTTTTACAGAACATGGTGGTGTTCTTTGTCCTGCAATATCACTAATTTGTCTAATTAAAAAACTCAGAGCGCCTCTTGATCACTTTGATTTTCACTTTCTCTGAGAACTAGGCTTTGTCTCTGTGACCCTCTAGCTGGTTGACACTGTATGAATGGTTTCAGTCTCATGTATCTGACAAAACTGCTGCACTATTGAAAGTCTCAGGGTAAAAGTAGTCAGCTGGTTGGTACAAGAAAAGAGAAAACCTACATATCAATGAACAGCTTGTCTCTCCAAGTAAGAACATCTGAAACAGTAGCATGAGTGAAGTCTAGGGAGGAAAACAAAGTGGAACTTCAAGCACTCTTTGAAAGTCCAGGGGAAGCTGTTTGAGCCTGACCAGATGCACGGAAACTTCAAGGCTCATGGATCCAGTACTGATAGTCAAATTCAGCTGCCTGCTGAGTGGGGGAAAAGAGCCTCATCTTGCATGAAGACTTACTTGCAGTTAGTCAGATCTGTAGGGCCAACATCACTCCTGAATATAACTCCCCCAGAATATTAGTGATCCTTCAGTCCATAGAGATTCTTCAAAGGCAGGAAACAGGACAGAGAATACAATTTGTATCCCTGTTTCTATTTTTGGCATAGACACACAAAAAACCTATAAGGACATATTTATAGCAAAATACTTTAGATATAGCCCAAGAAAAACAGACTGGTTATTACAAAAGGTGAGATACTCTATAAGTATTTAACACAGTGCAGTTTATCCCAATAAAGATTCATCTTTTCTCTGACCTTTCTAGCTGACAAGTGAAATCCTGTTAAGAAACTGTCAAGAACAAACCAGACATGTTGGGAGCATTGTTTGTTTTAGCTGAAATATACCATGCACGTCTGACCCAAGTACAGAAAGCCTAAGTCTAGGTTATACAATGCACCTGAGAAGAAGGTTTCTAGACCTCAGTCACTGCAGGAAGGGAGGGCCATTATCTTAGTGGTGAAGTCTGTTTTTGTCCCTGGAGAAATTAAAAAAATGAGCTAGCCAACTACATATGAGCTGGATTTGGGTTGCCAACCCTTGACTTGGTGTTGACAGAAGCTGGGAAAAGGAGGAAGAGGATTTCTTGGCTTGAGTTGTACATCCTTGCCAAAGCTATTTTGAAACTAATTTGGAAATTTCCTTATGACACTAAATGTGATAACGGAAGTGACCTTATAGGTAAAATATTTGACTTGCTGCTTCAGGTACCCATACAGCTGTTCTTATAGCTCAGTATAAAGAGCAAAAGAAAGAAGGCAGTGTATCATACTCTGCAGGACTGCAGAACTGCACAATGCTATGAAGACTTAAAAATATTTAGTCATGCATCACCAATATGCAGTATCAAGGCACCTTGGATACAATATCTAGTGTATTACTAATTTCTTTCTTTTTTCTCTGATCTTTTTATGTGATACTCCATCGAATTACTGAAGCAAAGGGAAATGGCCCTTTTAGCAAGAGCAATACAGTCTAATTTTCTTCACTACACCTTCTTTTTGCTTCACATATTATTATGAGTGATTAGGATGACACTGTTCCTTCTGCATAAGAACAGGGCACTGAAATGAGATGGCTGGTACAGCTGGCTCAGGAGCTGGGCTGCCCTCAGCCAGCACAGCCCACTGGAGCAGGAGAGGGGAAAGCAGAAACACTTGGCACCTCACCGAGTAGCTGCCATTGCCTGAGTCCAACACATCCCCACTGCCATCCACAGCTCCATAGCTCCATCAGTCCCTGGTGCAGGCCACAGATTTTCAATTGAAGTAGACTTGGCACTGGCAAATGCTTTTGCATCCACATGAAGAACAGTTTGGTGGCCTCAAGCATTTTCTAAAACAGAAGCCACACAGCACAGAGTAACACCTAACTAGGCAGTCTAAGGGCAGACTATGTATGTTTATCACTGTACAGAGAGATTTATCTATTAACCCTAGGGATAGCCCATGGTAGATGATTCTCCAACAGACAGAAGGGCAGTGTGAGAAAGCTTGTTGCCCTGCACTAGGGCCTGTCTGGTACTGGTTCTGTGGCTGGACAGAGGTGCCAGTGTCAATGTTACATTCAGAGAAAGAAATGCTAAAGTTCAGTCAATAAATGCTGCTGAGGCCAGAGTCAGGCAGCTTTGGTCAAGCACTAAACTTGGAAGTCTTTTCCTCCAAGGGCTTCCCTTTTTTTCTCTAAAACAAAGGAAAGTGAAATGAAAACAAGAAATGCCGACTATATAGCAGTTCATTACGTGACTAAACCAGCTGTTGCTCTGATACTGTCATTTTTGTAGCCTAGCCTGTTCAGGCTGAAGGCAAAGCCTAATTTGTCCTACCAAACCTGTTGCTTTTGATAGCTAGACAGGGCAATATATACTAGCATGATATTCTTTAGCCCTGTGAACCTACACACACACACACACACACACACACACACACACACACGATAGGAAGTCTGAGCTGCCAACAATATATAATGGCTGAAGAAACATTTACTATTTACCCCTACTAGCAAAAAAGACTAGTGGGAGTAGTTTGACTAACTCCGTTATTCAACTACTCTTTCATTAGGTGCTTAGTTACTTTTAACACTTCCAAAAGTGCAGAAAGTTATTTACCAAAGATTCAAGCTTTAGCAAAGGTGCCCTCCAGCCCTGAACTTACAGCTATTCATGCACTAGTGTTTTAATGAAAGCCAGGCCAAGTATCTAACAGGGCTGGGGTGAGGCAGTTGTAGGGGGAGGTTTATATTAAAATGCAATACAGCACCAAAGACAGCGATAGAGACTAAACAAGAGGAAAGTCTTCTCTCCCTGCACTCATTTAGCAAGCACATGGAAATAATTGTTGGCCCAGAGACACATATCCATAATTCCCATTGTGTTTCGAGAGCCAGCACACCAGCCCCGCGCACCCTTACCGAGCGCGGAGAGTATTGGAATGCAAATCCGCACACTGAGCATCGGGATTTGCGTAGCCAGTGTTCCCACAATGAGCAACATTATCAGCCAGAACAAGGCGCCCAGACCAGGTCAGCAGCCATGGAGCTTGCAGGAGTCCATCAGCATGGGAAAGACTTGTAAGCGAAGCAGCTCTCCTGTCTTTTAAATAATTGATTTACTATTCATGTCTGACGAAGCCTGAGTTTAATCCAGTGTGCTAAAATAAGGAGATGCTTGTTGAAACAAGTAAGGGCTACTCATAAAATTCAATAACGTGTTATTGATATTTTGATAGACATTAGTTTTTAAAAGTTCGTGGATAGTTCAAATAAAAATGTGTGTTGCTTTTGACTAGGTCATAAAATGACCAAAGCCAAGAAGTTTCTTCTAAGAGCTGTGTCAAAGAACTGAGGGATCAAAGCTGTGTGCCATGTTAAGTTTTTTCTCTGCACATGAGCAAGACCACTTGAGGTGACAAAAACAAGTGGGTAGGTGACAGGGCTGGAAAGAGGAGCAGTGATGCTCAGCTCCTGCCAGGAAACATGCTGTGGAAGCTTTCCTCTTTTTCCACCACATATGTGTGACAGCCAGCAGTAGGTCTGCATCTCCAGCCCTGACCACATTGCTTTCGGATCCCACATGCTGTATGTCCTGACTTCATTGGTAACTCACAGAGCAGGCTGCCACAGTGCCTGACCTTGTGAGAAACACAAAGTTACTAGAACATTAAGTGCCTTCGACCCAACTACATGAAATCAAAACATAAAATTCCACAGGTCTTGATCCTAGACTCTGTTGCTCAAGGCAAGAAAGTTAGTCTGCTTTATCATTTAGATTCAAAATCAAGCTGAGGGTAAATTTTGGGTTGGGGGCATGGAAGATTACTTCTTGGGTTTGAATTGAGGTTCTGGAAAATACCCAAATTTACATAATCAGCACCAAAACACATTGTAGCAGACAACACTCAGTTAAGGGGTGTGTGAAAGTCAGCACTTTCACATTCAACAGGTTCTCTCAAACTGAGACTCTTTACCCACACTGGAAAAATAGGTGGCACTTGGGAGGGCACAGTAACAATAACTAATGAAAACAGAAGATTCATACTCTGGCCCAAACTCCTTTGTGCTTATTTGAGGAAGAGATTAATTTAGGCCTTTAGCTCTGCAGTTTTTCTAGCTCTGGGATAAAACCAGAAAGGTCATCCACAAAATGGCTTTGCTAAATTCAAACTAATGACTCGAGGCAGTCCATAAACTAGATAGATTCACAGTAGGTGCATTTGAAAGGTGTCAGTGGAAGACTGAAAAACTGCTTTTCACAGAAACATAGAAATAGTTCCTAGACTGACAGGGAAATAATCAAATTTTAACTAGAATTCTGCTTTCAATGTTCCTTTTCATATCACACCATTTCAAAACAAAAATTAAAAACTGGAAGAAATCAGTTAACACCATATGTATTTTTTTTATAACACAATAGAATTTTGGAATTACTGTACTGAACTAGGTGCATGTGGAGATATAAAAATAAAAACACTGATGCTTTTTATCAGAAAACAACACAGGAAATTAATAATGTAAGGTTTTATCATCCTTCCTGACAATAGAAGAAACAGATGTCCCAATGAACTCTTCTGGTAACTTTCTGACATGGACACCATTTTCAATAACTAAGAAGCAAAAGCAGGATCCAGCTGTTTATTTTCTCCCACATATTTCTCTCTGCTTTGCTTTTACTGCTGTTGTCTCACTCTCTAGAGATCATAAATTGGAGCTGTTTATGGCTTAGAGCTCATCAGTGCTGTAAGTTTTCTTGACATAGGGTTCCAAGGGATGGTTTTCTCATATCCTTCACAACCCTCCCTAACTGGTTTTTGCACGATGACTTCAAAACAATAAAATAAAAAATTACCATAAGAGAAATATTGTTGCATTTCAACAGGATCTACAAATTGAGTCACCACTAGGATTTAGCTGTCAAAAAATGAAGCAAAAAGAGCTCTCACCCTAAAGCTGTGGTCGGAGGACAATATGATTGCATACACTTCAGGGCACACTGTCGGGCTGTTTGCTCAGAAGCACTGAAACTCCAGCCTCTGGTAACATGCTAGTGCCCTTACAAACGATCCATTGTATTTTCTGCTGTTTACAAACAGCACATGCAATCAGCCAGGATTCAGCCTGTGTGGAGAAACAGACTAATAAACAATATCGTTGATTGTGCACCAGTAGTTGTGGAAGAAGTTGGAAAATGGGTTAGCAGTTAAAGTTTTACTAATGATAATGCAGTTTGGTTACCTGCAAAGTGAAAAGAAAAGAAAAAAGAGAAGAGAAGAGAAGAGAAGAGAAGAGAAGAGAAGAGAAGAGAAGAGAAGAGAAGAGAAGAGAAGAGAAGAGAAGAGAAGAGAAGAGAAGAGAAGAGAAGAGAAGAGAAGAGAAGAGAAGAGAAGAGAAGAGAAGAGAAGAGAAGAGAAGAGAAGAGAAGCCCCAACAAGAAACCAACCCCTAAGCAAAAAACAGTCATAGTTCAGTCTGTGATTTCTTCTTCACTTCCTAGATAAAATGTTCTGCACTGGACCCTTGAGTGGAAATTGAACATCTACTGTCACAGTTACATACATGACAAAGGGAACGTCAGTCCTGGAAAAAGCATGTTTGTCTTGGGGTTTGTCCCCTCTGCGGGCAGCTAACCTGCAGAGGTGGACAAGCTCCAGCTGAGCCCAGTAATGCTACAGCTGGCACAAGGATGTGGAACACCTCCTCTAGAAAGCACCGAGGTGTGAGGAATTGCTGCATTCCTTCCTCACCACAGTTTCCTTCCACTTTTTTTTTTTTTTTTTTTTTTTTTTTTTTTTTTTTTTTTTTTTTTCTGTGCCAAAGGTGTGAATGTTAACCAGCAATTTCAGCTGTATGTTTTTGTAGCTTTCCAGGCCTCCTTCACCACAAGTTCATTCAGAGATGAGTGTCACTGCTGTCACTGCACTTCCAAGGGGTTATTGTCTTCTCCAGGCTCAGGCTTAATGCCTGTGTAGACTGCAAGTCATACCAAAGGTATTTGGAGTCACTGTTTGTTTTACCAGCTATCAAAACCTTTTAAGGAGCAAGATGGGTTAAAAAAATAATGTAACGAGCCATTAGCAAGTCTTTTCCTCTCCCCCACCCCCAATCTGCAGAATAGAGACCACTGAACCACGCTGCAAATTAACTGTAATGAAAAAGGAGGGGAAGGGGGAGACAGGGAAGCAAAACATTAAAAAATCTACTCTGAGCTTCAGAAAGGTCATTTCTCAAAGGGCTGTTGACATTGGTGAGGAAAGAAAACACATCAGTGTTTTAAGGGGTTAAATAAACATTTTCTAGATGAACATTAGGTGTCCATTAATGTCTCTCTCTGTGTAGTCTACCATAGTACCTCTCCTTCAGTTATCCTGTTACCAAAATGGGGAGGGAGAGAGACACAAAAAGAGAGACTTTCCTTTTAATTCGCTCTGCACTCTGATGGTTGAAGACAAAAAAACCCCAAAACTTTTCTGGCTCTTTTGAATGAATGGTCAAAGGTACCTTTGCGGCTCCTTCACAGGGTGAACTAATCTGTGACAAGTGTAGCTAATCTGATAAGGCGGCCGCATGTTCGCTAATGTGCTAATATGGGGGATTCAGAGCAGCCAGCGCTCGGGAAAACCTCCTCTTCCCAAACCGGCCCTCGCCTGCAATAGCCCTGGCAACATATGCGCATTTTAACACCCGCTTAACAGGGACACAATGCGGTGGCCTTTGTTGTGCGGCACAGAGGCGCGATTCCCATGGTGGGAATTTCTGCCTCACAGGCGACATTCTTTGAGAGGGGACGCAGGGGCTGGTGGCCCGGGCGCAGGGCGGCACGGCTGGGCGGAAAGGTTGCGCCGACCTGGATGAGAGGAAAGCCCCTCCGCCTTTCCCCGCGCTGAAAACCTGGGTATTTCCGTCATGCCTCTTGGTAGAGAGAGGAAGAGGCAGAGAAAGGTGGGAAGGAGGGAGGAATTGGTTTAAACATGTTGGATCAGGTCCCTAGCTGCGGTAAAAACAGCTCCTAGATTACGGTGCCTTGTCTAAGACACCAGTTTGTAATGTTGTGATATGCTTTGTTTTGTAGCTTTCCTTTAGAGCGGACTTCTTAAGTTTTCCACTGGAAAGACTAGATGTCATTTTCTCGTCCCCTGATTGTTTCACTGCACCCTCAGAAAAATCTGTGTGAGAGAGAGGATTAGCAATTTATTTTTAGTCTAGACCGTACAATAGGGAAGAGGACTTCATGGACACTGACACCTCGAGAGACAGGCCATCAAGAGACTTCAACACTGGTCATGCTTGTGGTGCTTCTCTGGACAAATAGATATGTGCCCTGCAGACTGCTCTGCATTCTCCTCGGTTCCCAACATTCCTTTGTTTTCAGGTGTCCCACAGGTACCCCTAGTGCAAAATGGATACAAGAGTGTGAACCAATGTTTGTCTGGAGCAAAGGTCTACTCACCTAAGAGGGTAAGATTACTAGCAACTTCTTGCTCATGGGGAACAGACCAGGGCTTGCCAGCCACACTTGTGAGTGTGCTTTTGTCTGCTTCCTGCTATGGCTGGTGTCAAAACAGCAGAGTTGCCATGAGCTTGACAAAAGAAGCTGGACAATGAAAAAGCATGAACCAAAATACAAAAAATTCCATTTAGACTAAAGAGCAAAACTTTTATTTTTTTACCATGAAGGTGACCAAGGTGACTGGAGCACTGGAGGTGATCTGCAGACAACTCTTCCAACCTCTGCTATTCTGACATTCCAAGAGCTCAGCCTATTCCCCATCCAAAAGTCCCTTAAAGAGTTATTTTGTTTGACTGACAGCACATTGACAAAGGCAAAACAACACTTACATTAGCTCCTTTTATCTCAAACGATATCCTGCTTTATCACAATATAGGAAGTAAAATTCTAGGGGCACCTCTGCTGCAAATATGTCCTCAGAAAAGTGCTCATCCAGAGCAACTAAGATTCAGAGAAGTCTGGTCCTAGACATGGAACCAGCTTAGTTGAATATTCCCATAAGAGCACAACTCTGGTTTTAAAGTTACAGTCTTTTCAGCCTTCCATTTAAATCATATTCCCACATCAGCCACAGACAGATGGCAGAGTTGAAAAAAGTAAGTTTTGTTTAATACTGAGTAGAGTGTCTGGGATACATGTAAAACAATATCATCCCAGCTACTCAATTTGAATGATTTTTCTCAGCTTTCTGAAACCATAAGTGGGCAAGAATAACTGTGGCACGTTTCTAAATATGTAAATGGACAAATCTTATTTACTCCTTTCCACTTTGTTGAATTCAGCGATACCATTTTATGTCTGAGTTTTGAATGCATAACAATTCACCCCTACTGAACAGTGACGACATTTCCTCTCAGAGGAAGTCCTGAGGGAAGGAAGGTCCCGCATAAACAAACTTCCACTCAGCACAATAGAGTAGCCCACGAATGTGACCATTTTTTCAGGGCATGGGTGAGGCTGACACTCTCTTCCTGCTCCTCTAGTCCAGGGCTTATCGCAGTCCGGTTTCCCTGTAATTTAAATGCTTGCATACTTCTACTTCATTTGTATTTTTCCCCACACAGTGCAGATGTATCCCATTTTCCTGTTGCTGTGGAACACAGCCACAATTTCCAACCATGTTGCATAAATGACCATCTGTGGTAAAAAAAAAAAAAAATGCTGATGCACAAGATTGCAGTGTGAGAATTTTAGCTAGCTAGCAAAATTTAGGCTATTAATACCTCTGACACTTCCTGACAATAAAGGCAAAATGCACTGTTCCCCCTGTTTTAGAGCCGTTGTGTGACAGACACAGTCCCTGCATGTAGGGAAGAACCTCCAGGGAAAAGTTAAATAAAACCTAGTTGGCTATGCCTAGCTTTCCTTAAGCTTTTCAGGGCACTAAAGACAGACTAAACTAATAAAAAGTTATGATACTGATAAAGTGAGTGGTATCTAATTACATGCAACTAAAGAAGAATACTAAGATTTCATTAGCATGTTTTTGGCATCTTTGCATTTGCTGGCTCCCAGAATCAGCAGTGCTGGAAATACTGAGATCCATGGCAGATTTCTGCAACGAGCACCGCAGTTTTAATAGTAGATGGTCGCAGTAGTAAAATGCCAATGCTCGTGTAGATAGTTGTAAGAGGAAATAAAGATCCTCAGAGATTTTCACAGACACATGGTGAAGTTCCAAGTGCTAGAGAGGCACAAGGCTGGCATTTTTGTGATCACCCCAAGACTGACACTTGGTGCCTCATCCTCTTCAAAATCCTAACTGCTGTAGCAATCTTTCCTTTTCTCTGCCTCTGACTCCTCATCCTGTAGTCACTCATCTCTCACAGTGAGTCTATCTTCTTTTCTAAAGTGTCACCCTGTCCAGAGAGCTACAGCTATCCACTGGCTCCATATCAAATTTCACTTTCCCCTACCTTCCTGCTTTCTGTACATTCTCCTAGTTCAATTTAAAGTTTCATTTAATCCACTTCACTATTTTGAAACTCAAAAGCCACAGTGACCGAAATTAAACCTTTGCAGGATAATTGATTAAGAGTGAAACAGTGCATGTTTTCTCAGGGTTTTGTCTATCTTCAGCAAACACTGCTCTATTTTGTTGGAAGTTGTTGCAAAAAATGAAAGGGCTGGCACACATACCAAATGGATAAAGTTTGTGAAACCTATACACCAGAATCAGATGTGCTTAGGTAACCTTAATGACTTGTTCTGATAGGCACACACAGTAATATACACACCCAGTCTTCTGATAGTCATGCCTGAAGTACCCACACAAAATCAGCCTATTCATGCACCAACAAGCAAAGGTGTGTACAAAACAGAACTCTGGATGTTGCCTGTATCTGCATGCACTCAGGTGCTGGCTTTCTCCAGTGTGCACTTTGCACATACACTTATTTTTCTGCTCTTACAAAACAATATGAAAGTATGATACTTTGAAAGTATCTGTGTTCATTCACATGTAACTTCTGAGTCCTTTTTGCTGCAACCCTTGAGGATCAAATAGTTTTCAACCCTCTGTCCAAAAGCTTTTCTACTGTTACTTTCTACAGTTGATTTCTATGAGCTGCAGAATGGGATTTTGTTCATTCATAAATATCAGAAACAGGCAGACATCCATTAATAATAGATTAATAATTATAACAAACAGTAAACGGAGCAGAGCAAATCTAGCAATCTAGGGAAAATGAATGAAAACAACGAGGTTTTCTTTACCAGTAGAATTCAAATTTCATTTAATTTGAATTTCTCATAGATTTTTCCTGTAGACAGAAAACCTTGGCTTTGTGGTCCAAAGAAAAGAATGTGAATGAAAAGTACATACTTCATATAAACAAATATGATCACACACAAAAGACAAGTAGTATGAGTTTCTCAAAAATTTAGGCATGTCTCCTCTTTGCAAATTAGGCCAGATTTCCTTAGAATTTTACAGAAGTGGTTATACGAATTTCCCAAATTTTCTCAGTAGCCACTGTAAACTGCTTATCATAACCTTAAGAGATTCTGAGAAATCAAAGCATCTACAAAACCTCCGCCTTCTTATTATTTTGAGCAAAATCATTCTCAGTATGTAGGTATGGAAAAACAATGAAAGTAAATGTCACATTCAGCCACTCACTTTTAGTTCAGAATGCATGTTTTTCTGTCAAAGGACTGTACATGGTATATAATCCTTAGCTCCTTCAGGATTTTAATCTGCCGTGAAGCATATGGTAAAAAGGTAAGTGTTCCTTAGAATCATTAACTTGCCTAAAGCAATGTGGATGTTCTTTATTTCTCTATTGAAAGACAAAGAGCATCTGAAAGTAGTTAACAGCCCAAACCCTGTAGTTTGCTGAGGCAGCAAGAAATGAACCTGGAAATGTCCCTGCAGGGCTGAGCTTTATGTTAATTAGTCAATTCCCAGGGTAGTGCTTGTATCGACAAGAGTATGTTATTGTTCTACTTCCTCAGCACCGAGAACGTAAGAGCACAACATATAAATACATTTATTTATCATCACCAGAAGCATCAGGGGGATAGTGTTATAGCAAAGCTACAGCAGACAGAAAAATTGCAGAAACCCTAATTCTGCTCTAACTCCAGTAAGAGAACAAAATTATCCTTTTCATGCAATGCTGCTCATTGCAAAAGGGATTCCTTTCAGAATATCAGAAGTCTTAGATAAAACTAACTTTTTAAAAGTCCATTCAGTGTCATTCACAAAGAATGGGGCTTTTAAAAGTACTGGACTCACTCCGCTCCTGCTGCTGAGGCAAGGTACCACCAGAAAGAAGTCAAGAAGAAGAGTAGCTGAGGATTTGCTTTCTTCTAAGGGAGTTGTGGAGCAGCTCAGCATGGAGGACATGGCAACTGCTGCTCACCTCCTGCTCCAGCCAGGATGGTGCACTGCCCAGCAGTGTCCAACCAAGACTTGGAAAAGCAAATGCCTGATATGGCACCAGCCCCTCTCTGCTTCCTCATCCTGGATTAGTGTGGGCAGCTCGTGGAGACATAGTCAAGGTGTGGGATTTTAGACACAGAGCAGAGGAGCTGCAGAAGACAGCACAAACTCTATAATTCTGTCCACTGCAGTATTGTTTAGCTCTGTCCATTGCCGTTTGCTGCTGAGATCAACTCACATGCTGAACAAGGGTAAGGGAAACTGAAAGGGGAAATGAGAAACTACAATGGAGCTCCAGAGTAAATCCAACTGAAAACAGAGATTTCACTGAAAATGAAAACAATTTGGATAAGAGTAGACAGAGGCCTCCCTTCTGCTAGACCTTTGGCCTGGTAATGTGTCCAGAACCATTCTCCAGCTCTGAGGATGTATGACATTAGAATGACCTGGACTCAAATAACCAGCCCTCCTCTTTGTACTTGAATCCAGTTACCTACATCAGTGCTACCTCTTGGGAAGGGTCTTAGTTCCACAACAGTCACCCCAAAAATGTTTGGTCACTAACTGGGAGAAGCTGGATGACACAAGCCAAAACTGGGCCAAAGAAGTGCAAAGAAGGAAACAGATTGTTTGACAGTGCTCAAAACTGCCATGTTTGCCATGAAAAACAGAACCTTTGGAGCAGCATAATGAGATACTTTTCAGTCCATTCCATGTGCTATCTTCAGAGACTGTTCTAGAAAAAGCCTAATTCAAAGCACATCAAAACTGTTTTCAGTTTTCCCAGAGGTTTTAATGGGCTTTGCAACCTAGTCTTCCACATTTGATAATAATCAGCATTTTTCCTAGAATATACCAGAAATCTAAATAAAAAAAAAGTGTTCTCATAATTTTGAAATCCTCATCTGGATCTGTTTCTGATTTTAAAAAAGAGTTGTTTTTCTGGTTTTTGGGTTGGTTTTTTTTTTGTTTGTTTGTTTTTTGTTTTGGTTTGGTTTTGTTGTTTTTTTTTTTTTTTTTTCCTCCAATGAGTACATACGTATCTGGTTATAATAACAGAAAGCAGAAAAAGATTTTTGAGGTGATATTTCCAGTGATGGGTTCCAAATTTTTGTAGGGGGTAGCATGAAAGAATGGAGAATGAGAGTTTTTTAAACTAAAATGACAGTTAATCTAGTTTGCATGCAAATTGTGCTAACTGATTTCTTTTCAGTCTGAGTCTTTCTAATATATGTTCTTTCAGCTTGTATACAATATTTAAAGATTTTTTACAAAACAAGTCACACAGCACAAACCCCAGCTGTGTAGCCTAACTTGTTAGTCTTTCTTTTTCTTATGCTAAACAATGGAAAGCCACTTCCCATAGAACTGTGATGTGCAATAATTCTGTAATCTTAATATAATTTAATTTGAACCACAGACTTTGGGTGTCCTCATGCTTTTCTGTGATAAAATTTTCAGAGAAACAAAATCCTTAAAAAAGTAATTAATCATCTGGTTCTGGTTACACAAATGGCCCAATTCTGTGACCTTCAAACCTTCCTCCCCTCAAAGAAAGCAATAAAAATGTAAAGCAGAGAGACAGATTTTTAGAGGTATTGAGGCTCTGGCTCCTGCTGACTTATTAAAACTTTCTTAACACAGCACAGAGTACGTGCTATGCCATGCAGCAGCAGGCTCTCAGTTTCCTCATGCACTTTGATTTCCTCCTCTTCATGGAAGAAAGTCCTTCATAATTTTACTTTTGTTTTTTACTTGTAATCCAAGCAGACTTTCAAGTTACAGTTTGACAGTTTGTGGTTATCAAAGTCTGCAAATCAGTGTTCACTAAGGACTCCTTGAGAGTCACGTGTTCTGCTTGCAAACTTAGATTCAGCAGCAACATCCTACCTTGTGCTTCATATTTAACTGAGTCTCCTTATAAGGGAGAAGCTTATGGTCATGTGTGTACAATCTTCACCTGCCACACAAAGTGTCAGTTCAGTCAGTTGCTGATAGACATCCCTGATGCTCTACTGGCTTTCCATTACACCACCCACAGCAAAGCACCTCAAGACAATTTTGTTGTCCAGGATGGAGCAGAGGACAAGTTCTGGGAGTGATTTACTCACCAGTAATGGCAATGATTCTATCAGGCCCACATTTGGTCTCAGCCAGGTGGAACTCTCAGCACAGCTCCACAGGGAGGATGCAGACATTGCCCACAGCCGTCACCAACCATGGCCTGGGCATGGGAACCCGATTTCAATGGTGCTGAGCCAAACTGCTTGCTTTTCAAGAGTGGCAGTAAGAAAACACGTTTCCTTCCACCCTCAAAAAAATGCTGCTCACATCCAAACACTAAACATTTTGCATAAGAAGAGAGATTTTTCAAGTCATCCCACCCCTGTATAATTTGTTTCCAGACAGCTCTACTACAACTACCAAAGGAGACATGGGGAGCAGTTCAATAGGTTCTCCAGGAACTTCAGAGTTCTGTGACTTTGTATTTTCCAATGCGAAAACAAGGAATCACCATCATTGTGATACACTGGGTTATAATTATTCCTGTTGAAATTAGGCACCAAAACATTGTGAAAGAAATTGAGTTGTTGTGCCTGTTTGCATTTTAAGGGAATTAAATACTTTAGGAACCTGGTTTCCATAAATTCCAATCAAAATTAAGGCCTCACGGCCAATGAACATTTCCTGACTGAAGAAGTTTTAAAAGATTAAAAATTTCTACACTGTGAGAACCAATCTAAGCCTTTTAGACTAGTATAAACAAGCCTCAAATAAAATCTTCTGGTTACCATTTCTTCAGCAAGGAATTGAAATATAGGCAGTATAAGTTACTTACTCAAGGGTCACATGGGAATTGACTGACAGGAGCAACAGTCAAACTTTGATCTTCTGCATCTCAAATTAGACCCACAGCTACAAGACCGTGTTTCAAATTCCAACCATGGGCTACAAACAAATTGATCTTCCAGAGTAGAGCTATATATCCTCCTCTAACCATTCAATCTGCAGCAATAGATTTAAAAAAATATTAATGCTTATAGTACAAAGTAGTTCCCTTAAATCCCATTATCAGTAATTCCATACTGCTTTCACTTGTACTTGGTCCTGAACCAAGGGATTCATTGTATGAGAGACACAGGATTCATGAAAGCAGGATGAGGCCAATATTTTTATAATTGCACATGATAACACATTAACACATCCCTTTTTATTCCTTTTTTGGTTTTTTGCTTTGGTTTGGTTTGCTTTTTGGTTTTTTATGGGTTTTTGGGGGGGTTTTTTTGGGTTTTTTTGTAGTTGTTGTTTTTTTTTTTTTCCTCATATATTCCCTGAGTGAACTCATGCAGAGCTAAATTATCCCTTTGGGAAAGTACATACGTAAAAAAAAAATCTCTCCAGATGTCCAAATCATTTCCAGTCAATCTGTAGACTCCTCTTTGGCATTTCTAGGCCTGTGCTTTCTCAGAAGTTTTAACATGCTTGAGTGTTGGCGACTGCCTTATTGTTTATGTGATTAGTCACTCTTGGACTATTTTAAGGAGGTGATGTATATTTTTTATAAATTTTAGATAAACTTCATTTATATTCTGATGATTGATGCTGAACAGTTATCTGGATAATTGTATTTTCTAGTATATTTTCTCCAGAATTTGAAAAGGATTCAGAATGGACAAAAGTTTTTCTTTTTCTGGTGTCCTTGCTTTTTTTTTTTTTTTTTTTTTTTTTTAGGAGGAGGAGGAGGAGGAGGAGGAGGAGGAGGAGGAGGGGAGCTGTTACAATAAAGCTAACAAAACTCTAGGTGAACTACAGCTTAATAATAAAGCTTGTGACAAGTTCTGGGATCTAAGCCAAAAATCAAACCAAATGTACAGTTTATGAGGGTGAAAGGTTTTACTGGCCAGTCTGGTACTCTTCCAAAATGCCTTCATTTCACATGTAAACGTTAATGGAAACAAACAGTGGTAGTACCATTAACTTCTATTTTTGCATCACCACCTCCAAGTCATGCAATAAGCCAAAGAAAGAAATTGCAAGTAGGAAATCAGGGCATGTGGGAAAAAAAATCAGGAGAAAAAAAGAATGAAACAAAACTCTGTTAGATCCTTCTCTTTGAATTCCATCTGGCCCACTGAGACTTCCTCAAAATTATTGGCAAAATGTGTTATTATTTTGGGAGGAGAAGCGGAAGGTAAAGGAAGGAAAGGGGAGGGCTCAGGCTAACTCAGAAAGAGCTATAATTACAAAAACGTGTGCTTTTGTTTCTTCCAAGCTTGCTTGCTTTTTTTTTTTTTTTTTTTTTTTTTTTTTTTTTTTTTTTTTTTTTTGAACGCTAAGCCAGCATAGTGGGAAGCACATTGATTCATTTGTACATACCTGAGCATCGCTTTGTGACGAGCCCCAGTTTCCCCTCCCTGATTCTGTTTAAGACAAAACCCTTTCAGAAGTCTGTGGGAGTTGTGCCTAAAAAAGCCACAACACGAATCAGGAGACTCCAGGGCCCCCTTGCTCACTGTGATATTATGCACACAGCATGAAAAAGCATGCTTGCTCTATGCTTCCCACATCCTTCTCTGTTTCAGCTCCAATCCGTTTGTTTGTTTCCTTCTCTGATTGCATCTTGTCATAAGCCCAAAGACTGATAGCTCATTAAGGCAGTGGCTTTCCATTTACTTCTTGTTTACAGTATACTTCTGCCAAAAGTACATCCTTGTGTCAAAGTTATAGATCAATGCCTTAACATGATATATTTTTAATTTTTAATTCCAGAGCTTTTCTAAGTAATTGTAAGTAATCATGTGATTTCCAGCAATCAGATTTCCTTATATTTAAACAGCTTGCATTCCCACTGACTTTTCCTGTATGCAAAACTGGTGCTCAGATTGCAGCACCTCTCATTCTTTGGGTCATACCAATGCTGCTTCTGCTCAGCAAGGTCATTTTCCTGAAGGAGCAGTCAACATGGAGGATTATGTGTTCTCCTTTTGAGGAGCCATTAAAACACTTACAAGCATTAGACACGACCACATTATCAAGACAGTGAGTTTCTATTTGCCATATGCTATAAGCACAGAGCATAGGAGCTCTTGAATTAGCATTCACTTTTTTTTTTTTTTATGAAAAACTTAATTGCTTCAGATCATCTATCTGGAGTCTTGCATTTGCAGAAAACTGAGTCTAGAGATATAAAAATGTCAGCTCTTGTCAGATCCTGACCTCTTAACTCTGGGGATCACCCTAATGCAGTATTCATATATGTTCAGTGAAACACAATAAATGATAATCTTTGTTCAGAGGAGAGTTGGGCTGCTTCATCCTTGCTCTAACTGGTTTTATTTCTCCCTCTCTGGGTTAACAGCACATCCTAGGTTATCTTTTCCCAGCAACTGAGTGGAATCTGACAAAATTGTGCTTTCATCAAGCTACCAAAATACATTTTGTGACAGGAATCAACTTTAAATCATAACAAAATGAGATCTTCTTTACTGACATATCCTTATCTTGCCTTCCTTAGTATTAAACTATTAAGTGGCACTTTGTTTGCAGAATGCCATCTTAAAAATCTTTAATAAATCATTCAGCAGGCTGTTAGAGAAGCTGCAAAAATACTGGTGGTGCCTTGTTGTTGAAGACTTTCCAACACGTCCTCAGGCACAGATGTGCACCAAGGCACGACTGCACTCACCAACCCGTTGTGCACACTGATCTGAGTCCTCCTGCAGCTTCATAACACTCACAGGATGTCTCATGACTGACTCACACTGTGTCCACACAGCAATTAGGATGTGCAACTCCTAACAACATCTCTTTGGAGGCCTCAGTAGACTCAACCTACTCTGAAAATGTGTGATATCTCTCTCAGACATACTTGTGCCCCTGAGTTTTAGGAAACTTGAACCTATAGGAGAGGCCTTTGCCTCTTCTTTGTAAGGACTTGCAGAACCCAGCTAGGAACTTTTTTAATGTGTAGCTACAACACATAAAAGAGAGAGAGCAAACAAGGGCAAATAGGAACAATGGAACCTTCTAAAATCATTGTTGCATGCAACAATGATTTTTATTGTTGTTTTCAAAAGTTTTCCTCTAAAGAAAAGTATTTATAATATACAACACTGTGCCTGGTTTTAATGAACATAATAAATTCGGGTTTGATTCATGCAACTCACACACTCCATATAAAGGATTAAATTAAAGGAAGTGAGTTTAAATTCATGACGTATACCTGATACAGACTTACTCATGATCACTTTTCATACAGCTAACAGACATACTATGTTACAAGGATTAACTTCATTTTCACAATGTCTTCTGCTGCAACTATGACATTAAAAGCTGCTGGGAACCAGCAGCAGGCATACTTTCAGTGCCAGTCTCATTTGCCACTCCACAAGAGTGGATTAACTAAATAATAGTAAATGACCCAAGGCAGGATGAAAGCAACTTGTGGGAAATAAAAAGAAAAGAAAGTACTGTGGAAGGCCCAGCAGAAGCAGAAATTAATTTGATGATTAACACTCAGATCGCACAGCACCAACCTGGAAAGGAATGCTGTAGTGAAATCTTATAAGCCAATGCAAACGTGAGCGGAGAAACCGTGTGCATTGCTGCAAAAATTGTTTCTCAATAAACACAATTTAACATTGTCACAGATGTACAACTAGATTGTCATGACAACCCTCAATTAAATGAAGGCAAGATAAATAGAGTTCAAGTTTATGATGGTTTGTTTTGGGTTTGGTTTTTTCCCTCCTTCTTTGTTTAGTCATTGTTTGAAATTGGCCAAGAGGCTGAAATAATTTCAAAACTGGAGAGGGTAAGTGGTAAAGCCAGCTTTATGTCTGCTTTCAAAAGGTACAGCTTCACATAGCCATTTACATTCAGCTTGCACTGAAGGCTAACTGGCTGACCATAATGGATCAGACCCCAAACCTAGAGTTCAGAACCAGATTTCTGTGGGCTACCAACACCAGCAAACTCAGGGCAGTTCAAGAGTAGGCAAAAGGGTAGCTAACTCCCTTCCCTCCTGGCTCAGCGCAGCACTGGTATCAGCACAATGGCTCAGATCTTGAGATCAGTGCTGCTGCAGTGACATTATTGTTACTGGAGTTAGATCAGCTGACGGCAAGTGGACATGCTTGATGTAATGGGGCTTTTGAATGGCAGTGTAGACTCCCTCCTTAAGAACTGAGGAGTGGTCCCAGCCCCAAATCTGACTTTTTGATCTAGACAGTTATAATTGAGGATATGTTTGTTACTGATTTAAACACAGATATTTGGACTCCCAGTGCTCCAAAGGTGCATGTTCCCTGCATTTCTGAGGAGTCATTTATCCCTCTCCTTGTATTATCTTGGGAGTTAATGAATACTGCATTCCCTTTCTGTGCAATTAATTCAGTTTAAACAGCATGATTCACATCTGACTCCCATATTTGGAAGTCAGAAATTTTCTTTAGAACTCAAAATCTGTGCCAATATCTGCCATGCAAAAGACAGCTGGGAACAGATTAATGCACTGGTACTTTGGAGGGAAATCCCTGCCTTTGCAGAGACACTCAGCTAAGAGAGTAGTTTCCAGAAAGAGCCCTCTCTTCTGAATGTTTTCTGATTTGCCTGGGCTACATAAGAGTCTCTTACTGAAGAAGGTGACTCATTACTAAATATTGCTCACAAGTACTTTATTTTTAGTGTGTAAATATGACCCTGTGAGCCAAATGTTAAATTCCTTAAAGGATATGGACCCTACAGCTCTTGTCTGCCTGCTCGGAAGGGATCTAATTTGTTTTAAATTAAAAAAAAAAATGTATGTCTCTATTAGGTCTCCTTAGACCTGTCTTTAACTACTAAACTAGACTTTCTGTATAGACCTAGTTTTACATATATATATATATATATATATATATATATATATGTATGTATGTATGTATTCCTTGCTCATGAGGCATAAAATATGTCTCTTTTTAAAAAAAGGGAAGTTCACTTTCAATGTTACAATGATGAAAGAATATTAATGTAATATCTTTTTCCCTGATTAGAAAATTTAGGCCCCACACTTAAAGGGACAGAGAATCCATGGCTCTACTTGAATACAGTGGGAGCGATAGCAAAACAATGAGTGTTTTTTTAAACTCTGTAAGACATACAGAAAAAAAAAAAAGCCCTGAAATATGAGCAACTTGTCAAGGCATCAAAATACTAATGTCCTGTTTATTCAGTTTTTTCCTGTTACCTTTTCATCTTGGACAGCACAGCTCTTCCAAGCCTACGCTGGAACACTTAACCCACAGTGTTGAGTTCCTACAGGTTTTGCTGTTTCTTTATTCTGATTGCCTCAAGAGTGCCTGATTCCAACAGTACCCCAAGGGAGAAATAAAAGGTGTTGAACAGCAAGGCATCCCACAATCTTGTCTCATCAAGGAACCTGGGCAGATATTAAAAGTAAACTGATGCCAGAACCCATTTTTGTGTTTTAAGAAGAGGGTAAAGGTAAACCAGAAAGGTCGAAAAGGGAGATAGAAATTAATAAGGAATAAATAAAGGCTCAAGTTGCCAATATTCAACCTAAAGTATTCAGCTCAGTATTTTCTTTCAAAGTTTGTTTAAAAAAAAAAAAAAAAAAAAAAAAAAAAAAAAAAAAAAAAAAAAAAAAAAAAAAAAACTAAGAGATAAATTTATGGAGTGGGAGAGTGGAAATTCTGTTTTTCAGCATTCATCTTTCCTTTTTCTACCTAAAGAAGACACTCTTCATCTCCCTCAAGCATCAGTCCACTTGGCTGGTTATTTCAGTTCTGTGGATATTCTGCTAGTAGCTATAATGTAGATTCCCATGCCAGATACTCGAGTTAATTATCTCGTGGGTTGCTAGTGTCAGACTTGTTTAGTGCAGGAAAAACAGCTGACAACAAATCATCACTGTGTGAGATCTTGATTATTGTTTGGATGCAAACAGAAACATGCTGGCATTGCCTTATGAGTGTTTTCAATCACAGAAGGATGTTACACTGCTAACACAATGAGGCTGGCTTTTCTTATGAGAAAGGAGTGGGATCATTGAAGGCCCCCAGACTAGCTCACTTACTTGCTATTTACTCAAACTTAATTTAGGTAATCCTGTCTCCTCCTGATTGGTCATAGGGTTGAGGACCCAGGTCCTTCATTTCTCAAGGGGTCCCAAATAACTTGTTGCCAGAAAATGGGGATGACCACTAAGGGACCACGTTCTATACTGTGAGTCCCTCCTCACAGGAACATTGATAGGGTCATAGAGTACCCTGAGCTGGAAGGGACCCAGAGGGATCATCAAAGTCCAGCTGTCAGCTCTGCACAGGACACCGCAAGAATCACACCACGTTACATAAATGTATTTCATTGCCTAGGAAGGTTAACTCAAAGCTGAATACAATACTCTTGCCTCCTTTATGTGTGACTCTCCAAATTATTACCTCTTTCCATGCTGCTTAGTTTCTTCCAAAAGTGCCGTTATTCTTCTGAAGAGTAATGTATATTTTCTTCATTATTTCTTCATTATTTATATCTTTTCTTCTGTAATTATCCTTGCTTTAAATATCCTTATGAGGTACAACACAGATGAGATGCTCAAAGTCTGCAAAACACAGGATTGGAATGACAGTGCAATGCAAGAATTTTCATCTCTGCAATCTTTCCAACTGTGAGGTTTATTTTGGAAAGGCATGGTGGTTTTAGATAATATCAAGACATTTAGTGGTGTAAAGATCA
Organism: Sylvia atricapilla; assembly: GCF_009819655.1. Taxonomy (NCBI): domain Eukaryota; kingdom Metazoa; phylum Chordata; class Aves; order Passeriformes; family Sylviidae; genus Sylvia; species Sylvia atricapilla. The sequence continues at coordinate 88,911,562 of NC_089142.1, read as the reverse complement.
AGAAGATATGCAAAAAGGTGTAGTTTTGCTTTTGCACTTTGATCTGGACATTCCTGCAGTTGATTTTTTTAGTATTCCAAGTGTTCTGATTCGCACATTCTAGACAGCAACCTGCATAAGTCCTAGTTAGAAAATGAAGGGGACAACTATCACCTGAAATGTTGGATTTATTATTTTTCAGCTTCATCAAGATATCTTCTTGAAAATTCTTTCATCTTTTTTCCCCCTAATATCACTACATTACTTTTGTAATAGTGTCACAAATGAGGTTTAAAAGTTGTTATCCAACTTCTAATGAAGTGTCCTAGCTCTGAGAATCTCACTGACTGCAATAAAATTGTATGGAAAACATGCTCCTCTGACATATACTCCCCAGCAGTATTTTGCAGCTTCCATGGTCTAATCAAGAAAACAAAGGAAGGTCATGAATCTGAACCAAGAATCAGAAACCTGGCTGAGTCAGTATGTAAGAAAGCTGCAACTCAAATCTCCAAGGATACTTCGGTGACCTGTATTGACCTTAGGAAAAGTCACTTCTGAATCATCAAACCTCAGTAGGCTGATAGCTGGAGAATCATGGCACAGATAAAGGAGGTTCTGTGCTTTGCAAACTTGCACAAGCAGCAACAGGCAACTCTGGCCACGTAATTTGCCTCTTTACATGTAATTAGTACAATATGTAATTTGGAACTCTTGGAGTTAATTATACAATGTCCGTACCTGAATTTATTCCGTGGGTAGCAATTTGTGCACTGTGTTGAATGTCTTGAGCCCGTAAACAGAAAGGTTTTGGTGATAAAGCATGTCTAGGAGTATGGAAACAGACTGAAAAAGAGGCAGGGAATTCTTCTGCATATCTTTTAGGGGAAGCAGCTAATGGCAGATTTTGAGATATGGAAATGCAGTGCAAAATGAAATGCCACTATCAACTTATTCTTACTACATTCAAAGAAAACATTCTTACTATATTCAATAGAAAAGCTATAGCAGAAGAGCACTGAGGATGATAAAAATTTTACCTGGGACTTGTTTGAAAAGATCCTGATACTGGCTGACTCAGAACTTTCCCTGCTAATTTTTAAGCTTCCTACATAATTCAAAATACAAGTCCAAATTTAATGTCTTCATCCCCAGGGAAATAAGGAGGCTCACTGAAAAGATTAATTATGTACTTTCAAACAATTACATTCCTCCTAAGACATAACCTTTTCAGCTCAGGATTGGTGTATCTGGATTGCTAAACAATGCCATGGGGTAAAGCCATTTCTTTAAATCACATGTGGGTAAAGTAAAGAGCTGGGAATTCAGAGGGGTTTGAATTATTCATTGCAAACATTTACTCCATCAGTTTCATCAGATTACAAGGATATAGTCCAACAGATGTGACCAGGCAGTTGGACAGGGGAAAAGGAGAATATTTTTAAATACCAGCTTGTCAAATGCACCTTCTGGACTGATTTTCCATCACACAGCATGGCTGTTTGTGCCAGCTCATCACTGGGAGCACTCAAAAGTGTCTGAAAAGGAACTGATGGTTACAGAAAGGTTTCTAAAACCAGTGTTACAGAAATGGTCCAGTAAACAGTGAAAGCAAAATAGCCAGGTATTCTAAGCCTCGGAAGTGAACCTCACTAGTCAGGACAGTGCCGGGTGCCACACTGATGGTGTTAAATCCAGTGATAGAAAATGTTTAGAAAGTATTTGCTCAGGACAGTACAAAACCAAGCTACACCAGCTAAAAAAGCAGGAGATATCAGGTGCACAGAGCAAAAAATGAAAATGGGGACTAGTGCCAGGTACTACTGCTTAGAGAATATAAAACAGGGGGAATAGCCACGAAAATTCCTATTAGACTATGAAAATTCAAGAAAGTCAAAGTTTTTAAATGGAAATAAATATAACAGTACAGAATATAACTCATCTAGTAGTTTTTTAAAAAATAGAAAACTCTTACACCGAAATGAGAACACAGTATAATTCAACACCTACTGAAAACAGCCAATAGGCAGAAAATCCTGTGTGATACCTACAGCTCTATCCACCAGAGAGTTGAAATTTAGGTAAATAATTTCCTTTAATTAAATAAATACACCTGTCAAATTTCCATGTTGCCTTTTAAGATGCCAGGTCTGCTGCTTTAGGACAACCCCTTATAGGAAGGACACTCTCTGTGTTTTCAGAAAATTAATGCTTCTTTCAAATAACTCCCTTGCAGTCTAGCCTGCATTTTTCGAAGTAAACTGGGCAGGTATATACTCTTTAAGCTCAGGCCACAAAAAAGGCAAGCCATTTTGATCATTTGGAGCTGTGATGGACTGTGTAGAAAATCAGAGTTTACTCTGGAGAACTCTGTTTCACTTCTTCCTCACAGAGTTTTCAGAGGAATGATAAACAGGAAATTTATGTATGAGGTTACCCAGTAAAGTAATGGAGAGCTGGAACTGTTTGAACTTTATTGCTGAGGGTAAGATAACCATGTTTGGTCTGGATCTAAATTAATAGCAACCTTTAATTTAAGCACAGGGATCAAGAGTGAACTAATGACACTTTGGGTCGCCTTGCAGAGAAAACTGTTTGAAACTTAGCTGCAGAGCTGTTAATTATGGATCCCACTCAAAACTGTGGCTTTCCACTGCTGAAACACAGAGACATACAGTCTGCTCTGAAGGGAGAATTTGGAAATAAGTGATAAACCATGATGTTTCTGAGGAAGGGTTTGTACTGTGAGAAAGAAACCTTTTAGGCCAGGTGGTATAGTCAAAAGAAAACTTTCAGGGCCACACATGTGTTTTTAATGTGTGGCAGAGATTTGTAACTTTCTCTCTCCTATATGAAAAAAACCTCTTACTTCCTATATTAATGGTAACTGATGCATCTGAGTTCCATGAGAATTGTCAAATGCTTTAGATGCTCACCTTTAATCCCTCTCTGATAAGTGGGCAGTGTGTGTATCTACTTTTCTGCACATTACAGAATTGGAGGCCTGAGCAGTCAGCAAGTTAAGCATTATCTTTTGTTCTGATGAACATTAGAAATTTATATGAATCGTTACCATAGCTACTCCCCCAAGCTAGGCATTTCCTTCTCACCACAGAAGTTCACAAGTCAGGTAGATAATCACATAGCATATTGAGTGAGTCATGCACATGAGCAGAAGGGTTTGAAATAAAATGCTGGTATAACACAGCTGTAATTAGGGATAACCTCCCACTCACCTCATGAAACTGTCTCTTCTCTCTGTGATTGCTGACAGAGGCTTTCCAAATACATGTTGGGGGAAGGGGGGTACACAGCATAACAGAGTGCTAAATGCAGAATTCCTGTAACTCGGGATGGTGTTCAACAAGGCCTCTGACTAAATAGCTGTGTGGGCAGCCATCACACCTTTCGTTCTGAAACAACCACCCTCCTCAGGTTTCTTTTCCTTTACAAGTCGAAGTTGCAATGGCCATGACTGGAAATGAGCGACTGCAGCTGAACTTTTTGATGCAACTAAGTCGCAATGATTCAAAGACCTTTTGGAAAGGGTTTTCTGAAAGACAGTGTTGAGTGTGCATAAGCAAAAATCAGGACTTGAATCTGCAAGCTTTGCCTAAATCAAGCATTCAGCAACCTTTAACAGCACTCATGATAACTATTTTCCTTCCCCAGCAAAATGCTCCTAAGAGGACAGCTGAGAGGGAGGTGTGGGGGGAACAAAGCCCACCTATTTTCTGTGACTCTTACTATTTTTTTGTTGAGCCTTAACTGTTGCTGTGCCTGGCCTGTTTTTATGACTGGTGTCTGCAAATGTTCACAGGGCTGAGTTTTACTGGCAGACATGCTAGCAGGAAGCAGGACATGGGGGAGAGTGGCAGATGTGGCTTTCCAGAACCAAAGGTTTCATTTGCATTCTCTGGCCTGCGTGCCAGAGCAGCATGTGAGCACACATACGCTGATAGCACCTAGACAGCACAGTTCATATTTCCAGGGCTTGGAAGTTGCTCATCAGTGTAAAATAGTTCCCCTTCCAAATAAATTTTCTTTAAAAGATCCTGAACCTAAGCAAAATGTATCATAATAATTCACTGTGTCATTATTCATTCAGTTCAACTTCTATGGGTGTGCTCCTGTCAACATTTTGAATGCTCAAAATAATGGAGCCTACCTATGCCTACCAGCAGTGAGCCTACAATTCATGAAACTCAGTTTTGAATTCAGAAACAAGTGTGGTTTAAAAAACTGCTTTCTAGCTTTACTCTGAAGCAGATTAACATAAAATACCCCTATCTACCTACCCAACAAAGAGTTTTTTGACACTAGATTTGACAGGCTTTAAAAATCAGCTTTACCGTGGGCTACTGCCCAAGGCAGCAGCAGGACTCTACAACCAGCACAGTTCCTCTCTAGAGCAAGATTTCAGCTTCATGTGTGCACACATAATGGATCTCTTAAGTATGAAGTTCTTGCTGGTTTCAGTCCAGAAAAGATACAGTTACAGATTCCTGACAGTAAAATTTTGGTTTGTAAGGAATTTCACAGAATCATAACAAAAGCTGAGTGGAAAGGGGCCCTCAAAAATCATGGATTTTGACTCCTGGCCATGCACTGCACCGTGTCCAAGTCATGCCATGAGTACTGTCCAAACACTTGAGCTCTGTCAGGCTGGTGCTGTGACTGCTTCCCTGGGGAGCTGTTCCAGTGCCCAGCCACCCTCTGGGGAAAGAACCTCTTCCTGATATCCAACCCAAACCTCCCCTGACACAACTTCAGGCCATTCCCTGGAGTCCGGTCACTGGGCACCACAGAGAAGAGATCAGCCTGACCCTCCTCTTCCCCTCACAAGAAGGTTGCAACTGCAATGAGGTCTGTCCCCAGCCTCCTCCAGGCTGAACAGACTTCAGCCACTTCTCATATTGCTTCCCCTAAAGGCCCTTCATCATCTTGGTTGCCCTCCTATGGGCACTCTCCAATAGTTTAATATCCTTCTTATACTGTGGCACCCAGAACTGCCCCAGCCCTCAAGCTGAGGCTGCCCCAGAACAGAGCAGAACAGAACAGGACAATCCCCTCCCTTGCCCAGCTGGCCATGCTGTGACTGATGTCCCCCGGGACACAGATGTCCCTCCTGACTGCCAGGGCACTGCTGGCTCATATTCCACTTGTCGTCAGCTAGGACCCCCAGGTCCCTTTCCATGGCTCTGCTTTTCCAGCATCCCATTCCCCAATCTGCACATCCAGGGTTGTCCCACCTCAGGTGCAGAATCCGACGCTTTCCCTTGTTGAACTTCACATGATTGGTGATTGTCCAGTCCTCTAATTTGTTGATGTCTCCCTGCAGAGCCTCCCTGCTTTTGACGGAGTCAACAGCTCCTCATCCTTTGATTTCTATTACCAGGTGTCACTAAGGACCATGCACTATGAGAGCGCCCGCTGATGCTAAGAATGAATTTAGTCCATGACAAATGCCATGGAATATTTTGGACACTGAAAGTATGTTATCAGACCAGTGAGCTTATAACTTGCCATTCTTCACAGCATGCATCTTGCCTCTGGGCTGATTTGAAAGTGCCAAAAGCAATACCCAGTAAGGCCACAATGTCTCAAGGCGAGAAACAGTAGAAATGTTGTAGGAAAGCTCCACCTGAAAGGATTCCTTCTCAATTTTCAAAGCAAAAGGATATGCCCATAATCTTGCCAAACCAAAACCAGCACATACATTTCTTTGGGTAAATACCTTCATCACCACCCTGCTAGATCTCGTTGACCTGGGTCAAATATGAATAGACAAAATCCAAATGGCAGGTGGTTTATCCCCTATTCACATTGAATCAATTCACATTGAATCAGAGGAAGTCTGATACATCATTAAAAATCTCAAAGCCAGTATTTATCTCCAAAGCACAACGTATATAGTCCCCACAACCTACAAAAAGAACATGTTGTCTCTCCTTTCCTTCTAAGTTATTTGATTCCCAAGGAGCTCACTGGATAGCATATAACAGATAGTACAAAAAGGGCATTTATTATGAAAACGTTTGATGAGAGGAAATAAGATGATATCTCTATGCAACTTAAGGATCTTAGACATATAGTATTACAAGCAAGAAGCATGGATGGCAGGCAGAACTCTACATATCCTTCTCAAGAATATTAAAATCCAGCTTCTTCCCTGACAGCCATCAATGATCAAAAGGCATAAACAATCAGGCTTTCTATGCTAATGATTGCACTGAAATACTTCCTTAAGTAGTTTAACCAATTAGAAGGAGCACCAGCCATTAAAAGGAATCTTAATGATGGATTAGTTATTCAGAATCCTTTAAAAGAAAACTATGTAGGTTTTTTTTCTACCTCATGTGTCCCTAATTTTTTCTTGATTTTGGCTGTTTTCATTTTTTAAAAATAATAAACCCACCCCTCAAACCTTCACAAAGTCTTCAAAAGTATGAAGCCTTTATTTTCATCAGCTTAATTTGTGAATCATTGAAAGTTAATGTATTTGTGGTTCAGACATGAAAAAGACTTGAAATTTTAAGTAAACCAAGTCTCTCCTATGTGGACTCTAAGGCAAAGGATTTCTAATTGCTATGAACTGGCTAGGACAGAGAAAAACGCCTAAAAGGAAATCACATTTCTCTAATTACATTTCATGAAGAAGCAATATCAGGGTTAAAGTCTGTTTGAAATAACACAAAAATCTTTCAATAACTGTGTGTTATTCAGATGGGAGTGTAGAAACAGCAGTAGTTTATTGCTAAGGAATACATTTCCTGCTATGCATTTCATAGAAAAGGCATTCTTAGCTAAACATGTCCTCCAGTACTGATTAGATTAACAACTGGCAAAATTTGGCCATTAGACATTACGTTCACAGAAAGTCACACTCAGCTGTTAACTCTGCATGGGCCTTATGGTGAGCCATCAGTGCTACAGTATAGGACAATATATTGAGTAACACCATGGTCAGGTCAGAATTAGCAGGAGCATCACATATGTTATTGTTAGCAGAAGCAATGCAGACTGTTTAGAGGCCATGCAATTCCTCTGTCAGCTTGTTTAGCTCTAGATTTAAGCAAAATCACTTTAGCTTCATCTTTGTTTTCATTTAAATGTGTGTGATTTTCCTATTTTATGAAAAAAACAAAAAAACAACCCAAAGCCAAAAAAAAAAAAAAAAACCAACAACAACCAAAAAAAAAAAAAAAAAAAAAAAAAAAAAAAAAAAAAAAAACAAACAACAACCAAAAACCAGTGCAGACACACAACAGATTTGGCTAGTGATTTTTTTTCTGGTGGGCATCCTGGCAGCTTTCTGCTATGTCCAAATTCACATGCCATCATGGACTGGCCTCGCCTGTGGCTCCACAGGTAGTTCTGCCTCACAGCTGAACCTGCAGCTGACTGCCTGAGCTCACCTCTGCAAGGCACAGCTGAAGCACCTCACACACAACTCCTCTGGAGCAGGTGGGGCATATCAGTCAGGCTTGAAAATCTCCCAGTGAAGTCCTGCCTGACAGCTACAGAGCAGGTGACTGTGGCTCCCAAGTCTCCCAAAGCAACATTGCTTCCCAAGGGGAATTCAATCCTCGCTCAGCCAGGCTGCAAGGTGTGCTTTGAAGGAAGGCAGGCTAAGTACGTGTGAGGCCACACTCTGTGTTGATTCCTACCAACTTCAGACTTCTCATGGCCTTCATATCAACCTGCAGAGCACTCAGCTGAAGGGCAGTGCCCTGCTAGTATGCCTGTTGAAGATCTGGAGAGAGGACGAAATAGTGGAACTTTGTATTAGCAAGCTTTTCTTTGGTTGGAAAAGAAAATGAGGTTTTTTGAAACTGAAACTTTCTGGAGGGGGTTACACACTCTCATAATGCTAATGCCCATGTAGCAACACAAGCATGAGTACTCCTGCCTTTAAAGGGGCTTGGTTTTTTTCTCAGAGCAGAACAGGAATGTTTAGGAAAACACAGAAGTTGAGCAGGTTAGAAAAGTATTTCCCACACAGCTCGAGTTATGGGAGGCCTCAAATGGTATTTAATATTTCAAACAATTTTGGTTTCAATTAAAATAATAGATGGGAAAATAAAGAAGAAGGGGATGGAAGGCGTGTAATTTTTTCCTATCCTGCAGGAAAATTCCAATTACTTAAATTATTCTTTTGCAGAGAAATAAAACAATTGCTGCAAAGGGGAACATGAAAATGTCATCCAATCTGCTCATGGCAGGTTATGCAACGAAGCAACATTTGTGTGGATTCCACTAATTCACTCCATTTTAGAACATCATACAGACAGCAGTTTCAGTGTCTCTTGAAAACTATTATGATTGCTGGCAGTCAGGGTCCCCCTTCATCCCCTTTCCCAGAAGCACCTAGGTATTTTAGGGACACAAACCAGTGAAGTTTTAGGAATGACTCTTCAGGAGGCAACATAAGCATTTCAGTCCATTACCCAGAGGCACTTTAGGCACACAGGTTCCCTTGATGCCCCAAGAGAATGTAGGAGCTGCTCTGGAGCCCCAGTGTCGAAGACTTACAGCTGTAAAACACAAGATTACCTACAGTACTTATTGCTAAAGATACAGTGCAGCTTTTTAGAGATGGGCAATAATATGATCCATACAATCACACAAACACAATTTGGGTTGGAAGGGACCTTAAAGACCACCCAGACCCAACCCCCCTGCCATGGGCAGGCACACCTCCCTCTAGACCGGGTTTCTCAAAACCCCATCCAGCCTGGCCTTGAACACTTGCAGGGATGGGGCATCCACAGCTTCTCTGGGCAGCCTGTTCCACCCTCACAATAAAGAACTTCTTCCAGCTATTCAGACAGATATTGGTTATCACAATACAGCAGAATTTAACACCAAAGCACTAAATTACTGTTCGCCAAACTTCTTAGGTCCTTCCAAATCAGTTGGGAGCATTAGTTATATCTGAAAAACATGCTCTAAATATGATCCCTGACTTCCTACAGGCTCTGGCAGGTATTACTTTGGGGTTCTCTGGATGGTTTTGCAAATGTTACTCAAGATCTAGTCCATTGTCTTCCATAAAAACTCACAATAAAATATTTTCAGAGAGATGACTCACTTTCCCCTTGCTTTTAGCAAGAATTCTGCTTGAAGCTGACAGGAAAAGTGCTAAGAACTCATCCACAGCAGTCAGGAATTTTATTCCAGAATGTAGGAGTACTGTCTCAAGAAGACAGCAAAAGAAACCAAAAAGAAACCAAAGCCAACAAAATAAGAACTGCAACTTTTGAAACATTGCCGCCTTCATCTTGTTATTGGGTACTTGTTTTATCATAGATACTACTTTCTGGAAATTATAAGAAAACCTCCAAGGAGAAAAATCTTGAAATGGCCTCAAAGATCTGTGAAAAGCCTTGTAAGCACTCATGTTTCAGAAAAATACTCTCGTTTTCACTAAAACCAGAGACATATAGATATATGTAAGCAAATATGTGTCCCAGACTACAACTATAAGCACAGACATTAATTTTGTTCGTTTCACTAGACTTTGTCCTCTCTTCAACTGAAGCTGCACCTTTACAGTGACAATCCCGTGCCGCTAAGTGAATCTCACATTTACACTGAGAGTGCCCAAGTGCTTTTAAGTCTTGACTCTGCTTTGACTGCTTCTGCCATAAGTCTGCCTTTCTGGGTGAAAAACCCACATGCAGCTGAGGCAGGGGCATGTTCACTTTCAGAAGTCAGTGAACGAAAGGGGGTGTGGAAGAGAAACTCATTGCTCAAGAAAATAGTTTTCAGTCAGGCTCCAGTACTGCCTAATTCCTGTCTGCATCAGCCCAGTTAAAGCTGCCTGTGCTTAGGGGCTATTGGCAGTCTGCTCTGGGTTCCTTCACTGCACTGCTAATCTCCACTAATACTCTCCCATGCTTCATTTAATTTCACTCTCAGGGCTCTTTTTCAAATTCTTCCTCAAATCTTAAACCAATGCCCTCATTGTTTAGGATTCCTTTACCCTGACAAGTCTGACCTCAGATATCCTTTCCTCTTTCCTGCTCTGTAACTCAGGCAGTCCACTTACTCATTCATATGGTAACCTCACATAATGGTCTCCACATTAATTAAGTAATTTTGGTTCTTTAAGGTACTACAGAGGGGTTTTCAGTGCCTTTCAGGCCAATTGAACTATTTTTTGTTGTTGTTGAACAGACTGGAGAGTACATGGAAGAAGAGCCAAGGAGAACATGCTCGCTCTCCCTCTGGGCCATTCCTTTCATGCTGCTTCAGGGTTAGGCCAAAACAACATCAGCAAGTCTAATTTGCCCCAGCAGCGGATGGGAAATGACTAAAAACCCTGCAGATTAATTTGTGTCAGATGTATGCTTTCAAGCAAGTGAGAGCAAGAGAGAATGTGAGAACATTTACAGAAAAGCATGCCCATTCTCTGGGATTTAGAAGGGCCCTCCTGTTTCAGATCTCTTGAGAGCTGGGTGGCCCCAAGCAAATGAAAAGTCCTACCTTTGCTTTATGTTCTCCTTTTGTATTTGATGCTTTTCAGTAAGCAGACAATTGAGAAAAAAATGAGAGAGACACAAAGAAACAAAACTGTTCAACACATGATTGGTTTTGCAGTATCTGCTTATTCTTCTAGCAAAGGTGGTTTTGCATCATACAGATGAGATGGTCAGAAAAAAAAGAGGCCTAGGGATTTTTTTTTTTTTTGAGAGGTGAGGGTTGTGTCCCACATCACTCCAGAAAAGCAAAACGTTGTGGAAACCTCACGTCACTCTGGAAAATATTAATGATTAGTGTTACACAATCAATAACCTAATAGGACTGAAATTGCAGATCAATACATGATCCTGACCAGGGAGCTCAGGTCCAAGCCAGTTTTTCTGTTGAAACAGTAGACCTCAAGTTGCTTTCTGATTGCCAGATGTGATCACCCAGCTGTGATGTTCTAACAGGACGAGTCCTGGAGTGGCCATGGAAATCCAGCAACTGTAATAGTTATTTTGGTTCTACTTGGTGTGACTTAGTTGGGAATAAATTTTCTGTATATGACTAACACATGAGCTGAAAAACACCACGACTGGCAGTGGTTAGGCTTTTTAGTGGAATTCCCAGCAAGGCCAAGAACATTCATCTCTGTGTCCAATCTCTCTGGTTAATGGTGTTGCGACACTGGCGATGAGTCACGCGTGTGCTATCGCTGTGCAGCAACATTTCTGTTGCTAAATTAAATAGATTTAATTTTTTACATTCTCGGAACTCATATCCAATCTGATCTGCTCACCACATCTAAAAGGACTTGTTTACTTTTTAGGCAGCCTTGCTGTTTAGATCTCAGATGACTGCCTCAAAAATTTTAGGGAAGCTCAAAATAAGTCTCATAAAGAAGTGCAACATTAGCATCGGCATTTCTCATTTCTGGTGAGAGACGGTTTTGCTTCAAAAACTCCAAGCCTTACTCTTTATTCACACTGTTCCTAATCCTTGTCTTATCATTATTATGAGACAAAAAATAATAACACCCAAAATCCTACCCGAAGTCTGAACCCCAATCTGATTTGGCAGCATAAATATAACCACAGAAAAATCTTCCAAGAGAGCCAAAGAGACAAAAATCCCCTATCTAAAAAGAAAGCAAAGAAGTTTTGTGGAATTAGACCTTAAATCTCAGTTTCAGAGCAGACTAGCACTTAGGAGCCTGTCACAACTTTCAACAAGATGTCAGATATAGTTAATACAACATTTAATATTGGTGCAGTTATACTGGTACTCTTAACAGTATCACCTATTTCAATCTAGAAAGGAAATAGCAGTACAGGGAAGAAACAACATAGGATGCCTTTATATCTATAATTGTTGTTGTACTGGGATGTTTTTCAATAAAAACACATACCAGTAACCTAAATGGTTGTATTAGTGCCAGATCTATATGAGACCAAGAGTCTCAGAAGATTTAGACGTCTGTATCACACCAGTTTCACTAGTGTTTTAGCAGGTAATAGCATTTCCAGGCCCACATATAAGCACCAGATCACATCTGAGAAAGAGAGAGAGTCTTTGGTTACTTGACCATTTTGAAAATATTCTTTTTAGGGTTGCTGAAATGTAGAATAATTGGCAAGTTAAAAAAAATAAAGAACTCTTCAAAGGAGCAAAATCGAACACAGCCATTCAGAAGAAGCAGTAACAAAAGGAAAGAGAAACCTGTATTAGTGATGATTATATTGGCAAGTCTTCTCTGTCTGTAAGGCATACTTGTGGAAAATGGTAGCTACAGCTACAGCAATTCACATAATGTCATCTGAATATTTTTTATCTGAGACAAAACTATGCTGTTATCTTCATGTATACAGGGAAAAAAACCAAGTTCTGGAGCAGATTAATTCAATAATATCTAGATTTCTAATACCCTGATTCAGGTCCTGGGAAAAGCTTAGAAACTTTCAGTGGAAGGAGAAAGAGGAATTTCCTTATTTTATCTGATCCATAGGAAAACCTCAAGTTCATTGAGGTAATCTATCAGTTTTAGGATGCCTAGTGCTGGAAAGAAAAAAAGGCAGCCCAAGCCTGCAGATAACCTCAATGACTGACCTCACTCTCCAGCTCTAAGTTTATTCACCACACACTCACATCAGTGCTAGCTCCAGCTCAGGAGAGCAGCTCAGGCACACAGACAGAGTTTTTCAGGGCAAGCCTGCTCAGCCCTTGCTTGGAGCAGCTTTAGGAGCCAGGAACCACACCCTTGCTTCCTGTCAGAGCAGAACAAGCCTAGAAGTCACAAAACCTATCTACTGATTACACTGCCAGAAATGTGCATGTGTGCACCTAGTCCAGTAATAATTAATCTTCCTGGTACTCAAGCCTCAATCTATCCCAGGCTGAACCACACTGTGGTACTGACCGTCCTCCTGAGATACACACGAGGTCTGAGGAAACACCATCAACCTTTCCCTCATCTCACTCAAGCTGCTCTCCTGTTCAGATAAGGACTGACTATTCCTCATCTCAGGCTGGGGCAGCAGTCTCAGTGAGGGCTTTGGAATATGTAATCCTCCAAGACTAGCAGGATTCATGAGCTCTGAACCTCATGTCACATAAAAGCTCCGTGAGTCTTTCCTAATCTGTGCCCCATCTAAACTCAAACTTACAATTCCTGGACAGTACCAAAACCACAATTGCAACACTTTTGAGAGCAGAGCTCATAGTGCTGGACTGAAGAGCCACAAAGACGGCGGGGTCTTTGTGTATGGTGAGGAAATTGTGCATGGGGAAGGCAATCTGAACGATGGTTTGCAGCTCTCTCAACCTTTCTCCTGCCAGGAAGCCCCTGGGCCCCACCAAAAGTCCATATCTGTTGCCAAAGATTAACCATCACTGTCAAAAAGACTTCCAGTATTTTCCTGACTTAAATATCTGAAAGGTAGTAGAATCTCAGCTAATTGCTCATCATTACTATCACTATGATATCTGCATTATATTTTTAATAACACAGGAACACTGAAATAATTATGAAGGCTACAGATAACTTGAAATCTGATATCCCTTAACAGCTGCTTGTAAAAATTTCCTCATATTATTCCACATTTACTTATCCTTTGAAATAATTAACCACTTAAACACTATAGTTTTCTTGCACACCAATGCACATTTCTGACATGAATGAACACAAAGTGAAGAGTAACAAATTGCTTATAAGGAAGGTACATTTGGCCTGCATTTTGAAGAACATCTGTAGAAGTCTGACGGGCAGAAATCATATCCCTGAAAGATGGTGTACCATGGCTAATTCTTAGAAAAAAACCCCAACCACTCATGTGTATTTGAGAGGGCTAGGAGACTTAATCTTTGCTGTAGGTCTCAAAGATTTCATTTTCAGAGAACTCAGCTAAGGATTCTGCATTCTTAATAATTCTGAATAATCAGGTCGAATTGTCGGAAATCAATGATTATGAAAGACTAGACCCTAAATTTTACCCAAGTGCTTTATGTGAATGCCTGATATTTCTCTTTCCTTGTTTTTAATTTTAGGTTCAGTCCACTGTTCTCATTTCTAGGCATTAGCAGACATTTGATTGTTATTTTTCGCTCATGTTCAAACTTTTAGGTCCTAGGCCAAGCCGTGGCCTCAGCTGTGTGAACGTAAACCAAGCAACCCTATTCACTTGAGTGAATTTTCATTAGCAAAGGCACAAGCAAGACTTGGCTCTCACACCTGAGGTGCCTTACCACTTCAATAATCTCATGTTGGGATCTCAGAAAGAGAAATACTCACGTGGTCATAACACCGGGTTAAAAATGTGTCTAAATCTATTCCAGCTCAAGCTTTTACTGAAGCACCATTTAAGAATAGTTTGGGGGAAAAAAAAAAAAAAAAAAAAAAAAAAAAAAAGGGCTAGATTCTTTGACCCAAGGTTTTAAATTAACCATTTGACTGTATATTTTTCTTTAAATACGCTGTGACTCAGACATGCATTCATTGCAATTTGTGTACACAGGTTTCATACGCTCGGCCCTGTTTGCTTTCTGTGTAAAACAGAAGAGGTCACTGTGTCTGAAACAAACCTGAACTCACAGCTCGACTAATAAGTAACGTGAATGCAAACAAATAGAGCAATCTTGCCCAAAAGTTAATATGAACCGGTCGATTTTCCTCACTGAACCCCTGCAAATGAGCTAAGGGTAAGAAGGAAAGCACCTACTTTGGGGAAGAAAAAGAGGAGCTTTTAGTCTGATAAATGCAATCTCACACAAGAGCTGCTCTGCCCGACCAGGCCACCCCACTTCTCCCTCCCCAAGGTCCACATGCTCCAGTAAACTCTGAATCCCTTCTCCCAGCTCTTGGAAGGAGGGGAGAAGTTTGCTATAGGGAGAAAGACTTTATAGCTCACCAGCTGCGCGAACAAACTCAGACATATTTGGCTTCTGTGAACTTGGCTAAATCAATGAAACATCAGAGCTCAAACTTGATGCTTTATTTCCTTTAGTTTGAGGTTCTGCTCGCTATAAACGTGATCTGGAACAGCACGTGTGAGACTGTAAAGCAAAAAAGAAATGAAAACAAAATGTGATTTTACATGAGATCAATTCCATGCTGACGTGATAATACGTTCAAAATTCTCATTTCTGTAGAAAGCTGACCACAGGCACTTCATCAATCAGTATTTCGATTTGTAATGTGTTCCGTATGGTTCTCTGTCATTACTTAATGGGGAACATCCCCTCTGAAAACATCTGACTCTGAGCTCTGCATCGAGAGAGCTGCTCGTGTTTCAACCACGTTTCCCAGAAACTGAACACTCAGCAACATATTCATTTTTTAGTGACAGCCACCACTAATGAGAAACAGCCATGGGTTCATTGAATTTTTACAAGCCAAAGAAATTTATATTAGGAAAAAAAAATCTGATTCATTTACATGGCAACTGAATCTCTAGAATCTCCAAAATCTTGATTTTAACACCCTAACACTCATTCTGGGTTGGTGCTTGTACTTCTCTATTTTTTATTTTATAGTTTGTCTCTCTACGTTTTGGTTTTTTTTTTGGGGGGGGGGGGGGTTGGATTTTTTGGGGGGTGGGAGGAAGATGTTTTTTGATAGTTTATTTTTGTTTTGTTTTTTTTTTTAATTTCCAGTTAGGCCAGTTGTTCTCACATGTGTTCTGTATATTAGGAACAGGAAGCTGGGGCATGAATTGGAGGGTTTATAACAGCATGAGAAGTGGTGGGAAAAAATAATCTGCCAGAAGTAAAAAAACTCATACAGCACTCAGTGATGGCATTAGGTTAGAAAGACCTAAAGAAAGCAATTAGAAAATCAGTGTCATTTTGTTGGAGAGCTGTGTTATTTTCCTGCATCAATTTTCCTTGCTCAGAACATCAGGGAATCACTAATCTCAAAATATTTTGGGTTTCATTGTTTTGGTTTAGGTTTGGGATTTTTTTGGGAGTTGGCTTTTTTGGGGTGGGGAGACATTTGTTTGGTTTTTTAATAAAGAGGAGCAGCTGTGCAAAATTTCAACTTGCCAATATATGAAACTTTAAAAAAAAACACTGGACCCACAATGCAAGTCATGAGGAAACTTAAATTTCAGACTACATGAAAACAACAACTGTTTCAGAGGATTGGAGGGAACAGTTGTACCTTTATTTAGAAGTGTCTCTAGTGCTTGTTCAAGGTGCTACTTTGATATAATCACTAGAAACAAAATAATAAAATGACTGGGTGTTCAGGATGCCACAGAGTCAAATCAGCAGTTTCTGCAGAGAAAACTGTCTCTCTAACCTTCTAAGAATTATTTAAATCTACCAACAAGACATTGACAAAGGATAATTTATTTCCATAGTGAACTTGACAGACACAAAGCAGGATACCAGGGAAGACACAGCTATGGTGAGAATAAAATTAGCAACTCTCCCAGATCATAGGCCAGATTGCCCCTTACTCACAGGGACTTCAGCAGGATTCGTTCCAAAAGTAAATGCTTAGAAATGGAAAGAAGGGTTTTACAACTGCCTAAATTTATGGTTATGGTCTTCTTCAAGGCAGTGTACAAAGAATTACGAAAAAAATTTTAAAATAGTATTATAATTAACAGTGCTTTGACAGCTAATCAAGTCAAAGTCAGACATGAAAAGTCAACCTATATATTAAGTTCAAAGTGTGATTAATTAAAACTTCTCATTTTCTGAAACTTACTTCAAAGGAATGCATTATGTTTCATTACACTAAGAAAGTTTACATTCATCTCCTGAAATCACTGCTTTTAAAACAGTGGTCCCTCCTGAGCCTCACTTCAGCTCCAATGGGAATATTTCCATCTTCGCTATAGAAACCAATAACGTTCTTGGTTTTTCATAAATAAAGAAAGAAATGAAATCCCAACCTCACAAGTGACACCACGGCCCCCTAACTTTTTTAGATTACTTACCGGATTCAAATGGAAGAGTCAAAAATTCTATCTGTCAGCATAGTAACCACCAAAAAAAAAAAATCATAGAAAAAGCATAGCGTGAGCAGCTGAGTCTCTGAAAAACATATCTAAACAAGGACTTTTATAAAGGATCAGAATGTTTTGAGCACTTGGAAATATAAGAGAGAACAATATTAGAAAGTAGAAATCCAAAATCTTGCTAGCTAAAGACAAACATTTGAGGCAAAAGATGAGGAAAATAATAAAGCTAGAAAGTAAAAGAAAGCAATTCAGAGAAAGACATTAAACAGAGATCAAAACATCTTGATGAGCATTTGCAGGTTTACATAAAGGACGTTTACTGACCTTCAAGACACGAGCAATATCATTTTACAGAAGAAAAAATGGTAGATAATGAAAAACAAACAAAAAAAAATTTACAGGTTTGCTGATAGATTTCTGGAAGCAAAGCCAAGGAAAAGGGAATACGATGTTGTAATGTATAAGAAAAGCCAGGGCACCAAGTCCAGGCATCAACACAGCCTCAAAAAAAAGGGAGCAAACTCTTAGGGCACATGTTAAGTATCAAACTAATCCAGATAACCAGCTTGCAGGTGCAAAAAAATCAGGTTGAAATTATGTTTTCTCAAAACAAGCAGCTGATTGGAAGCACACCTGGAACTGACTTTTGGTGTGTGCCTAACCGCCTTGCTGATCACTCAGATTATTCTCTTGACCTTTCAGTTGCCTTCATTCAGAAAGTTCATGTGTGTTGAACTGGGTCTCTTTTGTTTCATTTCATCTCTTAGCTGTCACAGAATGACTTTTCCACCTGATAAAGAGCTTGTAAGGCTTCATGCATCCCTTGTTCCTGTGGGGTGTTTCAATGTGTTTCCCAAAGATGTCCTCAGAGGTAAATGTCAACAACTGAAAATACAGGAGTATTTTCTTCTAAGCACTCACATGTTTGCCTCTGTAAAATAGATTACACCAGATTTGATGCTGGCTAAATTTTGAATGGAAACTTTCATAGATGTTCCTTTTTTTTTTTTTTTTTTCTAATACGTTAAAGCTGTCAGGGATGCACTTAGCACATTTCAGCTATTTGGAGCCCAAAAACTGCAGCTGTGGTAGTAAAAGGTCTGCTGCTACCAATGTCCTACCTGACCTGGTGCAAACAGAAAAATTATTCCAGTCCTCCTGCAGTGACAGGGAGCAAGGTAGAAGTGTTGGACCATGAATATGCATAGTACTTGTCTGTCAGAGAGAAATTATTCAATATTTCATATACAAAAAAGTAAAAGTGAGATGAACCATGAATTATTTTAGTCAAAATAGTAAATTTTTAGGTAGCTTGCTCAGATATAATCCTGTTCTGATTTCTTTTGAGAAAAATAGAAAGGCATTACATATAACATAGGTATGTGTATACACATGTGTATATTTACATATACATACACATACATGTCTCTAAGTATTTCTAAATAACAGTAGCAGTAAATGGTAATTCCTTGGTAGCAGAAAATGTACAAAACATGTTATTTTGTTTTTCTTTGGATTATTGCATTCATATTAAATGGCATAATACTGCCATCCTCATAGGAAGTGAACAAAATGAGAGAGCCAAACTCTGGCTAGTTGCTTGTGGGCACAATTTCAGAAAACTGAGCTTTGGATATCCATCTATCCAAAACTCTCTTCCTGATTTTAGGTAGAAGGTACAGTTCAGGACTTTATTTCGTGCAAGGAAAGATAAAAACCTGATGTTGGGGTAGGTAGGCACACTGATCCAACCAAAATGAATGGGAACAGCATCAGGCTTGAATTTGGAAAAATGGATTTAAGTCGTTTTTTCTTTAAAGGAGTTCAAGGCTTCTTAACAGGTAGAGAAGAAGAGCCTGCAAGGACCCATTTGCAATTTAATGCTGAACTGAATGGAAGCTCACCTTGATCCTTCTGGACATAATCATGTTCCAGTAAAACACCTGGGACCTTACTGACAAACAAGGGATAAATTAGTAGAAAGAAGTCTTTACAGTGCCTTCAGCAAGCAGTTCTCCTGTTCTGTTTCAGTAGTTCACACCTACTCAAGCCTGGCAAGGGGAAGAGACACAGTGTGTGCTTATCATATTTCATTTGCCAGGCACCTGCAGGGCACCAGCCTTGGGCTCCTGCTGCTACTACAGGCTTCCCATTGCTGGTAATTAATTATTTATAACTAACAAGCACTGTCCCCATGTTCTCATTACTTATTAGGATTATTGCTGCAACTACATTGCTGCAGAAAGCTAAATCTCAGCTTCCAAGTTGGTTTTTATTCACACAGAATTACTCTTAGTAGGTAAAACCTGACTTTGGCATGACCATTTGGTCAGCATTACTCTTCTGTTTCCAGAGCTGTGTAGATGCACCATTACATCCACCATCCATCTATCCATCCATCCACTCACCTAGTTATTTAAGCAAGGACAGATGAGCTGCCACTCTCTTCCTCAATCTGAGGGTAGAGAAAGTAATTTCTAATCATGTTATTGTTTTGGTTTGTTTTTTTTTCATTCAAGAGCGAGGGAGAGGGTGACTCACATTCTGTTTGCAGTTCAGCAGCTGCCTCCTACTGTCCTCCTGAATCATCAGTTTGGTTGCAGCATTTCTCCCTTGGTCTTTATCATTTGCAGAAAGGGCCTGATTAACCAGCCCTTGGTTTCATAGCCTTATAAAACATTCTTGCACAATTGGGCCAGCCAGCTTTTGTTAAGCAGGGATGCAGAGAAATCTGAGAATTGAATTGCAAGGGAATTTGCAGTGTCAAAAGGAATTTAATTATAATTATTATTTTCATTCCTTTTGGCACTGATTTAAGCACTTGCTTTGATACGAGGCTAGTATTGGAAAGAGGAACAGTCATTTTTGAAGGGATCTTTCTGCAGCGATAGCTGAATATTTTAAATAACTGCCATCGATGACATATCAGCCTGTTCAGTATTCTGAACTTCCACTCGGTGTAGAATACCCTCTTAGATCTTAAAGATCAGTATTTATCTGTTGTGCTCAAGATTAATAAAAAGGTGGCATAAAAAGTAGATGTATAAACCATCAAAGTTTGTACAACCTTCATAGATGTATAAAAGATGTATAAACTATTTCAAAGATGTATAAACTATGAAAACTTTGAAATAAATTACTGAAAACTAACAAAAAATTGATACAGAATTTCAGGTATGGCTTCCTGTCACACTCTTATTTTCCATGGTATCACCAAGAAGGAATCCCTGCAAGCAGTTGCTGACGACACAGATGAACCAGAACATCAGAAGGGCAGGTTAAGGTCCCACCTGTGGGATTACAGAATGTCATTTTGATCCTCTTTTCATTAAGTTTATTGACAAGAACCTCCTTAACTCTTCTGAGTCCTATCACAAGCTAAACTTTGTGAATGTAGGTTTGAGTGAATAAAGTGATTTAGGGACTGAGTAAAGACATCCTGATTTTCAATACATTAGATTCACTGTGGGGATCTGAGACTTATGCCCCATTATTAAGCCTGACCTTTAGCTTGCCCTGATGTTCAGCATCCTTCAGTAGCTTTGAGAGGGAATTTATGCCATGCTGCTTTCCATGTGTGACTAACATAGCAATGGGTTGATTTCCAGTTCTTGTTATGTGCCCTCTCCTTAAAAACTGCTCCACAACAACAGCTATTAGTGACAAAAATAATAATCACCACCCTAATTTATGTTATTAGTTACATGGAATTACAGGACATAATTTAACATTGGCTCTGCCCATAAAAATTGTAATTGTCCTCCAAAATACAAATTAATTTTTTGTCCAAGGAAGAGTGCTAAACAACAGTAAAAAATGCCATATTTATTAGGATTAGCCCACTTAAAGGGAGTACATGAAACTCCATAAATCTTATTTTGCTTATGCAATATGCAAACACTAATTTTAGATCAAACATGTGACTTGACATCAACCTTTTCAGTGTGTCAAAGTACGTGTCACTATTAAAGAGTAATTATTGGGTATATTTCTCAAAATATGAGAAACAGAAAACCTTACCTTGGAAAAAATATAGAAAAAATGTCTTCTTGGCTTCCACTGTTCTGTTGATTTGACACTAATTCCAAAATAGATAAAAACTTATGGTTTATAAATACAATATATCAGAATTATACATGTATAGTATAGTAATAGTCCTTCCATAGGCAGTAAAAGCAGAAAAGTGTACAGATCTCTATTCCTGCTTATAGAGTTCAGCATAAGATAACCAAATTGTGACAAGAAGCACTCTTGTGCTTGATCAACATGGCACATTTTAATATATAGGCAGCATGGTATCTCTTACATCTTTTAATCATACTCCTCCCTGTTTTCAAAATATTTAGGTATTTTTAAAATACGGTGTCAGGTACTTTAGTTAGACTGATGTCACCTAATAAGTTTTACCGGAACTCAAAGCACTGCTTTTTCATGTATCTTTAATCATTCTCTGAGCACAAGACATACATGAATCTTTTGCTAAGATAAATAAAGGAAAGAATTTCCCAACATGGCACATATTTATTCAAGATCCACAATCCCTTCCATTAATAACTGTAAGTATATTTCTCTGAGTTTGTGCTGGGGAAGTTAATGCCCCCAAATCAGCATTTTCCACAGCAACCCCAGGGATGGTGCTGAGCCAAAGGCACAGCTGTTTGAGCAGCTCTTTGTGCGGGTTACCAGGGAATGACCACAGAAAGCCTGTTTGTGCTTCTCGGGGGGAAGGGCTTCTGCACATGCACTGAAATGTATTTTCTACTCATGTTGTACAATCTCCTTCCAAGTTTTGAATCTCCTGGCACATTTTTATACTTCCTGATGACCTCATCATCATCATATAAAACATGACTTGAAGAAAGAGAAAACAGGTGGGGGCTCGATTTTAGTGCTTCCAATTCTGCCCTCACTGCTCCTTCCCATCAGGCTGCCCTCCTTTTCCTCCTCCCTCCCTCCCACTTCAGTTACCCAACAAAAACCAACAAGTGAAAAACTAACCAAGGAAATGTTTCACAAGAAAAAATTCCATGGCACCCTCTCCCTGACACACACACATACACACAAAAGGCAGCTTTAGTAATAACCACAAGCATCCAGTAAATCCAAAAAAGCCAACATAATGAACATACAAAAGTGTGAACTGCTAAACTGTGATATTCAGCTAGTTCTTGGCAGAATTGTTTTAAAATAAGTAGGGTTGACACTTGATTAGAAATAGACACTTTTTCTCTCTTTTTTGTTTCTCTTTTTCCCTCTTTTCCCCCTCTCTCTTTCTTTCTTTTTTTTTTTTTTTTTTTTTTTTTTTTTTTTTCTTTTTACAGAAATGAATTATATTTGAAGCTCACTGGAGCATAGATAAATGCGAGCTAACATATTTTTAACTTGATTACATTCTGCAGTGATATATAGAGGCACATAGCTACAGTAAGTGATTCCATGGAGAGAGAGGGGGAGGGAGAGAGGGAGGGAGGGGAAAGCCTCTGCGAATATGATAAGGAAAGCTGGGATGAATTGTGGTCTCTGTTCTCTGTTATCCAAGGGTGGCTAGCTGCTGCTGCACTAAAGGCCTTTATTCCCTGCCTGTGGGAAAGTGGTGGGCGAAGGCTGCATTCTCAGTTACACTGCACATGCAGATTTTAATTAGCTGGATTAAAAACAAGACCGTATCATGTCCTTTAGCGGTATTCTATCTAGAAACAAAAGATTTTCTTTCCTGGCTTCTGCAAGCAGCACAGTACAGCATTAATAAAAAAAAGGTCATGGCAGTTCAAGATGAAAGGTCACACATGATAGAAACTCTATGTGAGGGGGACATCATGTTTATCTCTGTGATAAAGGAGCTCTGTCCAGGCAGGTCAGCATGCTGTGCCTCAGCAGTAGGAAAATATAAACATATGGAGTGGATAGATGGTGGAAGAGGAGTTTGGAAAAGTGAGTTCAGTTGTGAGAGTAGAGAAGGGGTGGTGGGGGGAGGAGAGCAAATTCTTTGAGAGAGAATATAAGCTGAAAGGATCCAACTTTAAAACAACTAAAGAGGGTCAAAAAGAGCCTGAGATGAAGCCTGGGGTGACGGCAGAGCACAGCTCACAGCCTGTGCAGGGTGAATGAGCACTGAGCCAGCAGACAGGGACTACCAGCACAGGCCACTGGGCTACGTCCATGCACACCAAAGCCCACTTCAGCACGGCCAGAGCCTGCACCTTTCTTCCACAAAGAGAACATGAGCTCATCCCTGGGTCGAGCCTCAAGCCCCTAATTCCAAAGCCTCCCCAGACTGAGTGCTTGGGCTGAGGCTAGGGTTTTTATGTTTTGTTTGGACCACCACAACTATTGTGCTGGGGGTTTGTATCTTAGCTTTTTGTTGTTTTCTTTTTTGATTCTTTAGTGGGAAGCCAGGCTTTCACCCAGTGAAGGCCAAAGGAATCTGCATGTACTTCCAAAAAAGAGTTAGCAGCTCTCTAACCCACAGCCTCCAAGGCTATGCCCTGGAATCCACTGAGCTCTTTCAACACCACCCTTATCAGTAGGAGGGAGATGCAAGACCTCCTCAGTTTCTCACAAGATCAGACTGAAAAAATAAACACATTATGGCCTTACAAACCTTAACTGATGCACTGGTCTCAGTAGGTCTGAGTACAGCCACCACCATATGCAAGTATCCATGGGAGAGTGCTTAAAGATTGAGGGGCAAGACAGAGAAGGGAAGGAAAAGGGAGGCAAAATTAGATAAGGTTAAATGTTCCTCCTCTGCTTGACCATACTTCCTGCTTTTCAAAATCAAGCTCAGAGAAAAAATACCAATTTCTGAGTATATCATTCTGGGCAACAACTCAAGTCTGCTTCATAACATTTTCATTAAATAAGATTTGCACAGCCTGAGCCAGGTATGACTATGCATTTGTCAGGCTCCTACAACCTCCTTTATGAGACTGATCCATGAATAGGTGAATTATGAAACAGACTTTTTACTCAAAAAGGAACACTGGGTAAAAGCACACAATTTAGTTCAAACAGTTCAGCAAGGTGCTGTACATCAAATGACCGCATGAATTAAGAACACACTCATCCTGTAGCAAACCTGAGGCAAAATATGCATTATTTAAATGTTGTTGAAATCAGTACCTGACAGCTTCAGAAATTCAAACATATGCCCGAGGTCTAAGAAAAGTAAGGGCTTGTGCTGGAAGTTAAATACGGATTAGTTTCTGGATAAAACAATGCCATTTTTTCATTCTGAGCAGCAATTCAGGATAGTAGTTACCTACCAAACCGATAACCCAATGATTAAATTGTCCCTGCCACTGCTGAGATCATTGGAAAATCATGGTTTAATTCAATACACATAGGTAATTTTCTGTAATCTCAGTAATACAGCACAGCCTAATACAATAATTTTGTACAATGAGCTTTTTAAAACTACTCGGCCTTCACTGCCATTTATCTTCAGAATAGAGGAAAGGATTCAGGCATGAATTGCCTGATTCTGATTTATATTGCTGTGGGCAGAAGTATAACACAGTACTGTGAAGTACAGTGTTCCATGAGATAATTGGGGTACCATTGCACAGAGTTAGCTCTAGAAACACAGAGCACAAGCTCTCCAAACTACCTCACACTGTATAAAGGACACATCAGGCTTATCCAAACCCAGAGCTGACTTTGAAAACATCCTGATATAACAACGTACTCATGTCCTTTTCACAAGGTTTAAAATAAATTGCCTTTCCAGACACGTGAAATGAGTTGCCACAGAAATCAAGGGAGTTTTATATTCACACCAGTTTAGCATGCTTGTGTGACCTCAAGCACCTGGTGTGTTTGTGCCTCAACACCTCATTGCTTTTTACCCCTATATCCAAACACGGCGCTGGTCACACAAGCTCTTAGCAACTTCCTCAAAGCCATAGGAGATCCTTCATCAGGGAGGAGAGATGAAGCTGGCTTTTCCAGAAGCTCAGCTTGTGTGAAAAATCTTTTGGTAGTTCAAAACTAACAAGTTTTGTGCAGTTAACAACCCAATTTTATTACTCTATGAGATTTCAAAAATTTTCAGTGTTCATATGGAAAAAAATAAAATGAGAAAAAGAATCCAAATGTTAAGGAGGTGGACAACCTAATGATTATACTTCTCTCAGCAGCTTCTGGTCACTGAGGCGTTTCCTGTTGACTCCTGGCAGAGTTACTGTTTCCCTCTGACACTAAATAAACTAAACAAGACCAGCAAGGCAGGGGCCAAAACCATCCATACTACTAAACTGGTCCCTGACATGGTTTTTGGGCAAGCCTGCTAATGCTCTTCCAGACAGTGCTAAAGTACAGCTTGAGTATTGACCCAGGTCAGATACCATCTCCAACAGATATTTTGGATGTGGCCACCATGATTTGGAGGGCAAGAGAGTTTAGCTGTGTGGATTCAAGCTCTTTCATGCCAGTTGGCCTCCAGGAAAATTCTCTGAGTAATTTTGTTTAATAGTTTAGATGTAGTCAATGTGTCCAGGCCTTCCTTTCCTTCCAGTCTTGCAGAAGCCATCAGTCAGTGTTTCCAAGCATTGGCAGTGTGACATGGCGTTCAGCAGGGTGACAAAAATGACATGAGTTGACCACGAAGCTCCCTGAAATGCAACAGAGTTCATTATATTTTAAAGAAAAGCACTCTAATTGAGGGAGTGGATCAAAACAGATCCACTAGAAGTAATAAAGAAACCAAAACAGAAAATTACACAAACAATGGGAAAATGAATAGGCCAATTTATTTCAATTAATTCGAGGCTAGTTCTCCATTACTATAAAGCTGTCTGCACAATAAATAAATAAAGAAATAGACAGGGTTTTTTTATACATACAAACTGTGATATTATGTAAATTCCAAGTACACTGTTAACAACAACAAAAATAGAAAGCATTACTTTAAGTATAACCCAATCTGGTAGATTCTAGATGGAAGAAAACATTTTTAAACAAAGACCTTCTAGTTTAAAGCAATAATCATCAACATGAAGCTTACATATAGAATGTGGCAGCTGTAACAACATTCATATCTCAATGTGCCTGGTCCCAGGCAGAGCAAGGGAAGTGCTGAAAACAGTAGCATTCCTCATGGATCTGCTCCAGATCCCACAGAAGTTGGACAGAATCTACACTCCATGCTTGCTTCCACACTTGGGCAGCTCAGCTAATGTTGAGCAAACAGACCACAGCTATGTGGCTCTCCCAGCAAGCCAGGCACATACGAAAAAATATCTGCTCCCTCCCTAAAGTCAGGATTTGGGTGAGGGGGAGGAAAAGAAACACAGATGTGGACTACAGGTAGCTGGTTCTTTCAGCAGAGTCTGTCTTGCACTGACCCTGACAACTGCAAAGGCTTGGAAGCCCCCCAAGAACCAGTGGGAAAATAAGCATGGTGAATGTTGTTTTGGGGGAGAAAAGGGAGCACGGTTTTATTTATTATTATCATTAATATGATGTTGCAAAACATGGTCCCTGCTAGAAATGATCATAACAAAATATCAAATCATCAAAACGAACATGAGTCTTGGGCTCAGCTGGCTTACATGTTCTGGAAAGGTCATTAGTTTAAAGTTTCTGCTGCTGGGAACTGAGCAACAATGCCATCTCTCAGGAAACAAATCCTTCTTTTTAATGCTACCCTACCCTCCTGATGTTCCTACCACACTTCAGATTGTGTTAAGGGGAAAGAGGAGAGAGCTGATCTCTTCTCCACAAAACATGGCCATTGCACTGGATAAGGAGACAAGGGCTGGCTCACAAGGAAGATCATTCTACAGCTTCCCAGTTAGGCTAAGGACTGTGAAAAGTGAACTCTGGCAATTTAAGCAGTACACCAGAGAGACATCAAAAGCACATGTGCTCTTCCTCAGCCTACATGACCTAAACATCCTAAAGGGGAACTCCAGCAGGCAGGGCTGTATCTACCTAGCAGAGAAGCAGACTGAAACTTTATTGTGTTCAGCTTGCTCAGCTTTCCCACAGTATTTTGTCTCAACATGCGTCAAGCTAAGAGCACGGATTCTCATTGCTTGATCAGATGCATTCACTCAGATGTTTTTTCCTGCCTACTCTACACTAGGAAGTCAATATAAGATAAGAAGCAGCACAGGAGACCTCCTATGGTGGTACACATTAAATGGAAGAAGTGGTAGCCCATTGTGTGCAAACTTACACTTAGGAGAGACGACAGGAGATAAACCAATTTCCAAGTCATGCCTAAAATCACTAATTCTATCTTTTCAGTTGCTGAGCTTTTGTTTTTAAATTTAACAGCATTTTTTAGATTTAATTTTAGTTTGATGGTATCTATTCCAAACAAAACTACACCCAAATAAAGACTTTGTAAACCTCTGACCTATAATTCTGACCTGAAACCCTAGGATTACCTTGGTAAGTGACAAATCACTGGAGGGAAAAAAAAAAAAAAAAAACACAACAAATCTCATAATCGATATAAAATGATAATGCCACAAATATCAAAATAATTTTTGCAAAATGTGTTCTCTATTGATCTAGATCTAATAAATATTCTCTTTAGGGCCTCAGAACTGATACTACTGCGGCAAGCACAATGCAAAGACACTTTGCTCCCAAGGACCTGACACCAGCACTGCTATTGTGCAGCACAGCTTTAAACCTGCACTGAAGCAATGTTGTAAATCAGGACTCATTCCACCCAAGTCAATGGAGCTAAATGACCGTAAAACTGGTGTGAGAGAGAAAACAGGTTGTTAACCTCTAAGGAGAGCTTGCACTTGTCTCACAACCTGCGTTTGGTCCGGCTGTATTTTATTCATTCAGAGCAAAAAATGCGAGCCTGAAACTAGAAAAAAAATTTGATTGTATGAAATAATTATTTGATTTGATATAATTTCATGATACTAAACTTTTAGCATTAACTTCTCGGCCCATATCCATTAATATCTCCTGAATTTGAATGGAGGTGTCTGATTCTAACCTCAAACACCAACTTGCACCATCTTCTGACCACAGTCTAATGATATGAAAACCCAAAAGCAACTGCAAGCTTCCTTCTTTGACCTGGGAGAGAAACCTGACAAGGTTTCTCCAGAAATGAGAGAAATTACTTACCTCACGAATAGTGGTAGTAGATTGATTCTGGTTCTTTTTCTTGGAAAAAAATTTGTATTTTATGTTACACTACTATTGAAAACAAGAAACTGAGACCAGGAACCAGAACCACAGAACATCTACCATACCCTCTACCTTTTGAATACAGGCTTTACTTTCTATTTTATTACTCAGAAGATAATTTTTGCCTAAATTTTCAGTGGACTGAGGTGTATAATATTGACTGTTGGCTGCTGGAAGTGATATCTCCTTCAGGAGGCACATTCATTGCACTGTAAGTCCAAAAGACAGGTATGAAATTTAGGTTGTCTAAACTGCCCTGCAGAGGACATAAAATCCTTTGAATTCAGGTAATGTGGCCCTATGATTCCATGACCATGAGGAAAATTCATCCTTAAAATGGACCTTTAAATTCCATGAGAACATCATCCCAGTGCTCGCTAGCAGTCAGACAGCACACAGCATTTCAAGAGTCCTTTCGAGGGGAAGAATAAGAAGCATGTTCAGAGTGAATACTGAGCACACCTCTGACCACTCACCTCCAAAAAGGCATAGCAGAGGGAGAAGAGCTAAAGCAAGGTGCAACAAGGATCATCTGACATGTAGAAAAGCTTCTTTACATGGAGAGCTTGAGAGGCAGAGGATTCCTTGGCTTGGGAAGAAAGATAACTGATGAGTAGCTGACATAAAATTACTAAAAAATCAAGAAAATATACAGGAAAAAATATTCAGCCTTTCTTAGACCATAAAAGTTAGGAAGACTTACTAGCAGGATCAGGACTTGCTAGACTAGGAAGACTAAAAGACACAATTTTTTTATACAGACACTCAGTGTTGTAAAGGTCAAAACTGTAAAATACCCACACAAAATACAGTCAGATACACTTTAAAAACAAGGATCCATGAAGGGATACTGACCATGGAGTTATGGATTCCTTCACTCTTCCTTTCTTTGCATGCATTTTGATGATGGGATCACTTCTCTCTGCAGAGATTCCAAAGTTCATTTCATTAGATTAATTTTTTTAAAAATTACTTCGTATTCCCCACTGTCCAAGTTAATATAGTAAGGTAGCAGTTTTACATACAGATTCAATGGAAAAATTATTAACTATATATTAAGAAACTGGCATGTCCAGATTTGGATTTCAAGTTCCTAAATGTTCAGAGGTATCTGGAACATACTTAATGATTTGTGTTATTAGCTATATGTTGTGCAGTAGCAATACATCAGCATATTGCAGTAGCAATACATTGCATGTCAATACATCAGCAAGTATGTGCAAAAATTGTTCAGCTTGGAGCTCCTGATTTCTGATTACCAGCTGCATTGTAATTTTAAGGCAGTTATTCATGCACTTTGGTTTTGGCCCTTGTGCGGGTAGTGGAAACTCATGATAAAAGAGCCATCAAAAATTTGAAGAATAAATCAAGGAAAATACACTTGGGGCTTTTTCCTTTTCTTCTTTTCTTTTTTTTTTCTTTTTTCTTCAATCAGAGATCCTAAAGGCATGCCCAGAGTTTTTGCAACTCCAGGCCATAACCCTTAAGAAACCCATTTCAAGGGTTTCACTGAGCTTGCACCATGGCTGCCAGGCTACCCTTGCACCAAGTGCCCTTTCCACCCTGTTTCAGTTTCTGTTTTCTCCAGGTGTTAAGGAGCTTTCTGTTTTATCACAGGGTAAATCTGGGTTTGGCAGATACAAAAACAAACAAATAAATAAATAAATGTGCATTTTATTTTCTCTGGGAAATGCAAACAGCATCCACACAGTCAGCTCTACCAGTTAGTGTAACAGCAGAAAAAGCTCTGGTTGAAATCTGGATTTCACCTCCTGAGTGGCACATACAGATGAAAAAAGTGAAATAATTACTTTGAAAAGGCTCATCCATTTATCTTGTTGGCACAAAGACCTTCTTTACTTTATTTTATGGGTTCTTAAGCATCTCAATTCCCCTTTCTGATTATGCAAAAAAAAAAAAAAAAGATGCTACTATGTTAAAAAAAAGCAGCAAACTCTAAAAAGCATTCAGAGAAGGAGCAGTAGCTTTAGCCTTCTGTTTGTGCAATTCCAATAGGTGTATTTAAATGTAAATGCTACCCTTTCACCCTTGAGCCACCTATTCTTGCAGCCAGCAGAAAGAGAGCATTCATGGTATAATGTCTTTATGAGGACAGATCTTATACTTAATTTCTCATGTGAATCCAACTCTTTTATAGCACATTTTTGTGAGATTAAAAGAACAATATTAGTCTAGTGGCTCAGCAGCCAGATCACTGCTCTGTCACATGGGAGACGTGGGTTCAAAGGGATGGCAGGCAACTGTGCTGGAAAGTGCCTGATGGAAAGATTCAGGAAAGATTGATGGAAAGTGCCACGGAAAGATTCAGTCCTCCACACCCACAGAATTGTTTCACTTCACATTATCTCCTCCCTCGGGCCAGAGAGCACCTCTCTCGTTCCAGCTCCTTACCGGAAACCATCCGTCCAGCTGCTGCTCTCTTACACAGAACTGCTGAGAGGGTTTGAGATCCCAGCTCTTTACACCGTTTTGGTTAACCTGCATTTGTCACAGTAGGGAGGATTTTCGAGGAGAAGGAACTTTCTGCGGATGCATTTCCAGACTTAAGTCCCTTTGCCTGCGCAGTTTCGCTCGGTGCCCACGAGTGTTGGGGTTACCCGTGCTCAGGGCAGAGTCTCACAGAACCTAGGGAGCCCTAAGTGCTCTGTTATTAGGAGGTTTATTTCTGGAGTGGGGAAAAGCCTCAGTTCATTTTGGCTAAGTTGAAAAAAGAAATTATTTAAGCACAGGCCAAGAAAACTGTGTCTTACCTTGTCCCTACTAGATCAAAATAAGGCATAACTTTTTTTCTAATAATCTTTTTTTCCTCACTTTAGAGCATGGTTACATGGGACAGATATCAGACTTTGGCCTCATGACACCTCCATGCAAGAATAAACACATTTTGGAGCATGGCCCTAAGGCAGCTGCAGGACAGCTGTACTGTGCACCGGTGTATGCCCAGCCCTCCTGATTAGTAGAATTATTATTCTTCTCGTGATGCTTCTCAGAGGACACAGTGATAAGGGGTCTTTGTGCAGAGTGACATTCAAATGCTTTACAATATGGTATTTTTCTCCTTGGACCTTACAGCCCAAGCACGAGCCATGTTATATTTTTTTCTTTAGCAGCTCTGTGACGCAAGACAGAGAGGTCTGTGTGTGCCGCAAGCACCAGCACCAATGTCAGGCACCCCGCTCACTTCCCGCACTTCCCCTTCCCTTGATACACAGCATATGTTTCATTGTGGCACCAAGCACAGGAAAACTGAGGGGAAATAGCCTATTATTTTAGGAGGTGCAGGACCAAGCACCTGGAACAGTGAAATACTTGGAAAGCACTCCTGTAAATGTTTTAGGCTGTAATATATTAAACAATTAAGAGGTGTTGGTATTTCTCTGCTCAAGGGCATTTAAACAGGGAAGTTCCCTTTAAAGGCACCAGAGCAGAATGTGTATGGTCATGCTCTTTAAAACAAAAACTACCTGTTTTTCCCCCCCTTTCAGCAAAATGTCCAAATTTCAGCTGACTTGCTCTTTCAGCAGAGGAAATTAAGCCAGATTATTTTAATGCTGTTTTAGATTGTTAACTCCTGGAAAAGAAAAAAGAAAAAGGAAAAAAAAAGAAAAAAAAAAAAAAAAGGAGGGCAGGGGGGTGAAGGAAAAAGTCCAAAGAATAGAATTAGCTACCTTGAAAGCTCCATTCAGGTAATTTAGAAAATTGTTTTGCTAATAACCTTAATGCATTGCTTGTGTACCCAGGACTGTCAGCACTACAGGTTACTACAAGTTAGTCAGTAAATTGCTGATACCAG
The DNA here is from genome assembly GCF_009819655.1 of Sylvia atricapilla. Lineage (NCBI taxonomy): Eukaryota > Metazoa > Chordata > Aves > Passeriformes > Sylviidae > Sylvia > Sylvia atricapilla. Next base: position 88,879,669 of record NC_089142.1, on the reverse strand, counting down.
CCACAACCAACCCTTAAGAAATCCTGTATCTCTTACGTCTTTGCTTCTGTTTTCCTGACAACAATACATGAGTCGCTATGCAACACCAATAAGCATGAAAGAATAAGAACTTAATACTGACATTTCTTAGCCAAGAACACCGTCAAAATTAAGTGCAGTTAATGAATGCTTAGTTAATTCTTAGAAAGCTCTTCTCCATGCCCTTTATAGAACAGTGAAATGCAAGTTCTCTTAGACAGGTACACAGAGAGAGACATGCTTACACCCACATACATGCCCCACGCGAAGGTAGCCTACATACACATATACACATTTAGATAAATTCCAAATAGATAAGCTCTAGGAAGCTTTGTAAGAGAAAGAAGAAACAAATTACCTACTGGTCTCTATAACACCAAGAAGTCTCTGGAAAAACTTCAGAATTGCCTGTTCAAACATTTTCTAAGATTATATTAGCAATCATTTTCACCAAAATATTTTCCTGACCCAAAAAAAAAAACAAAAAAAAAGATTACTTGATAGAACCTAAAAATTGTTAACTGTGGAAAATGTCTGCTTCAAGTTTCTTGTAAGAAAACAAATACAGGAATTGGCAACTTCTGTGCAGCTTTAGCTCCGAAGAAATTATGTCAGGCTTTTGCTTTAATCACTTATCTCAGGGCAGCCCATCTGATTAACAAGAAGGAAAAAAGAAAAAAAAAAAGTATTAAAACTTAGTGAGTTTCTGGAACTGAAAACTATACAGATGGTCTGCAACATATTTGTATAGAGGATGCTCAATTGTTGATGGGTTCCCAACTATTATAGTGGCATGGTAAGGAGGCAGATACTGGGCAGTGAGCACTGAGCAACTGCTGTCACTGAGCCTTCCCCTCTTGGCTGCATCCCCACTTGCCCAACGAGCAGTTTTGGTCTCCCAGAGCAGAGACAAAGGTTGCTTTGGAGAAGCTGGGAAGCCTAAGAACACCATGTAGATTTAGGACTGGATAGGAGGTATTGTGCAGAGGCCATGCCCATTACTCATCCGCTGGCAACGGGCTCTCTTCCTTTTGTCTGGAAAGACGGTAAACTTTCAATGCCATCTGAAAACAGAAGGCCTTTCACTGAGTGCAAGAACTCTGCCATCTCAATCATGTGAAAATATTGTAAACACTTTCCCAGCCCCCATTCAGCTGTCCAAAAAGCAGAGTTAGAAAACACCAAACAAAACAGGAAGGAAAGAAAAGAGTGTGCATTGCGCACTTTGGTTTAATTTATATTTTTTACTCTGAATAGGAATTTTCCTTGGAATTTTCCCTTTTTTTCCTTAATGTTAGTGAACAGGGTTAAGTAGCTATAATGGAGAAAAGGCAGTTAAAAGCCTATTCTATGTTTTATTTAAAGGAGAATAAAAAGGGTCCAGTGCCCAGCAGTTTCTCTCCAGCAGAGCAGCTCTCATATTTCCTTACAGCCCCTGCAAGAATAGATTTCAAATGTGCTACAGGACTTGAATTTCTCTTTCAGTACTTAGGTTGACCCACAAACATTTAAATATCACAAGTGTTGTATTACTGATATATCACAACGTGTACACAGTGGGAAGGGGTTCACATTCACAAAGAAGAATATGTTCAGAAAATACCTGCATGTGTGTATATATGTATATCAAACATACAACATATGCAAAAGTAGATGCATCATTTGCACAAAATTCTTAAACTGCTGGTTTGCCTGATGACACCTTTCCTGTACATTGTGCTCTTGCACCATACCCTTAACTCTGGCCAGTTGTTTTCACAGATAATTTCAGCACATCAGCTACTTATGTGAAAGTGATGTAGTTCCTTGCTCAAAAAATGTTGTGTTCATTCCACTGAAGCCAGGGACAACTTGAAATCTCGCAGTTACTTTGAACCATGGTAACACATTAGCACCACAATTCTTCACTATTTGAAGTATGAGGTTTTCATTTAGATTGGCCAACTTAACACCAGAGAGGGGCAAAGGAAAATAGCTCTGCTGGTGGGAAATACACTTTGCTTCTTTCTGTTCAGTTTGGTCCTGAGTCAATTCTGAACAGAGCACAGGTAGGTAAGCCAAGATGTATTCCTGCTCCCTCAAAGGCAAACGCTCTGCTCTAATGTAGGAAAGGGTCAGCTGTCATCCATGACTTCCAGAGGAATATATCACTTATATCACTCCTATCTTATTTCTTATTCAACAAATAGCGCACACTGATGGAAATGAGTCCCCAAGCAGACAGTGAGAATTGAAAGCTGTAGGAGCACTTCATGTACAGGGGAGTCTCTTTCACCTGCTTTCCCTTCATTCTCTGGAAATGCAGACAGTTTGCAGAAGTAGGAAAAAGGACTTTCTTACTTAAATAGACTGATATGACATGTCTTCCACACACACCATGGGAACACAGGCTCATAGGATAGAGACTCAGGAAAAGTAGTTGCCAATAACTGAAGCAGGGGTTGATAAACTGCCCAACATTATAAATTCTCAAATGCATTCCTTGGGACTACCTTGCACATGCTATCTCAATACTCCCCTCCTCCCCTCTGCATTTTATAAAAAGAAGCTGCAATAAATTAGAATTTTATGAGACTCCAAATAAAAACCTTCACTAAAATTGAAAACAAGACATGGATGTAGAAGCATATGGAAGGTTTATGAGAGCAGAGGAAAAAAAAATTATCCCAAGGCAATAAAAAACCTGTCTGATTCTTTCTTGGTCTTCACAAACCAAGAATTACTAGAGACAGATGAAGAAGTTTTGAACAATGCAGTACTGGTACATCTTCCAGCAAAGAGACATTCTAGTTTTTATTTATTCTTCTGATGCAAGGCAGTCTGGTAAGAACTACTCTAAGGCACATTTTCTGAATTTCTTTATAAAATACTTCAAAGTTATATATGGAAATGAGATACCTTTCTGCTTTGATCCTTGGTGTAAGGCTAACCAAGCAGAAGTGGTTTCCTGGCTTTTCATACAGTTTTCCTGGGAACTCAATACTGCACCCTCTGAATTCTTGCACTAGCATTTTAAGTGTTTTATGGAATAAAAGCAGGTTTGTTTAATTTATATTTTTATCTTTGTTCCAAACCTCAGAGTGATTAATTCTGGCCACTGTATATACAGTTTTACTCCTAATTCTTTTTTTTTTTTCCCACTACTTCTCCCATCCTCACTACTCCCTGCTTCCAGAATGGTGTGGGTATGGGATTTTTTTTAGCTAAATGATAGAGTAGCTATTAATAATTGTTTTGCTTTATTTTTAAATACAATATTCCACATTCCAGACATTTCTACCAAACACAGAGGTTTGAAAATGAAGAACTGTGCAAGTGAGGAAGTTTGGGCCTGGTTCTAAATTGACAAAAAATGCTCTAGGAATTTTCAGATTTTTCCTCTCTAAAATGACTAAAACCTGGGGGCTAAGTTATAGGGACATGGTTTAGCATCTTATGTTAGAAGTGAAAATCATGTAGTACATTTTGTTCCTTGAAAGCAAACGCAGGTTGTACTCTGTGCCCAAATAAAGCCTCTGAACATCTAATTTTCATTTATGTACAAGATACAAATGATACTGACTCATAACAAACAATATTATATTGGCTTGGAAATTTACTGATTTTACACTCCTGCTAAACTGATCAGTTGTGAAATGGTTAAAAATTGTAGCCATTAAATTATCCTTGTTTCTGATACCCAGTTAAAAATTAATTCAAAGTGTATTCAAGTGTGTGCAAATGGATGGCAAGGATTGCTCATCATGCTACATCCATCAGCTGCCAAAGGCAAATAAATTCTGGAAAGAAGGTGAGAAAACAGCATCAAGGACATCCCATATCAGAGTGGGAAAAGAGGGTTTACAGAATAGATAAGCTTATGGTCTGAGGAGCTGGTGTTTCTACAGAGAAACTGTAGAAGCTGCCCAGGGTTCTGTGCTCATAAGAATCACTCCATCTTGGAAACAAGAACATACCTAAACATCATAGAAACATCTGAGGGTACCTGGGGTTTTTCCACCTTCCTTTCAACACAACCTTACTGAAACTCAGGAATCCTCCCCTCAGCAAACACCACTGAAATATTATTCTGTCAAAAGAAAACCAAATAATATTGTGACCCACAATTCATTAAGAGCCCTTTGCATGGTACTTTACAGAAGTCAAGACGAATTAAGATTCTTGGGTTTTCTTCTACATTAGAGGGGTGATGAGAGAGGAGAGATGAGATATTCAGAACTTCAACAGGACTGCGCTAACTTCTATTTTACTACTCTTACTTTTGAATTTTTTTTAATTTTTTTCTGCTATTTCAGCCCAGTCCCTGGTTTCCTGTGTGCAATCCCACTAACTCATTCAAGACATTCTCCTCTGGTATCCACAGAGATGGCAGAATATCACACTTTTCAGATATTGAAAAAGATATCCATAATTATTCAAAGATAGGCCTATAAACTCAGCTACTGAATAAAAACAAACTATACACTCTTCTTTATCCCACAGAGGATGAACTTACACAGTCCTACAAGAATTGAGTTTAGACATTTGAGAGTAATGACAAAAAGTTTGTTGTCTCTTCATTTATTACAATAGCTGTAACAAATTCTGATTTTTTTTTCCTGGAGACCATTCCTAATAACAATTATTCTTTCATTCTGATTGTTTTGCCACACAAAATACTCATACCTACACAAAAATTAGAACACTACAGGGAAAATCAAGCAGTCCTATTAAGATCTTGTGGATGCCAATCCCAAGCAAAGGCAGGACCCCTCTGAAGCGTGGTGCCTAGCTAGAGCTCACACCTTTCATCGATGGTGACAAGTGGCCAGGAGTCTCTCCCTGAGGCACACAGCTCTGGGTGTGCACAAGGGACCAGCAGCCCACTCATCTCTAAGGAGTGTGCCAGAAGGAGGGTGGCCCAAGTTCATCACTGTGGACCAATTCCACAGTTTCCCAAGGCAAGCCTCGGCTCTATTCCCTCCATACAGTTCACGTTGCCCGCTGCCCCAAACATCTCTATTTCCCCCGCTCCGTACAAGAGCCATAAGACAAGTCTAAACACAGCTGTCAAGTTCTAAAATCAGCATCAAAGCTCAGTAAAAGCAAGAGGGAAAAACAATATGCTTTGTTAAACAATAGTGCCTCAGATCTCAAAGGGTTATACAAGGAAAGTAATACCCCCTTTGAGTTCTGTATGTGGCAAGCGTTACCTAACATCCTCAGTCAGAACCCCGCGGTTTATGAGGTGATGAGAAAAGAATACAGCTCCCTCTTGTCAGTAGGACATCTCCACTGCCCTGCAGGAAATTTTCTTGCTGTATTTCAGATGTATTGAATCTTCTAGACATTAGAAAAGCAAAACATGCACTGTGCACTCTGGAGCCATCACCTTTCTTCAGTTCATAGGTTTGGCAAGGTCATAGCAAACACTCTTTTACATCATAAGTCACTATTTTACATCATAAGTCTTACCTTTAGGCTGTTTTACTCCTCCCCAGGAACCTAGAAGGATTAAAACAGGTCTAACAAACCAGAAATAGAAATATTTATGTTTGGAAACGTTGGAATTTCTAAACATTTCTCATTTCTTTTCTTTCCCACTGATACGGGCTCCCAGTCTTTGAGCCATGTGAAGTGGCTTAAAAGTTACTTCTCAGGGGAAAAAAGAAGTTTGTCTGCTAAATCACTGCACACACATAATTAAGGCTTTCTGTTGCACTACAGGTATTACAACTACCACTGTGGATGTCTATATAGAAAATATATTTATGTATTTGTGTGTTACATATTCATTTTCTCCTATACAAGTCAGCTTTCTTTTTTATTTTTTAGTTTTATAGACATCCATTTTTTATGCTTCATATGAATCCTTATGATGGTCTAATATGATCAAATGTTTAATGTAAGCTACTGAATTCACCAGTTTGTTGATAGCCTGATCTCAGTATATTCTTTTAAACTCCCTCTCAGCTGAGCAAGGAGAGAAGCTTAGAGCTGACATCAGAGAAACTCAGTGCCTGCTTTTCAGGCATCTGAAGTGAGACTGGTCCTCTCCACAGCCTCCCCAATGCTTTCCTGGGAAGAATCCTGAGGCACTGTGTTGGCCCAGAGGCAACAGGTTCAGGAAGAAAAAAAAAAAGTATATTAAATGCACAAGAGGTTTTTAAACACCAAAATGAACAGGTGAGTTGCACAACTTTTGGCCCTTAAGGGTCTCTAAGTGGGCAAATCGACCTCAACATTTGCCTGTGCAGCAGAATGGATGCAGGCACGGGAGGAGTGAGAAACCTTTTAGGGTCCAGGCAGGAAAAATGTTTGGATTTTAGCTGGTCTTCAAATAAACAAAAGTAGAGGAACGAGGGGAAAGGGATCACTTTTCTCTTAGTACAAAATAGCTACTGTATGGTGTCATATTTCAAAGTCTACCCTAAATGAGCATCCCAGGCCATCAGCCAAATAAATATGTGATTTATGAATTCCAGAAACACATACAATTTCACCAAAATTATTCTTTGCATTAATTCCATTTCCAGTTTCTTCACTAGAGAGGGGTTGTGCAACTATGGGACTATTTCCCTATCTGTGACATCATATCACAAAGCACCTTATCTCTGCCCAAATGCCTGTAGGTGCAGAGGAAGAAAGAAAACACACACACCACCCTTGCCACCTTCTCCTCCCAGTGCTTGAGCAGGCTTCTAGCTCTCAGCCTTGCTTTTGCTGTTATGCCCAGTTTGAGCCCAAGGAAATTCCAATGCACTCCTCTTCCTTAGGCTCCCATTTATTTAAACAGGTGGGGACCAGGATTGCTGTGCTTCCCAAAGTGCTACTGCAGCTGAACCAGCAGCTACAGGTATCAATTAAGAATTTGCAATGGGACAAGAGAAACACAGCAGTCCTTTCTAGAGCTTAAGCGTTGGCAAAATCTAAAACATCGCTCAGACACTTTATAACTTTCTTAACTCAGAAAACCATTAGCTGGCATTGTTGCATAAACTCAACAACAATCTTTTCTTTAAGGCTGTCCCACCATTCTATTATCTGTCATTAGTTTTCCATATGTTCCCCTCACCACTGCTCTTAGGCTGGGTTCAGTTTACAGGGTTGGATCAAATTTCTTTACAAGCCAGGACATTTGCTGGCTTGCTTGCTAGCTTGAGGCCAGTTATGTTTGAGTGAGGCCCAAGCAAAACAAGTGAGATTTGGTGACGTTCCAGTGAGTAGGCACCAAATCTACATGATCCAAGGTTGTTGTTTTTAAAAGTTTTAAATTTTTAAAGGAGAAGCTTTTCCATTATTTCAGATAATTTTTTATTATTATTTTTTTGGGGTTTAGGCTTTTTTTAACAGCATCTGGCTGATACTTGCTCAAATGTTGCAGCATCTCTCTTCTTACAATAAACAGAAATTTATGTTCTATTTTCTTTGCACTAGACATAAGGCAAAAGTTTCTCAGTTATCTATACTTTCAATCGCATATGCATCAGTATATTTGGAAAAGCGCAGCTGATGAGAAGAAGATGAATAAACCATTTTGTTTCTAGTCCTTCTACAGGATAATGAAGTCTACTGTTTGAAAGTTTCTTTCAAAAACAGTCAGAGTTCATGTGAAACCCTCTAATTAAAATCTGATTTCTAGAAACACTCCTTACCCTGTCACAAAGTCAATAAAAAATAATTAAAAGTGAAGTGTCCTCCCATCCAAGCCTTAAAAATAAATTAAAGTGTACCTGTATAATCATTGATATGCTAACTATATCCTAGATTATTTCATTCCTTTTTTCTCCCTTCTTCTAGATTTATTATTCTCGGCACATCTGAAATGTATTTTAAATGCTTTGGGACAAGGACTATTGTAAACTGCCAAGAAGACTTGGGGGCCCTATGGAAGTGCTGAAGTAGAATTACAAAAGTAATTTGACACCAAAGGACCTCCAGACCTTTGAAAAACCCCAGTTTTCTATTCCTCACTGCATAGGCACAGAAACTTACAGTAGCATTACCAGAGCACAGTGCAAATGTGAGACAAAATGAAAATGCCAGTATTATATACTGTGTTTCAGGTTGAGTCAAACACAGGGTATCATGCTAGTAAGCAGCAGTTTGAAAGTATCCTGAATGCAAAGGGGTTCTTTCAAAAGTATATGTCTTGTCTGCCCCTAGCTGGTGCAAAGACATTCCCCATGGGTTTGCTCCATAAATTCCAGCATGGTATTATTATAGATGTTGTAACAGATGTTATATGAATGCTGCACATAAATGCCACAATGTCCATACTGTTATTTTTAGCAGCACTTATCAAGGTAAGCAAGCACAGACCCTGTAAAGCTAAGCATTTACATAAATACAGATAAATATTTTGTTCTGGACACAAGCAATGTTTAGGCCCTACATCGCTGAAAATCTCGGCTCCTGACTTCCAGCAGTGTGATTGCACGCTGGGATCCAGAGGTTTGGGAAGTAGAGAACAGAGATACAGAATACTGAGCAGGAGCTGCTCAAGTGAGCCATTAGGAAATGCAGAAGGTATTAGAATTAGCTTAAGCCTCTCTGGAATTTGGTCACCTATCTCAACGCAGGGATTACCATCCTCCTCCACCGCTATCCAGACCTCCTCCACCAAAACAGCAAAGAAGTGGGTGCTGTTGCTGCCAGACTTGCTTTCAGCAATCAAATTACCACCAGGGCACTCTGTCAGACTGCAGGAGAGCTGTGCTTACCTCCCTCCAGGCATCTGAATCTGTATTTTCCCCAGCTGTGCTGAAAACTATCAGGTTATAGGTTATTGTGCTCTAGAGAATTTCTTCTTTTCCTTCTCTTTTGGCATGCTTAGGAAATGAACCCAACCAAAACCGAACATCATATTAAACCTTTTTTGTTTTCTCCTTCACATTTAATATTCCTAGAGGTGCGCTTTATTAACTATCTGAGGTTGTTTACAAAATAACAGCAAATACTTCTTTAAATACTAATATCCTAAATTGCATGTGTTTCCCCACACAGCAAATTAGGGTTTGATAAAGGAAAGGTTAAATAAATAATCCAGCATTGAGACGAGAGAGTAACTACCATAGCCAGCCCTCTCAGGGGATGGAAGTGTTCTGCATAGCTCAGTAGTTTGTATCACCACACCACAGAGACATCCCTTTTTCTTATGTTTGCTTTATGACTTTTACATGTAAAAATGTGTACACACATGCTACATGGAGAAGAAGGGAAGAAGACTGGAAGAAAAGAGCCTCAGTGATGAAATTAAACAGATCATACAGGAAAAGGCAAGTTTGCAAGTCATTGGCAAAAGTGCAGTTTTTTGGTTATTATGCCATGTAATAGGTTGGACAGAGAGAATAAAGGGAGAAGAGAAGAGTTCACATACTGATCTCACTGAAATCCGTGCAGAGATCAGAACTACTGTGGAACCACCAAAAAACACCACCAACCACTAAATGTGGAGCTGAAAGAGAAAATTAGAGGGGATAGCTGGGAAAGAACAGTCACAGAAGCCAAGAAAGGGCAAGAATTCAAGGAGCTGGTAGGGTGAACAGAAAGAGGCAAGTGATAGGTAAAGAAAGATGAGGTTGCAGAATAGACCTGTGACTGGATCAGGAAAATCCCAGTGAGGGATTAACTACACACTAGGGGTTTCTGTGCTTAGGTACAAAAAGCTTTACAAGCCAGATTTTTGGCAAAACTTCATGAGTTCCACACTGAAATAATTAAAATAAAAGCTGTTCACTGAAGTTATTTTTGGTGGGCATGTTTGGATCAGAGAGTGGAGTTGTTAAGCACAGTATAATACATGCCAAAAGCCCTATTATGTGCCTGCCACTGAACCCTGCCATACTTGGAAATGTGTTCAAAAACTGTCGTGGAGAGTTCTTACTGGCTTCACACTTGAAGGACAAACCAGTGCTCCACATTTAGTTGGAGGTCACAGCCCAGGGCTCGGGACAGTTCTGCTGGAAGTGGGGGCCCTCTCAGGATTGAGTATGAGCAGGGAGACATTTGCTCTGCAGTAGACCTTGGACAGGGCAAGGGAGTAGTCCTAAATAGCCTAAATGGTCTGTTCTTACTCAAATTTCACATATATATATATATTATATACATATATAGATATAATATATATTTTTTTATATATATTTTTATATATATATATATATATATATATATTTTCTAGAGTGACGGGGGAGAGAAATCAACAAAAGGTTATATATACCATGTGTTGTTATACCATGTGGTGACCCTCCTAGGTGATGAAATGGAGTGCTTGTGCCAAAAATCCCTTCACAGCTGAAGCAGGCTGGCAAACCAGATGGTAAAGCATTAAGACCCATTAGAAAAATACCACTCCATTCAGGTATAACTTTTTACTTTTCTTGCAGTAGAGCTCCTCAAAGGACCCTGCATTGAAGCTTGGTGCTCTTCTGAGTGTTCCTTCACCATAGGCTTTTTTTCTTGAAAAACCACACAGTACTAAAGCTCCTGTAACTGGAGACCAACAGGATACGAAACAATTCCTGAGAAAACAGCTGTGAACCAGAAGTTTCAGAGGAGTTCACAGAAGGCACCTTTGGATTAAGCATCTACCAGGCCCAGAACCTAACCATTGCTTGTAGGGAAAAGTTTCAGTCCTTTAGGCAAAGTAAAATTTCTTTAAACCCAAACATCAGGTATAGGGCTTGAAGTGGTTAAAGCAACCTAAAACATTGCAACAACTGCCATTATCAATCTACCAGGGAGCACAGCCTCCTGAGAACACAAAACAGGGTACGTACCCAATTTCCTAGCAGAACCACACCCACAGTACAGTACAGTTCTCCCCTGCAGTTGACCCATGCCAGCAACTTCTTCCTCTAGAATGTCTCCCTCCTTCAGCATCCAGCTCCTGATGACTCACAAGAGCCTTCCTTTTCTGTGAAGGCTTTTTTTTCCTCAACAATGGACAATGCAGGTTGATGTTATTTGCTTTATGCAAATACAGCTTCCAGACAGTAACTTTCCAAATCAGGTTTCTACTGAAAGATAAAAAGAAATAATCTGAGAAAAAAGTTATATTTATCTGTTCAGTAGGGGGGGTGGGGTATGGTAGTTGTTGTAATTTACCAAATTCTTATTTAAGCGACTTAGAGTCTCCTAGCATTTAACTCAGCCATGAAAGTGTTAACTAGCATGTGTGAGGCCTGAGTTCTTGTGAACTGTTGTATTTCTGTCATCTGAAAGCTAAACACTGCATTAGGAAAGTTCAAATGGTGGCTTCATCCTCAAAATGACAGCAGAAAGAAAAATATTTGCACTTTTCCCCCTCTAAGGAGAGGATTGGAAGGGAGAAGTTCTCTCAAGACACTCCTTTATTCTCTTGACAGCAAGAGCTGTGCTGCTGAGACTGCCTCCAGTCACATGTTACTAATACACCAGCTTCTCCTGTCTGCAGCCTACGCTGCAAATATTGTTTTTCCCAGAAATTGCAATGTTCGTTGGCTTTATTTTCAGAACACCAGACTCCCTCTGCTCCACACCCCAGAAAAATCTCAGGTTACTGCTGTGCAAAGCTCAGAAGCTATACAGCAAAGTTGTCAAAGCTGGGATTTGTCTAGAGTTTGCAAACCAGAGCCAAAGTCTTCCTCCAGCTGCACCATATAGCTCTGATACGCCCTCCGTTGTCATGGAGGTTATTTTGTAGATCAGAAAAAACAATCATCTCAATAAGCTCCACTCCAGAGAAAAAAGAAAAATCTTTTTTTCTGTCCAACAACTGAATCTGAGACTTCTGGGGCCAATTACGTCTTCCTAAAAATGCAGCCTGGATTCAGAAAAAACTGTTTTCTCTGACATTGCTTCTCACTATTTTTAAAAAGTAGAAAAACATCTATACAAATAAACCCATTGCTCTCTTTCAAACTTTACCTTGAAATAGTCATTTTCCGAAACACCTGCTTGAACATGGGTGTTCAAATGCCCGCTTAGGCTGTGCTGATCTGTAGTGCTCTGTTGGTGCTCTTTCCTCTTGTCTGTGTTCATCTCCTGACTCCTTTTGCACATTCAGACTGGGAGTTCTTTAGCATAGAGATTGCTTTTACCTTTTTTCTCACTTTGGACAGGAACAAACACCATCAAACTAAGTGCTAAGCTGATATAAAGGATCATCAGGGAAGAGTTTTCCTTTGTTTATGAATGGCTGGTCTCTTCATGACATGTTGACGTTCATTGTGCACACATAGGAAGAATATAATTTGTACAATAGGCATTAAACATCAATCTGAGTTTTAATCTCCAATGTTCAAAATTAGAAATTACTGTGAATCCTTTGACCTCTTCCTAAAGAACAATCTTCTTTAAATGCCTTTGACATAGGGTATGTCATAAATACCACTTCCAAATAGATCTTTTCAATTTTTTTTCTTTTCAGCTTCTCCTGTCTGGAAAGAAGTATTGATTTTGAAAGGTTCAGGGGCCCCAGCCTCTGGGCCAGATTCTGTTCCCCTTGCCAGGTCTGTAAACCCAGAGCAAATCCACTGACCAAAGCTGAGCCCCAGGAGGAGAGAACAGCGTTTAATACTTCTGTTTGTCCCATGCTTTGCTATACTGTCACTTCTCTCAACAACCTCTTCAAAGCACAGCCCCAGAACACCTGGCAGTGTCTGTGCCCTGAGCACTGTGAACAGCAGGTGCTTCCCTCAGCTCCCTCTCACTCTCGAGGGACTGCCAGCAGGAATGGCACAGCAGCTCCAACACTGGGCCTGCCTGATCTGGCAAAGTTGCCAGAGATAGACTCCCTGCTGCCTTACTTGTTTTCATGGTGCAGGAATATGAGTTACTGTGGTAAAACCTTCCACTGAGTGGGAGACTCCCAAGCTCCGTCTTAATAGGTTTTCATTTCTCACTAGCAGGGCCTGGGTGCAGTTTACACAGACTGGCTGATGGGCTGCCACATTGAAACCAGCCAGCCAGTTTGCACAAGTCTCTCCTTCTAAAATATGTGTAATTTATTTGAGCTGATAGAGAGGATAAGAATCAACTGTTTCCCAGTTAATAAAAAACATACAATGAGAGCAGAACTCTGTCAGCATATCTTGTTTACCCAAAAATGTTTGGCATTAAATGTGAAATCGGAAATGAACTCATTATCTGATTATTTTCATTTTGAAGAATTAACTGCTTTGGGGGAAAGGCTTGTCTTAAACAGTCCCCTTGTATGGATGACTAATTGCAAATACATATCTCTGAAGAACACAGCAAATGCTCGTGACTCCCAGGGCAGGACATAGCACTATCAATTTGGCCAAGAACATTAGGAGTATCCTCTCACATGGCTTATTTCAAAACAGAAGGAAATACATTTAAGCGAGCAGCATCATGCCCAAGCAGGTGAGAAGAGTTTCAAAAGAGGCCATGCTCTGGAATTCTTATCCAGGAAATACAGATAAGAAGTGCTTAACAATTACTTGTAGTGCATTTGCCCTTTTCCCTGCCAAAAATAAAATTATGTAGCAATATGAATAGTTATAACTTCTGAGAAGTAAAACTATGTTGAAAACAAGTACTCTCGCTAATACAAATGAATGTACCCCAGAAAAAATTGAGAAAATGGTATCAAATACCCATTCAGGGCTAATAACATTTTGTGAAAACTTCCCATTCTAGGACAAAACCCAGGTCACTCTGGATTAAGAGAGAACTGAGTTCAAGGCAGTGCATTGGGCTACATCCCCTTGCTTGTCTCCTGCTGTTTCTTTGATTCATTCTCATTTGTTTGATCTCAGCATTCAGTGTTTTCTGGTTAGCCCTCTCTGTAGCTGGTTCAACAGCTGCTGCTCCTTCTAGGGTTGCTGAGTGCCTCCTCTGTACTCAAAATCTGTATTTTCTTTTCTTACTGAGGAGTGGAGTGAATTTTAGAAGGGGTACTGTGGAGCCCTCCACTGTGTGTCAGCACAGTGCAAGTTAAACAAGCATGTGTTCCCCATTGAACATTTGGCTCTTCTTTTTTTATTCCAGCTGAAATATTCCCATCCTCATATGCCCTGTGAACCTATCTGCAATAACACCATGTGAACATTTTAAACTTCCCATTCTCCTAAGCTACATCTGATTTTTTTTTTCTCCCTGCTACCCCAACAATCCAGGGGCAAGACTAAAACTAGAGGAAAGCAGCAAAAGTCCCAAAATTATTCTGGGCTTCCTAGCAAGCCAACACGCTCCTTCAGAGGGCTCATGCAGCCCATGGACTGTGTGCAGTGCTGGCAGGGACAGCCCTGGTGCCTTCCCTTCAGTTCAGTCAGTACAGAAGGAAGGTATCCAACAATCAGTCAGTAGAATCACGTCACTCCACACTTGGTTCCTATCACTCAGGTCAGATCTCTTTACAGAGCAGGTCCAGGAAAGAGAAGTTACCCTGTCTGGGCCACAAAAATGGCAAGTCCCATTTGTGATTCTTCCTTAGCCTATATTCTTCATTTGTTGAAGTGGAAAGGGAGAAATCGACTCTCCAGAGCACATCTTTAACTTCTTAAGGAATTTTAAAGGACAGATCCCATCAACAGCAATATTCACTCTCTGTGATCACAAGACACAGGAAAACGCATGAATAAGGGTAGAATTCTAGAGGAAAAATAACGTATCATTGCACATATGGACTATAAAACAACATTATGGAAAAGAAATTAACTCTGGAAACATTACATTCCACCAGCAAAGACACGCATGCACTGCTGCTATGACAATTTTCATGTACTCTTGTTCCCTTTTCACACAGCAGTGTGCACTCCAGTGCCTGCCTCCTTCTCTCCAGCTGGTCTAAGGCAGCAAAGGGTCACCAGTACTGTTATCTTTCAGTTCCTGGAGGCTCCCTGCTCTGGCAAAATGTCACACTTCCTGAGCAACTCTGTCTTGCCATAGAAGCTGAAGAAATATTCCCTAGCTGAACTGTTAAACTTCCATTTCCTATCTGATGTTGTATCAGCATGAGAAGCAGTTTAAAGTCTATTGTGGTGTTTGCTCTTTTTCTCTTTAAATCTCCGAAAGATTCTACTTTGGATTGAAATCTAGAAATGATCATGAACTTGAGGAGTTCTTTGGTATAGCAAATGTAAGCTTTTTAAAACAAGGAAATGGAGACTTTTTTTCCATTAAACTGTAGAAGGTAATTAACAGGGAAGTGTAAACAGTTAGCAAATGTGAACACAGCAGAAAAGGTTGTTTGGCTCTCATTTATTCCAAATGAAATGGAAAAGAGGAGGAGTAATAACTATCTTAAAGGAATTTGTCATGTGTTGTTTGCACTTATCTTTCACATCTTGTTCTTTCACAGCCTATTAGATGCTGCAAGAGAAGCTGCCTTCCTCAACTTCCTGCAGTAATTCAGACCAAACCATGTCACCCACAGCTATATTTTTATCTCCTTGAATACTGAAGTTTTCACTAGTTTGGATGTTTGGGAGATTTTTAAATTGCTCTTAGTACGACTCCTAAAACAATTTCTAAAAAGTTGAAAGTCATATCTGCTCCCCACATTACCAGAAAACCTACAATGGTACTGGTTTCCTTCACTCTTGATGTTGCTGTTGCTGACACCCTTCATCACCTCTAATAGTCTAAAGACTCATCTCATTAAAGAAATACAATCAGAATGCAATGACAATCACCTCATCTCCATCACCACTGCTGGCTAAAAAAGCGGCCTGTTTATCAATATTCATGCACAAAGAACAAATGCACCCCAAAATTTTCCTGGACACAATACCACCGGGAGTGTTTTCCTAGACTTTCTGAATTTTAAATCGTTTCTCTCAAATTAATTTGCTTCAATCCAATTTTGTACTGAGACTGTTGCAGTGAGGTGGTCCTGCCACCTGCTGCCTTCACCCATGGATGGAGATTCTGCAGCTGAAGACCCAGCGTGGCTTTGGCCAGCGTTGATCAGAGGCCCTTGGTAGATTCAATCCCCAGCAAACCAGCTGATTTATTTCTAACACACCGTGCTGTGTCACGTAGGCACATGCAGCGTGAGACTATTTCCTTCCCCTGCCTGAGCCTGGAGCTGAATGGGTGGGGATGTAAACAGCAGGTGGGAGGAGGCTGTGGTCTCCCTGGGGAGTCACTGCTTGATTGGTCCTGCTGCAGCTGCCACCAGAGACAGACACACAGCCAGCCCTGGGGAGCTGGGCACTCATTCACTGCTGGTTTTAGTTAGAATGAAAAAATTTAGTTTGAATTGTTGAATGACTCGAGAACAAACTGGTCTGTCTACAGTAGGTGTATATTTTCATCTGTAAGATTTGTACATCTCCGCAGGGACTTTAGCTTGTCATAAGTGGTAATGCCAACATTATATTCTGTTTCATACAAGTTGAAATCATTGAGAAAAGTTACCTCCCTATGCTACTTCACTGTTTAAAATTCTGAATCACAATGTTCCTCTCTGAAAGCAGTTTCCCTCTTACCAAAAAGCTGGGTGATCAGAAATACAGACACCTATATAACAAAACAAACCAAAAAATCCATTGCAGGCATAGGAATCCTGCCTTCAATGAATTTTTAGCATGAAAAACTTTGACTTTGGCTCTTAGGCTTGCATCCCAACCTCATTTTCACAGTGCTCTCCCTTCTTTTACAGGTCATGAGAGGCATGGTACACACACATCTGCAGGTGGGTGCCTGGTCAGTAACAACTGGAACAGTTGGCATCACAGCCTGAATAACAGAGCAGATCTAGCAGGTCAATAAAGTGCATGTCTACTGCTGTTCCTCTCTGTCTTCAACGGGTCATGAAGAGGAGAGATAGGAGTTGTCAGTCCTCTCTGTTAAAGGCTGGTCTCTTTGTTGCCCCACAGTGTTGTTTTTCATGAAGCTTTGTTCTCAAAGATTTGATTTTGCTTCCCTGATAAAAATATGGTCAAGGGAATTGTCTGTTAGCACCTGGCATAGTCACTGGACAGATTCTAAATATCCTAGAATGGTTTTGTTTGCCAAATTTTTTGGGCTAGGAAGAATTGTATGAATCAGCTTTTCCATCAATATAATTTGCCACATCTTCTGGAACCACTCAGTGAGTGTGGGCACATGGGTTGATTTCCACACTGCTGCTATTGTTTTTCAGGTTTTCCCTGATTCTTTACTCCTAACTGAATGCCACATGCCTAGAGAACAAGGAGAAGACATTGAACCAAAGATCAGGCGCACAAGCCATTTCTCACAAGATATTTTAGTTTTTTTCTGCTGATTTTTTCCCTGTCAAGTTTCATGCTCGGGTGTGCCATCGATTTTTTTTGCACATAGGGTATTCTCTGTTCCTAGCTAACCAGCCCCTTAGGGAGTCAGTTTTATTCAAAATACAAAGCAGACACTATTATGACAGCCAAATATATTGTCTCAGAGAAGTAGCAAATAAATGGATCCCATTTGTCTTCAGGTTAATTTGGAAGATGAGGATATGTAGCAAAAAACACATCAAGTCCTATTGCAGGCTCTTGGGAAAGTTATGTTATATTAACCCAATTTCATCTGCAGCTCTGGAACTTGAGAGCAGCAGCAGAAATGGCCAAGTAGCTTCCAGCTGAGTAAGCACACATTTTATACAGCAGCTTGTTCTAATAAAGCATTGTTCTCTCTTATATTGAGGGTCCTAGGGCTGTAAGCAGCACAAAATAAAAAAAAAAAAAAGTCTGTGGAAAGTTTAAGACTCAAGAAGAATAATCATATTTATTACTGTTAGAATTTACCAACAATGTTTGCAAGGACGCTTAAAATGGAAATCCGCCTGTCTCATGCTGAAACATCACAAATGAAGCAAGATACCAAACAACTTTTCAGTCTGACTAGGACATCTCCTCATTCTACCTCCTAGCCCATCTCTGAGGACAGCATTAGGTAGTGAATGAGTTGAATTTTAGTGTGCTGCTGAGGTGCAAGGTTAAGGGCATATGAAAAAGATTTAAGAAGTATTAAGAGAAAAGACCGTACACATAATTTCTTTTGTATTTCCACAAGGAACATAAATGAAAAGTTAAAAAACAACTTCAAAAATCTTCTGGAAATATTTGCATGCAAGGAAGATTGAAACCATATGAGATGTGGTCGTTGCCATGGGTCAAGGACACTTCTGAACACATGTAATGGCTATTCTCATTAACCTTGATGAGATGAGGTGCATCAGAGTTCACAAAAGCAAGTCCTATCAGTGGCATTTGTGTTGCACAGATGACATCTGTCATAGACTGTTCAGTTTTGTGACAGGCTTGTTTTATGAACCTTTAATAATAGGCCAAATGACAACATGTTCCAGCCTAGGTGGCTGTGGTTACTCAGACACACTTACAGCATATTCATTTTTCCGTTCTCCATATCCTTGTGCTACAGAACATAAGAGGTTGATGCCCTCAGCTCCTTCCAGTCCCATCCAGTCTGAATTTAGAGCTGCAGTAGAACAGTCTGTCTGGCTACTTGTTTCCAAGATACACCATCTTCTCTTTCTATCTGTACTTTTTTAAACAGCAAAAGGCTTTCCCCATGCTTTGCACGGATTTTTGTACATTGGTAATTCTTAACATTTTTAAGCCTATCTGCCACTTTTTTTCCCTCGAGTGAACTCCTGAAATGACAGCATGACTATTCTGCAGAGAAGCCACAAGGAGCTGCACGATGCTGGTTGCAGGGGGCCCTCCCAGCCCAGCAAAGCGCTGCGGTCCTCACTGTCTCGTAATGACTGTTCTCTGATTGCTGCCTCAGAGCACTCGGGCTCCTAGGCCAGGCATGGAAAATAACAACTAGCATCGCTTCTGCAAGGGTAGATGTGATGCTAGAGTTGCATGAGTAGTACCTTATAGCCACCCTAGCCCAATCTGGGGCCTCCCATCAGATTTTATGGACAGAAGAGGGTTGGGTCTGGCTGATAATTTGGAAAAAAGATGAGAGGGGAAACCCCCAGCACAGCAGGAACTGATGTTAGTGAAACAATAGCTGGAACTCTGACTCATTGCTGAAGCAATGTCCAAACACGAGCATCAGAGGACACGCTGTACTGCAGAAAGAGACAGCCTCTGTATAAGCTGCACACCAGGAGACCTAAAAAATTCTTAATTTTGATAAAGTTAAAAATCACTCTACACATTTTTTAAGAGTGAGATCATTGTTCCCCAGGTGGTTTTAGATTTGGTTAATACATTTTGCCAGACTCCAGCAATTTTAGCTGTAGCCCGTTCTTTGCTTTTCTGTTTTCTGCTGCAGTAGAACACTGCACCATGAGCTGTATTAACAAGTCTCTGTAATCACTTACCATACAGTAAATGAGTGCTTTAAAAATATTTCCCGACTTAAGCTATATGACCATGCAAAAAGTTTGAAAAGTCTGCTGAGTTCAAGAGCTTTTGGATTTGTTGAAATGCCATAAAGGAATGCTCTTTTGGGGGCAGGTAGACAGTCTGATTATGTGCACAGTATGATCACAAAGCCAGGGGGAAAAAAAGAAAAAACTGAGCTCACCTGCTTGCCTAAGGCCAATCTTTTTGTTTCTTAATCCAGCTCTTGCTCTCGCTACCTGAATGAAATCATACTTGGAGAAAGCTTGTCCTTTAGGTCAGAGGTACAATCACAAGACTGCCTTTTTCTCTTTTGCCGCGGGTTTTGCATTTCAGGAGTTGATGAAATAATTCCTGCATAAAGTAAACAGGACTCAGTTCAGCTGAATAGAACAGATTTACCCAAGATTTCAAATGAACACTAAGAAATGTGAAGCACTTTAGGCCACAAGCTCAGTTTCAGAGAAAGATATTCACAGCAGATCCTGACAAATGAAAACACCAGCTGAGTCAAACTATTTCAAAGCCAGACTATTTTATATACAATCAGCCTAATAAATGGAAAAATGTGTAAATCTGCTCCTTCTAGGGCATTATAAAATGGCATTACATAGGAGATTGATTTCCAGAGCTCCCAGGAGTATGCTCTCTTTTCCTGATGTACATGTCTAAGCACCATTAACACAGTTACCAGGGGGACAATATACATGTCAGTATAAAGTACATGATCAGAACTTTCTGAATTACAACTCCCTAATTAGTGTCCCTGTGTCAATTATCCCATTCTGGATGTCAAATATTTCATGAGGATTAAATTTCAAAATACACAGTCTCTCTGATATATAAAATCCCAAAAGGCTGCTCAAACATATATCCATGTTATTATATCACATAGAGCAGGTGAAAGATTAAACAGTCTGCCACATAGATCTGCAGTTTTAAAGCTACCATGCTTTTGATACCATTTAATTTGGTTCTGCAGTTTCATCCATATACTTTTACTTGTGGGGATACACACTGTGCCAATCAGGAGGAAAAAAAAAAAAGAAAGGATTCAAGTTTTCAGGCAACATTTTCTTTTCCAAAATAGTGCCAGCACTGTAATTCAATACCTAAATTGAACCTCTCTGACCCCTCAATCCAAAAAGAAAGGTCAGGGGAGAGAAGGAGAGGAAGAAGAAAGAGGCTCTACAATGCCAACTTCTGAGAAATCTGCCAGGAATGTGTCTAGCTGGGACATGAGCATATCCAGTTAGAAGCATTTAGGCTTTCAGATTAAATCATATTTCCTCTAAGAAATCTGGTAATATATTAATATTCAAGTTTTAAAACAAACTTGGCCTCCATCTATTGGAGGAAGTAGATCCCTAGGTGAGCAAAATAACACAGGGCTGATTCTACAGGGCAGAGGAACACACCTAAATTAAAATCTCTCCAAACTGAAGTGTTTCCAGAGTGAGTATGAACTGGTGAATTAAGACTTAAAATATTTTACACCAAGGACAGTTCTGATGCCTCAAAATTTCAAATTTTTTAAAGTTGAATGTTTGGTTTAACTTGTTGACCTTTCCCTGTCACTTTTCCACAGATGTCTTGATCAAAAAAGTGGTAACATAAAAATGCTATAATGAGCAAATTTACTGACTGAAACCAGAACAAAGAATCCTAATTAACTATTCAAGCAAATGCACAGAAAGCAACTTTTGAGGTTATAATTGTAAATATTGTGTCAGAAACTCAGGCCTCACAATGACACCTATCTATTTGAGATAGAAGCAAGCCTAATCTGCTCATTGTCATTAGAGAACACAATAGACTACTCTTGGACAAGCAACGACCCAAGTATTAGTTCCAGAAATAATTAAGGAAATACTTTAAAATATCAAAGGAAAGAGAATTATGTGTGGCTACAAAGAGGCGAAATATAGCAAATAAGCCATCTATTACAAAGAAATATCCAGTCCCAGTCAAGGGTTCCTTGTACTCCATTTGTGCTGTAATAGCATATTGAGATATGCTAAGAGCTTAGAAAGAGCCAAATATTGTGAAAATTCAATGTTCTAAACTGTAGCATCCTTTAAGATCTCAGGCCATGCTTTAGAAGAGGAGAAATAAAAAAAAAAAAAATAAAATAAATGAAACCAGAATGGCCCAAAATGCCTAGAAGAGCTTTATGCATCCATGAGCTACATTTTACCAAGCAATTTCAAGGATATTTCAAAGTCCTGAAGTAAAGCTTCTGCCGTCAATGCTCTCTGTAAGCAGGAAGTCCCTTTATCCCACCCCTGTGGGAGCTGTGAACTGCTGAAGACTCTGTGAACCACAGGACTCTTATTAGACACACGCAGAACAAAAAGTGCAGTGTGGCACCTCCCTGTGCTCTCACCTCAGAGCACATCCTGAACACAATTCCAACACAGATAATACCATCAGCCATTGACAACACAGTGTTTTCCCATTAAAATGGATCCCTTTTCCAAATTACATTTTTCTCACATTTGCTATTTCATACCAACTCTATTAATAAAGACAGACATCATTTTCATCCTGTGCTATCCTTTGCAGCGGTGCCTAAATTCAGCAGTTCGTCAGTGTACACTACACTTTAATAACCCAGGGTCAACCGAATTTCCTCCTCCTAGTGCTCTCTCCCCACAACTTCTTCACGTGTTTCAGCTTTACTTTGAAGTGACTTCCTTGCCTGGCATGCTAAAATCCAGAAACAGAGTGCCTATCATTATGACTGCAGTTCATGCCCTGACTCGTCACAGCAGAAGGAGAATTAGACCATAATCTCCTAAACAATGTAGAATCTGTAAATCAAAACCAACCAGCTCTTTCTGGCATGTAGATCAATGAACCCATGTGGGGGTAGGAAAATCCAAGAAACTCTTCTAAGGTGAAGTCAGCCTCGGTGTATGAATTTGTTCAGCCTGGATTTTTTTCTCTCCTCTGCCCCTTTATGCCCTCAAAAGAAGTGTTCAGAAAACAGTTTTTATTGCATCCTGGAAAACAGCAGCTTCTGCTGGATCAGGGGACAAAACAGGCACACACAAGTTTCAAATACAAGCAGCACAGAGATTCAAACCAACTTACCTTCAGTGCTACCCCACCTAGTCTTGATGGTAAGGATGTTTGCATTTCTTTGCTCTAAATATAAAAACAAACAGTGGCTGTTCTAATCAAAGGAGTATTAACATGTTGCCAAGAAAATTTACAATGTATTAAAACATTCATATAAACCCTAGAGTTATTTCACTGAAGAAACACAAACTACCATAGCCTCGCACAAAAAATAGTTGGACAGTCAGAGGAATGGACTTTAGCCTGATAGAGTAACATACAGTTTTTCAGCATGGGATAATAATTTCCACAACAGAGTGTATGATAGGTTTCTACTTGCAGAAGTGAAGCCCTATCAGCCTGACTGATATGTCATCCTGAACTTAACTGGGATAGCCCAAGTCCCACTGACACTTTACAATGTAAATTATTAAAACCTCACAGGTGTACAGGGAGCTCGCTTCCAGTAGCACAAGGGAGCCTAAATATAATCCTCCAAATAAGTGTCCATAAAGACCAATTTTTTCCTTATCCATCCTAACGAAAGATGTTGAATCCAAAGCTTATGGAAAAGAGATTTAAAGTAAAAACAATTCTCTGTAGTTGTCTTTGCTTTCTCAGCTTTCATGTCTACCAGGTTCTTCAGAGTTTCTGGTTTTTCCCTAATGGCTGCAATGCTCCGGGAAGGGAGAAAGTGACAGAGGCCGATCTGCTGACCACATACACCCAATATGTGCTTCCTAAATCTTCCTCTTAGTGACGATTCCAAAATGGAAAATTAACAACTATCATAAACAAAAAAAATCTGTAATCCTAACTCGTCTTTCCACTCAATTTTTCATGCCAGTGTGGACCAGTGTGGAAAGAGAGGGCCTCCAGAGTATCAGCTTTAGTAGATGGGAGCACACAGGATAGCGTGAAACAGTTGGAAGGCCAGGTTTAAACATGTAACCTGAAACACTGGAAACTAGAACTCACAGCGGGTCTTAGCAACAAAATCAACAATATAGGCAGAGCATGACATGTGATCACCAAAGCAGAAGCAAGGTTGCTTAAATATAGCCTCTGTAGGTATTAGAATATTTCTGAGAAGTACACATCAAGTGCGAGACAGATGCTACTAATAAGTAGAGCTTTAGTAATTTATTTTTGTATTTAAATATCCAGCTATATTTATCTGAAAGACTTAACCATACCATTCTTGACAGAAAGGTATGCAAGTTACTTACTGCTGTCTAGACAAAAAAGATTTAAAAATGGAAAAGATAAAACCTTTGTAAAGGAATGGAAAAGTGCTTTTAGAATCCATGAGAAGGGCAGTATCTCTGCACCGGAATCCCCAGAGCTCTGGTTTTAAGAGCTTTCTCTGTTGGGGAATTTAGTATATTCACTATTTCATAAACAGTTTCCTAATGCTTGTTCTTGAACCTAAATTGTTTGGGTTTAGGAGCAGAGGTTAGTGAGTTATGAAAACTCTAGAAAGCTGGGAAAATCAATCAGTCTTACAGGCAGGAGTGTTGTCTGATGATCATCTGACACTTTTGAAGTTGTGGCCACGGTGTGGTGAACCACTTCAAACTAGGATATAAGATATGAATCATCTACAGTGAGTAAGCTGTCCCGCTTCCAAATTTCCTGAAAAAAAAAAAATCCAGACTACCTGGACACTCACACTAAGTGTTTGGACAGCTTTAAATGATCCTGTGATCTCAGTGAAGAAAATGTTCTTGAAATGAGTTACATGTTTCACCTCTATTTATAGCCTAACCATAAACCAGACCTGCTAAACAGAGGTTTCCCAATCTCTGCACAGATATTTGGTACCATGTGGTACGTTAAGCTGGAAGGAAGTAGCATACAAAGGAGTTACCACAGACTTCAAGGAGCAGAAAGGTATGAAGAATTTCACAAACTTCCCTAAATATTCAGAAACCAATATTTTTTTTGGATAGTGCAAACATTTCTCCACCACTACACCCTTTAAGCATTTAATCACCAGCCTAAACAAACAGACTGAGAGAAGTGTTCAAGTCACACTTCAGAACATCAAGTCCCTATTGAGAGAGAGAGCTCTGGGTAGACACAGGAATGAAATTGATACAGTTTGTTCCTTGATCACCCCATTTGCATTGCACAGAAGGAATAACCAGAGAGAAAGGCCAGGTGATGAAAAGTCAGAGTGCTGGCTTTATACAGTTTATGTCTCTTGTTCTGCAGGGAGCAGTGTGGAAGTTCAGGTCATGGACTCAGAACACAGTGCTCCCTGTGGGTCTCTTCCAGCCACGAGCTAGAGAGCTGCAGTCCAAACAGCAGGAGTATATAGAAAGGTGGCGCGATCCAGTCATCTCTCTTCTCCAAAAACTTTCCACGAGCAGTTGAGTAATAACTGACTTTGCTGAATGCTCACCTTTGTTCCCTGATTGGATCAAATCACTTCAGAAGCTACAGTTTATATTATTGTGCTTGTACTACCTTGAAATAGTGATCTTAAAATACTTCCTGGTATAAAGCAATATAAGTTGAACAAAATTCACACAGCATGAATGCTAAGCAATAGCTTCACAAAATTGAGTTCTTGTACACAAGTACTGCTCTCATTGATCAGGAATTTTTCCTGTGATTCACTAGATCTCTTCATGGAACTACGACGTGCAATTTGAGATAAGCAAAGGGGCAAAACTTATTCCTGTCTTGATACAAAATTATGGAAGTTGAGCTGGAGAGTACTTGAAAAGGTTATATTTTTTTTTTGTCCTCAAGTCAGAATCAATCTTTGTGTCACTTGTTACAAATGTATGTTCTCAATGATTGTGTCTCCATCACCTCTCCAGGCTTGGCTATAGTTATGTTTACAAAGGTTTTCCTAATAACTACTCTGACTCTCCCCTGGTGTAATTTAGCTAGTTCTTTCCTATTATTATGTCTGCCATGAACAAAAAGAACCTATTACTCTTTTCCTTTTTAGAACAGTATGGTTCTTTTACATTCTAATTATTGCCCTGACCCTTCCATCTTCTTTTTTGAGTGTTAATAACTACAATTTTTAAGTTCTCCTTGGCTACACTGCTCCAGAGTTCTTACTAGTATAAATTCTTAAAAGATTACTTCTGCAGGCGGCATTCTGGTTTTCATATACACACTAGCTGGTCACTTAGCTTTTTAATAATTCATCAACTCATGCTTAATTTGATTCACATTCCCAGATCTTTTCCAGAGAACTGCTGTCTATTGTATTACCCCATCCTGTATCTGTGCAGATTATTTCTGCCTAACACTTTGCATTTGTCCCTATTGAACTTAATCCTATTTTTTTCAGATGATGTCTCCAATTTGTCAAAATCATTTGGGATTCTAATTCTGCTTTCCACATGCTCAGAACCACCCCCATCCCCTGTCACATGCAAATTTACTGCATAGAATATTACTCCTTTATTCAGATAATTCATGAGAATATTTAACAATATTTAATTGAGAACAATCCCCTGTAGAAACTCCTCAGTATATTTCAATTAAACAATCTAATCAGGTCACTATTATCTAGTTTCTCTTTTAATTTAGCTTTCCATTTACTCACAAGACTTCATTTCCTTAGCTTTCCGGTGGGAGAACAATTTAAAAGAGTCTCAAAATTTAAGTAATATAGGAGCTGGAGTCTTAGTCTTTCCTGTGGACCTGTTACCTCATCAGAGCAGGGAGCTAGTTTACTTTGTCATAATTTAACAAGATATTAGATATTCCCCATCCATTCTGTGTTGTATTTTCTCAGGAAGGTTTAGAATATTTTATAATTTTTCAGAGGGATTTTGGTGATTTTCTCATTGAGTATGAACTGACAATCGAATATTGGCATGGAATACAATGTAAATTAACTTTATGCAAAAATCAAAAGCACTTTTGAATTCCTTGTCAGCAAAACACATTCTTCATATATACATTATTATTGGGGCAGCATCTGTAAGAAGTCCTGAGTAGGCATAGAACCATGCATCTCATATAAATGATGTATCTCATTGATCAGCATAGTAGAAACATCCCCGTGTGCTGATTTACGTCTCAATGCCTCAATGTGGGATAAAGGCCCCCACGAAGTATCTGGATACCATGTGGTAGTGAATCAGTTATGCTCGTTCGGATCACACTCAAAGCACTTATGTCATATTGTTGACTCTTCAGCCACCTGCTCTTGACAAGGAGGTCTGGCACACAGTCTTTGGAGCATACTTGATTTGCTCCAGTCATGCCCTATTCTGACTATAAAATAAATTGTCATCGTTTTCATATTAATATCTTTTGAATAGCCAGCCCTATCTGTACACATGCATAAACGAGATGGAAAAGGTGCAGAAGACACATGGTTTCTTTGGAGGAAGAAGTTTTGTGCATCAGTCAGGTGGTATAGGCTATCTAAATACACATCTGTCAAAGGAAAATTGAGTTAAAAATGAAGTGGCACAACATCCCAGATCAGATTTACTAAAATAGATTATGTACTTTTTATCTGATGACAAGTCATGTGGAAGACCAAGAGGCATTCAGTTGTAAGAATCTGATAGAATCACCCTTGAAAATAGGGAGGTTGAATTATTAAACTTTATGCAAAATAAAATACAAATGCACAATATACATAACTCCAACTCCACACCTAACTGTTAAAACAAAATCTGCACTAATCCTAACAATGGTTAATATAGTCATCCTGTGTCTAGGTGGGGAGGGTTTCTGTGTTAATAGGAAGGGGAAAAAAATCCATAAAATTTAATTGTTTTAATGACCCACCTGAGAATATAAATCAAATTTTAGATCAATGTTTACAGGATGTATTGTATTTGGTAAAGAATATTGCTGAAGTTTTCTGCTCACAGATGATTTTGTGGAAAATATGTTGCTGGAAGAGCATTTTCACTTTTGAAATTATGCTTAAAAAACAGTTGGAAAATAGAATTTCACAAGTTTTAGGGAAAGATTTTCTTTTGAGAAATCTAATTTAAAATTGAGTTATTCTGAATTTATATTAAATAGCTCAAGTGAAAAAAAAAATTTGGTTTCATACATAGCTCATGAGGCCTTTGCTGGCCATTCACTTCTGGTGTCATTTATGATGTCTGTGCAAAGAATTAGATATTTACGGGGTTCTCTACTTGCAAATTTATCCAGAGTTTCAACTGTTAGATTTCTATCACCCAATAATCTCATTCCTTGTCATAGCATTAAAAATACTTCCTTTAAAAGTATAACATATTCTTAACGAATTTGCAGTAACAGTAAAAAAAAAAAAAAAACGAATAATTGTATTTGAGACTGGAATTGGGATCAAATACATTCATCTGCAGGACTGTTTTGTTGACCATGTATGAATTTCAAAATACAATACATATGGACCTGGAGACAGAAACATCTCAAACCACAAATCAAAACTTCTGAGGTCTAAGAATATTCATGTTACATGGCCTATAGGACTTTCAGTTGCTTCATTTGAGACCAAGAGGAGTTGTCCTGTCAGAAGCAGTTACAGCACAAAAGGAAAACAGACAGAGTCCAATTACCAGTCCTGGGGGATTAAAGACAAATATATTTTCATCTAGCTATGATAATCAATATAAATACAGCTGATATTCCAATCTTTGTCTAATAAAATTTAACAACCAACAAAACTAGAAAATTGTAACAAGATCATTTATTACTATTCCTTCCCTTTTTTTACCCTTTACTGTCTACCTGTAAAAGGTTAAGATGCAGTGGTCTGGACATCCTACTGAACAATAAGTGGAAAAAATCGACAGATTAAAAAATTTGCACACCTGCTTCTTAGTGACTGTCTAGAGCTACAGTCAAAGAAGGCAACTACATTTTTTCCCTCATTTCCCCCCAAATAAAACCAAGCCTTGAGGTAATTTCCTGAAATGGCACTTTTAGCTAATGGGAAAGCATATTATAGGATGCAGAGAGAACCTATAAATGGTAACAAGGCTAAATTCCTCAGCTCTGGACCCCCATAACCTGTTGTTAATCTAGACACTGAGGAAATGGTGGTATGATGATAATTACTTCCCTATTCCTCCAAAGGAAGTGCTGCATGGTATACTTTAAATGGAAGGAAAGAATATTGTCTTCTTAGTATTTTTATCATGCATTGTTAAGCCACTGTATTCCTGGGGTGCATCCCACTGTGATGAAGCCAAGGACACTGTCTACCTGATGAATTTTAAGTGGGCAGCAATTTACAATACATGGGACTGATGAAATTTATTCCAGTGTAGGTACCACTAGTTTCTGCTATATTCCAAAAACTTTCAACAAGAAAAAAAACATACCTCTCATAAAAATATCAGAACTGCAAAAAAATTTTCCAAGAGACTGGCTTTCCATTGATTTCAGCAGGCAAAGGGAAATGATCTAGGTGATGTTATTAAACAGCAGAATTTCACTTATGTGTACTTCTGGGAAAAAAACAAACTCATCAACAGCTGAAAATCCCAGAGGTTCACCAAGAAAAGGAAGACTCACATAAAATGGGGTTAGAAGGGACTTCAGGTCATCACCCATGCTGCATGAAAGGATATTCAAACTCACTGCTTGCAGCCCCCCACCTCATGTTATTTCTTCTCTCAACAGCATTTTAAAAAATTACTTTTTAGTGTACTTCTACTGAAAGCTTTCAGCCAAACAGTATTCTAAGCATCTTCCCTTTAAAATGAGATAAAGTATTAAATGCATAGACAAAGGGATTGTTAATATAGGTCAGGATAGGCCTATATTAACTGGGATGCAGATTCCAAATATGACCATCAGTTACAGTGTCAGAAATGCACTAAACTCAAGTCTTGTGTGGTTCATAATTATGTTTTTCCACTATAGAAAGCAGTCATGCTGTGAGAAGGTAATACAAGTCTTGACCAAGTCACAGTGTAATAAGGAGGCTGCTAGGTTTTGGTTCTGCCTTGAGCTGTTCAAATCTGTCTGTAGTGAGAGCATGGCAGGGTGTGTCAGAAGACTGGAGATGCTTTACTTCACAGCAGCAGTGGAAGATTTTATTGCCTGCAGTGCATATGTGGTTGGCAAGCACAAGTGCCTTTGCCCACTTTTCTATGAACACACCTACAAACAGAGAGGTGAAAACAATACAAGTATCCTCAGATCACAAAGGGCACACAGATGCCTGCTCTCCACTCGTCTGCCTTCCAGTGGAGTGAGCCAAGCCCTCTCCAAGGTGAGTCTTGAGTCATGTCTAGAATCTTTTTCTTCCTTTTGGAAGATTATCCCTTACCCTTAGCCAAGCTTCTAGAAGCATCTTTGATCCAGAGGGTGAACTGCAAATCCTAGAAGATCAAAGTTACTCTTAAGATTTGAGTAGCTTGTTTCTTCCTGTGAATTAAAACACTGGAAAGTAGTTCATTCCTCTTTTTGCTCCTGTAAATTTGCTTCTTCCTATGGAGACAGATGAGGTGGCTGCCGATGGAATTGGACAGTCAAATGTTTTGAATGTGATTTGTGCAGCCAGCTCTTCTCTCAGGAATCCAGGGCAGCTAATCTTGAAAGGAAAATGAGCACATCCTTCAGAATTTAATACCTGGCATGAGTTGTGCAGTTTAAGCTATCTGCCATTAGTTCCAGCCTTAATAAACTAATCTAGAAAACAGCTTGCTTTCCCAAACTTTCTGCTTCTCTCCGGCTTTTTGGTTGAATAGCTGTAACACGTAGTGGGGACATAACTGTGGTGGATTCATCCACATAGATAAAACACATCATCATAGATTTAGCAGATGGGAATTCCTAAAACCAAAATTTCAAGCATAGTAATTAACACTTCATGTATTTTCCTGTGAAGTATTTAGTCTCATTATGTTTTACAGTTTTACAAATACCACACACACTATTAAAAATAATAGAGAGAGACTCTGCTTAAGAGGTTGCCTGCAGGTGGCTATCATGTGAGAGATAGACACATTATTGAAGCAATTCCTTTTTGCACATCTATGTCAGAACAAGAACCATTAGAATATTTTGATTCTTTTGTTGGCTAAAAACCTCTGAGGTATCCAGCTCTCCAGTGGCTGGCCTTTAGTGAAGACGAGTTACTGTCTTCTAAAATTTTTATGGGCTACAAGCTGTCTCTCAGGACAAACAGTTCCTTTTGCAGGTCAGAATCAAAACCTGTTGCATTAAATTTTACTTGCTGTTGCCATGCCAACATGCTCTCTTTGCTCACACTTCATTTTGCACTCTGAATGGCATGCCTAATAAAAAATCAGGACTTTCCATTTTAGCCATCTCAAATGTACATCTGGACTCCATCCCAGACTGTAGGTTCCTTTAGGAAATATTCTAACTCCAGTTAAAAATACAGTTCTTAACTATTTAAAGGTGGCTAGGCATAATCTCACAGCAGGACTGAATTTTAATACAAAACACTATGATAGGAAACTAATATTCATATTTGCTGTTATGGAGTTTGGTAAATCACTAGGGCAGAACATGAAGTTGTTTTCCATCATAAAGTTTGCCTATAAAAACTTAAGGCAAGTTGTGGGGGGAAAAAAAGAAAGAATCCTGCATCTAGCAAAGAATCTAAAGAAAAAGATGAGCTCCAGCACGGGTGCACTGGAAAGCAATACAATTGTGAAAATGTCTGACATTTGCCTCCGTTGATGGTGTAAAACGTTTTCCAGCTAAATTGTGGGCAGCCTGTGATGGTGGCTCACTGCAGACACAGGCTGGGCTCCTCTGTTCCCAGTTCATGCTTGGTGCAGGGAGCAGAGCTGAGGCACAGGAATGCTGCCCAGAGCATTCCAGTGGGCAGGGAGGCATTTGCTTTGTCCCTCACCAAGCTTTACCCCAACCAAAGAAAACGAAGAGCATGTTTTGAAGACACTGTAAACTTTGCCCTCACAGCTGGAGGCAGAATGAAGCCGTGGCAGCCAGCAATAAGGGACAGGCGAGAAGAAAACAAAGTGATGGAGAGAGACAGCCGCAGCACAAAGGGTTCATTCTGTGCCTCTATTAAGAAGTCTGAAAGTCCCCTACTGGGGAAAAGAAACCATTAAAATGTTCATTAGAAATAATATTACCTTGGGCATTTATTATTTATTGCAAGTCTTTATAAGCCGTTACTCTTGGGATGTATTCCACTAAGTCCCCTGTACTCCCTGTCCTGCTCCAGTCTGCCAGCAGACCAAACATCCCACAGCAAGTGCCAGTGATGCTCTGTGGCAGTGGGATGCTCAGTTTACAAGGAGATTTCTCTTACATACATGGCTATTTGAGCTTTTGTCACTGAATCCACAGAGTATTTAATTTTAGATTATCTAAAGGAAAAGGTTAAAACAGCCAAAAATAAAAGTGAACGTACTCCACAGTTTGTTCAGCAGTACCAGTGGTTTTAAGAAGAATAAAATAACATTGAAAGGTCTGGTCATGTACCAAACAGTACCGAACCCACAGCTCCAGCTGTGTATCTGCAGTAGCTTCTCAGCCCTATAATATGAAATCTTCTACCCAGTTCACCTCTAGTGTTTGCTTGACTTGTTTTTATCTTCTCCAGAACTTCCCTGTAGCACAGTTCTTTATCCACCATTTGAAATACAAAGTAGGTTGAAAACATTCAAATTACCTGTTAAGGTTATATATTTCTACCTGCACAGCATGAATGACAAACACAAAGGACTGCCAGGAGGCTTGACACATACCCCTACTTTCTCATTTCTTACTGGAAGTACATACCAACTGACAGCATACAGATTTTCCTTTTGTATACTGATTTGTGTATTTCTTGAGCCAGACACACCACCAAACACTCTCCCAGTATCCTCTCTCAGATCCTAATGTAGGGAGCATGGCCTGCTGGTGCATGACTTTTCCAAAGGTTCTCCAGTCTCAGTATATAACCACAGGTTTGCCACACTGCTAGAGCTGGATCTGCCACCAGCTGATAAAGACTCCCTTTACACCAAATGCTGCCAAAGTGCCCATCTGAAATGGAAGGGGAACAGCTTTAGAATTTCTCAGCCCTATTTATTATGTCACTCTGCAATTACACAAATATTCCTACCAGCTGGCACTCATTTGAATGAAAACTTAGAGTCAAAATAACTCAGAGGTGAAAAATAACTTTATGTTCTCTAAAGAAGAGAACCTTCCAAAGACTTTTGAATTGGTCATACTAGCACTTGTGACCTGCACATTTTCAGAAAGTTAGGTTTAACCACTGACTAGACCCTACAAATAGACTAACTCAACTCTAAAGGTATTAGAAGGGCAGCAAACTGCTTAGAGAAATCAAATCCACAGTGCACCTGAATCTAAAGCTCTTGTTACAAAATCCCTATGCATTTGATATCCTGATCTTCCTCAATTAAGAAGATTGGCGACATCCAATATCAGAGAGACAATAGCTCACATAAATCAAATCTCCTCTACTGATCTAATTCTGTTGCTTTCCCAGAAGAGTTCCTAGGAGTTCCTTAAATATGAGAATGTGAACCAGGCTGTCCAAATACATCACATAGCCTTAATGATACATAACAAACAACCAGTAAATAAAACGTTAAACTCCACTTTCATTTTGGGCCAGCCTACAGAGCATTAAACCTATCAGTGATTCTTTCATCAAGCCGTTGTTCGACACAGTTAACATTAAGTAAATTATATATTTAATTACATATTTAATATCATATATTGATTAAGTTACTGATATAGTAGGGTGTATTTCCACAAGCTCAGTCACTTATAACATTAATATAAGGAATAAAGAAAAGATAGGCTAAAGTATGGTGCGATGAGACACTCACAGTAAGTTGTAGGTATGTTTTTCCTTTGCTAATATGCTACAAGGTAGTTTCTGAGGAAACTTTTTCTCAAGGTACTTTGGGAAAAAAGATTAAGTGGTTTACAACTGTGCCACTTTATTCAGTTTGTCTTGTACTTAGGCCCATTTAGTCATAACTGTTGCTTTGACAGAATTCATTATTTTCCTTGAAATAAGAAGAACTACTTTCAATATTGCAAAATAGAGTTTTTTTTACTGGATTTTCTTTCACTGCACTGAGCCTGAACACAATGTCCTAGGCACACAAACAAAAAGGATTGCAATTACCCGGCAATATGGCGTCAACTAAAAACAAAGGAGTAAAATTTATTTTCACTTTAATTATAGAATTGTGTTGTTGAAGTTCAGCTTGTGGAGTTGGGGAGTACAAGTTGATTCTTTTCATTTATTTGTCATAGAAGGAATTACTCTAAACATGGCTTTCTAGCTTCCTTCTTCATGTGCAGCTTATAAAAGACAGAAATTCTATTTTTTTCATGTTCAAAATGTATGAAAATTTAGTCTAGGTTAAGATTTATAAAAACATCAAGCTCAGCAGACTGGAGAGAAAGTCTGTTTCTGTTATTTCCATTATTTCATCTTCATTATCAGACAGGACACAACTCCTAAATTCTGGTGGTTTGTTCTCTCAATACATATAGGTGCTGTCAGTCAGCCAAATGCAGTTGGAGTTTAAGAACTTCTCCTGACATATGTTAACTGAGACCTGTGCCTAAGAACCTAAGGATTTGATAAGGATATGATGCATGCATGCATGGAAACCAGAGTCAATATAATACAATACTGTAAAGGGAAAAGAAAAATTAATTTCTACTCAGCATGTGATTATATAAGTTTCTATTTGCAAGTTGCCCACTGTTAAAATCCGGCCTTCCCATGTTTTTTAAAAAGAGGAGTGACTGCACAAAGGTCTCTCACCTATGCAATAATCCCACAGCATTCACAGGTTTAATCAGTTGTAAAACATTAGTTATATAGTATATATATCTATCACTTCTGTGTGCCATAGGAATCCCTGGCTAGAGGCAGATGTCTACTCTGTGTGTTTTCAATGGATTTCCTCTATTACACCTCCTGAAGTTACTTGAAAGAATTTAATATTCTCACTTCCTCCTAGGTAAATCAATCCTGTGTTTTTCCTCCTGGAGTTTATTGTCCTTTTCTGTATTCTGTTTAGATTGAGGTAGATGGTTCTGGTCTCTGTTTCCTCCCCAGCTACCCCAACCCACTGCCACTTTTCCAGACAGGAAAACCCCTAGTGAGAAGTCAGCGGCAAAGTGAAGGTCAGAGATTTCCCTGGCTGTCCTTCGACACCTTCCCGCAGCAGCCTGAGTCAGCAGTCAGCTCCTCACAGATCAGATCTGCCTGGTCTCTTGAGAGCAGGTGCAAAAAATAAAACTTCATGACTGATGACTCCTGCATGAGGAATCCTTTCATTTCTAATACAGTCCTTCACCCTAGCAGAATTCTTTTCTTCACAAAGTGTTAAATTATTTTCTCTTTAATCTGGTTCTTGTCCTGTCCCAGGTAGGATAGGATGTGAACCAGCTGAAGTAGGTCTGAACAGAAATTTATATCCATTTCACTTCAGTTAAATTCCTATTTGGGTAACAAAGAAGTAGAATTTTATGCACTTTTAACAGTTGGTCTTTCTCTTCAATCTTTTAGCATGTCCTTAAAAATTCTGAGTCAATTCATATTTCACGTCCACATTTCAGTTTCTGTTTTTCTTAAGCACAATTTTTAGTTAGGACTTCATCCACATAAAATATTCTTCTGAAAGTGGGAAGATTTGTTTTAAAATTGTAAATCTAAACTTTCAAACCTGAGTATTGATCCTCATTTCCAATTATCTAACACAACTCAGTTTACAGCCATCAACAAGTGTGTCTTCAGTATTCCCTGATATTCAGTAGAGTTACTGGTGACAATAGGGTACAAGCTTTGACCAGTAGAGCAGTCTTAGTCCAAAGCCTGTCTTGAAGCTGTTGTTTGATGGTTATCCAGTAATAAATATGAGATGCAAATAAAGGTCAATTATAAAGGAAGGCTGGCTGACTAAATACGTAAAATTCAGAGTCTTGCTGCAATGGGTGGGTGATGTCATGCAAGGTCAATAGATGGAGAACATGAAGGTCTCTGCAGCATTTTTCTGGAATTTCCTTGTTTGCTAGCACAAGTTCAACTGAGGCAGATAAAAACATCATCACTTCAAAGCACCGTTTTTTATTTACAGCAACAAGATGTACCCTGGAGCACAGAGCCTCATCACCCAGGCACTACTGAGGACACCAGACACCTGCCCTCAATCTCCCTGGGCCAGTGCTGCCTGAGCTTCAGAGGGACTCATGGTCATGTTATGCTCACTTCTGCTGCCAGGTCCAACTTGCCCAGCTGGGAAGTCTCAGCCCAGGTGGCAACTCCTGTGACATCACACAGGGGCAATGGAGATCAGATTTCCAGCAGCCAGGGTCACGCTGCTGAAGGAAACACTAAACGGAGGAGTGTGTCAGGAAACCATCATGTCTCTAATCCACGGGTCTTTAAACTCACTGCTCATCACAGGAAATACTTATTAACACTTTCTGTGTCCAGGGCCTTCACACATACCTCTGTGTGAGGGTGTTTAGTTCAAGCTTACTTCTTTGTTCCAATAAACCAGTGTTACTACCACCATTCACCTTAAGCTTTAGCACGGAGAACAGAAGACTTCTGAAGGAAACAGGCAATCAGAACCTCACAGCCACAGCGTCCTTAGGATCCCAAATCCACATATACCTTACTCAGCAGAAAACCCCAGAGTACTTCCAGGTAAGCCTCAGTTTTCCCATCTGAGGTGAGAGATACAGCTCTGAACAAGTGGGTGGCAGCTCTGACACACAGCTCAGTGTTGCACCACCGGCACTATCCACATTTCTAAATGGCAGCAACCACAGCTGCTCATTTCTATGCTCAAGCCACCTCTGTCACCATCAAGTACCAAACACAAGCCTTCAGGAGATGTCAAATCAGGGAAGCCCATTTTGTGACTTCGGATGGTGCTTTCACCATGACAGGACATTCAGTCTTGCCAAAATGACATTACTTCTGACTACTTAAGTACTTTAAATAGTACTTAAATCATTTACAAAATCATGTCTCTGGGCTTTTAGAAGCCATGATGACTACAGATAGCCTTACAAACTTTCAACTTGAACTGAAATTTAGGCATCTAAATGATGCCTCATTGAAGAGGCTTGACTCTTCCCTTTACCCAGTACAGATGAGCCTGTTTATGACTAAGAATTCTACATAGCCTTGTAGATTAAGCAATGTCAAATATCTTTCCTATCAAAGTGGTGGAGCAGTCCTGACAGGTGTAGTGTGGATCAGCTAGCATTTGGGAGAGTGCCCAGATTGCATATAATTCCTAGACACAGCTCAGAAATTGGTTAGAATAGGCCAGAGACTACTTCCAAAAGCCAATTTTGGAGTTCTGAGTGTAGAAGACTTCAAGAGTATGGACACAGGTCGTGCCAGTTGCAAATATATTTAGAGCTAAATCCTCTAACATGGCAGTGAGGGCCAGACACAGAAATCCATTTGCATCTCAGCAGCTATGTCCCACAGTCCAAGTCAGCAAAGCAAAGGAAAAAAAAAGTATATGTGAATTTTTACATAATGAAGGTTTGTCCTATGCTGTGAACTTTCTGTTCTTGGAGACAAAAAGAAATTAAAAATTCTGCTAACGACAGGACATACCATATTCTTAAGTTATAGAGTTGCACTTGTAAAATGGAAACACAGACTCACAGCTGATAAATAGCCAGAGAGAGCATCCACCAAGTTGATTATAAATATGTGCTCAGATAGCTCAGGGACTCTGAGGATTGAAATCATGACATATTCTACATGGCAACACAGTTATTTAAATACCTCCTCTCCCATGGGGAGTTCAGCCGTTATTCAAAGAAAGGAAGCATATTCACTCCTGAGTGCTGCAGACATGGGACAGTTATGAAAAGCTTTCTGAACAAATGAAGCAAATGTGGTATTCTGCAGGGAGACTGAACAACAGCTTCTGTCCCAGCCTCAAAACTGACTGTACCTGAGTGAACAGAGACTGGAAGGTAACTGGGTTCATGGACAACAGCATTTATTGAAGCCTGTCACTCCCTCCCAAGGGTTACTTATGAAGGTTAAGAACTTTTTACAATGGTAATAAATACAGCTGAGAGCAAGAAAGTAATTAGATTAACATATAAACAGTTGAGGCTATAATGCTATTAAAAGGGACATTCAAGGAAACTGCAACCATTTCTACAGCTGTTTTGGAAAGTCTCTCCTTGGCAAAACATGCTGGATTGTCATTCTAAATGTCTGTGCTTCCCATGCTGGTTTCCTGAGGAAGGGTTTGTGGACAGACTTGTTTATTTATGACTTTTTTTTACCCCTCTTAGCTGTAGCTGTGGATTCCCCAGCCCTGTGAAAGTAGTCATTAGCTGCCTTTTTTGGCTAGGAGAAATCAGTAAAAAAACTGGCTCTTGTCCAGAGGGTTCCTGGAATTTTCTACCAACCTTGTGTAAGAGCTTAATAAAGTCAAATTCAATTTTATGTAAGATTTGTTCCAAGGCCATAGGTGTTTCGTGAGAACAAAGAGCAAAAGGACAGAAATTATGTTTGCTGTTCTGAAGTAGATCATACCAAATGAAATTCACATGGAACTCGCTAAGTTCCATGATCATCCTCCAACTCGAGCAAGACCGTAGGTATGGGACTCTTTCATTTGAAATGAGAACCAAAGGAAATCAGCATCACCTACATACACATACCCTGAGGCTATTTTGAAGGCAAGTTCCTTGGCTGTGCCAGCCTAAAACAGCAATAAACTTCCACAAAAACAATGGACAATCACAGCGTTTATGACCTTCTGTCCCTCTAGTGTTGACCTTTTTTTCTCTGGGAAACAGAAAGCAACCTTTTCTTTTATGTTTTAAAAACAAACACTTCATCGCAAAGGCCTCCCACTCTAGAGGAAGGCATACAGAGCAAACACCTAATGGATTTTAGTCATGTTATTTAATATGCTACATTAGAAGAACAGATGCTACAGAAAAAAGTGCATTCTGAACCCAGCATAACACCATAAAATGTAGTAAAATATTACCTCTTCAGAAGACATTTATGCACTTGGCACTGAACACAAGAAGCTTAACAAAATACTGCCTTATGTAGAGTGCAAGTCCTATTTATAGAAGTTATGTCCCTGACAAAAGTATCCATCATTTTCTGAAGCCTGCAATTCTGTGGTGATTTTCAGTCACAACCATAATGTCAACAGTTGGTCACCCACACATTGCAGCACAGACTCCTGAGTGCTGTTGTTCTGATCACTGATTACGGAGTTTGGTCCCTATTATTACATACTTATTGGGTGAGAGCCATGCAAAGTGCTTATTTCTCATTTCAGCAGGCTGGAAGGACTTGCCCGTTCCTGACAATCATCTGCTCTGACTAAATTACAACCCCTCCTCATGCTTCAGGATATCAGGAGCTGTGTAAAGGTTGCCCATCTCCTCAAGGAACCGGAACAACAAGTTGACGTCAACCCAGCGCTTCTTGCTGTGGTATGTTCACATGCTGGCTGATACCAGATTGAATTTAAGATCTTGTTCCTCAGATCAAGGACTGGGCCTCATATATCTCATGTACTACCTTGCTTGACAGCTTACCATGACCTAGCATGACAGCTGTGGTCATTGGTAATCACTGCCAAAAGGGAGGATCATCGGAGTGGGTGGAAAGGAAATCAGACATTCCTGGCAGCTGGCCTGCAGCTCTGAAGCTTCCTTTCACCAAGCATCAGACTGAAAACAGATCTCCGCTTGCTGAAGAGAAAAGTACGGGCTTCCACTTTTCAATCACTTTTCCTTAGTGCAACATAAAAATGGTTTCCTTTCTCTAAAAAGGAGAAGAGAGAAAAGGCAAAAGGGAAAAAAAATACATATGTTCACCTAGCGGAGTGAAAACAAAATTCCAGAGAAGGCTGTTCCTCCCTAGTTTGCTACTGTCATTTTTGTTAGCAACAGTAGATTAGGCAGGCAGGGAATGATGGCCCTTGGAAAGCAAAACAGAGAAGTGTTTATCATATTAACAGTGAATTAGAGTTACACAACACAGAAAAGTTTTAACTTGTTTTTTAATGAGCATGCTACTCAGAAAATGATATATTGCAGCAGAACTTAATAGGTAATTTTACTGTTACATTTTCACAAATTCATTAAATACCTACAATGCAGTTCCCCTCAAGGGCTCAACAAAATTGCCTCTACCTCCAAGGAAAATAACCAGAGTTTTTTTCTCAAAAATAACCCATTTGAACCCAAGGAAATTCTATTTAGTTCCATAAACACTTCTCTCACAAATGTGGAAGAGTTTCTGCTTACTTGGCTAAAATTTCATCTTTTTTTAGGACAGATGGAAGAGAAAGTAAGAAAGAGGAACAACCACTGACAGGAGTTGTGAAATCACACGGTCTACAAACCCATTGATTTGGAAACAAATAAGTAA
Organism: Sylvia atricapilla; assembly: GCF_009819655.1. Taxonomy (NCBI): domain Eukaryota; kingdom Metazoa; phylum Chordata; class Aves; order Passeriformes; family Sylviidae; genus Sylvia; species Sylvia atricapilla. The sequence continues at coordinate 88,839,946 of NC_089142.1, read as the reverse complement.
GATTTAGTGGCTATGTCGACCATGGTAAAACCCCAAAATTCAAGAATTTCCCCAGCTCCTAGGCCTGCCAATAATTTCAGGACAGTATTGTGAAATCCTACGGCTATTTGTTCCAGCTGAGCCTGCTTAATTGGAATTCCTCAGCATTTAGACATATTTCCTTAACAGCATATGATACAAATAATCACTTCAGGAGACAGTTGAATATATAACATGGGCCCTTTTCAAAAAAAGCGACCGTTATTATAAAAGACAATAAGCAAAACAGTTCCCCGACAGATTTTTGTCAAACCAAATGTGATCAAAACCATCCCAAAGTTTTTGAGGTTGTACGCAGTGACGGATTAAAAGCCTCTCTCTAATCCCATCGCCACAACTCTTTCAAGTGAACAAACATGCAAAGACATTTGAAGCACTATGGCAATGTTGACTCGGAGCATTGTTAACTCCTACCAAAAGGCTGTGGGAAGCAGAGAAAAATGATAGAAGGTTTCGTTTATTAATCTGTGATGAAAACCAGGCTTCTGTTGATGAAGGGGGCAGGGGGAAGGGTAAAGATAGGCTTGTCTGTTTAATGCCTGGCCCTGATATAAGTGATTTAAAAAAAAAAAAAAAAAAGCCAGCAGCTGAGCACATTGCTTCTGGCTGTGTCTTTCTGTAGGTTGCTGTTTGCCAGCACTCACAAAGCACAAGTTATGTAATGAGCTCCTATCAGGAATCCGTGTTCAAAAACATTTCATGAACTCCCATGCTGTTCTTGCCGGAGCAATTGTGTCTGATAATGAAAAGTCTGTGTCACTCTGATTCAGCTGTCTTGGCCCTCTCCAATGGCAGCACTTCGTGCTTTCCCTCAGTCTCTTCTCTCTCCCTCACAACGATCTCTTCCTTTTTCTTAAGGGACTCTGCCCTAAGCCCCTTAACTGGCTTTTGCTAGAGGAAAAGAATAATAGAGGAGGAAACATAGTTTTGCCCCTCCCATACCTCCAAAACAAGTTGTTTTTCCTTGCTTATCATTTCAAAAAACCTCATTTCTTTGACAAGTGCAAAAGAAACATTGTGTTTACAATCAAAATATATTCATCACAATGCAGTACTGATAGAACAGCTTTTCTGACTTAATTTTAAGAGTAAAGACCTACATTTCAGAGCAATCTTTCTCCCAGATATGTGTTTATTCCTGATGGAAAAATTTGGAGCACTTTTCAGGAAAATTCTGCAATTTTTCACAGAAATAATGTTGGGGTGACTGAGTGAGGAATTTCATTTTTAGCCACTCTGCGACTTTTATATCATTAAAATCAATCCAACACATGGATAAGAGCATGTAAGTGTTTAAGAGATCTAAATTAGTTCATAAAAAGGAAATAATGCAGGATGACTCTTTCAATCCAGATTCATTGGGAGTTTTATGCCAGTACATGAATGTATAAATATTAGTCAATATATTTCATCAGATAAATAACAAAAATCCTTGGTTAAATTTAAACAGAAAAAATAAATTTAAATTAAATTGCAAGTGTCATAATTAGTGTAAAATGTCTGCACTAAATATCTCGGTCAAAATGGAGGCTTGAACTCAAAACACTATTAAATTGTGCTTCCTTATGATTCTGTTTCCAGTGTAGTTGCTAATATACTTAACAAAGAGCCAATTCTTTAAGAAAGAATGAAAATTTATTCATATAATTGTGTCTAAGTAAATACAAAATTTAGGTCACAGTATCTATGGGAGGTTTAATCCATGACAATCAGTGAAAAGATTTCCATGTCTTTCAGCAGATTTCAACACAGACACTTAGAGTCAGGATATCTGGGCAAAATGTATTTAATTTTAAAGTAAGGATTTGTAAGGTACTGGGAAAGATACTGATTGGAACCTTCAAAGCACAATTAGACTGACTGATAAAATTTCCATTTGTAAATCTCTATGTATTTCATCACGTCTTGAAATAAAGGAGGTGAAAATTGAAGAATATAAAAGCTATTTCTAAAATAGCAACAAAAGTTCTATTCTATCAGACACCATTAATTTTCAAATAATTATCTTACATTTCCAAAGAATTTTTTCTACATTTAACCTTAAATTTCAGGAATTTTGTTTATTTGTCAATTCCAGTTTCCTCAAGTTGAAATGATGGATCCTTGAAAGAAGGGAATAAAAGCTATCATGCACAGTTTGTTTTAAAAAATTCAGTCTTCATTCTCTTAGCCAAAGATCACAAGTACTTCTGCTCCATTTGTGGTCTAACTAGTCTCAAGCTGTATGTGTGGAGGAAGATTACCCTTTGTTTCAGTAGAAAGAATACTTAAAGTTATGGATGGATAAAGATAATCAAAGTTCTTTTCACTTTTGTAGCTCCAAACATTAGTTTGGACTGTGTTCACAGACTTGCACTGTGAAGCTAACTTCAATTAATTTATACCACTTTGAGGCACAGAAACATTTACCATCTTCCCAAACCAATGAGAGAATTAGCAACAGCAGTCAAGTGCTACAGGTTTAAGATCTAGTTATAAGAATACCTTAGAAATTAAACAAAACACAAGAATTGCCTATCTTGACTCAGACCTCAAACCCCACAACCACTTCAAAAGCCTCATGAGTCTTGTTTCCATGAATTCCCAGTGAAAACCAGGCAATACTCTTTAAACTGACTGTAGGTCACAAGGCTAAACAAGACCTGCTTTGGTTTTTATATCTGTAAAACGGGGCTAACGGTACCAACCTCTCTTAAAAATGCTTTGCATTTTTTCAAATTAAAACAACACAGAGCTATACTGATTTTGGACCTATGTCTACAGAAATCAAACCTACCTCACAGATTTAAATACTGTTCATAGGATATGTCATTCCAATCTCGAGCTCTGAAAAAACTGAACTGAAAAAGAGGCAAGTGTCAGCTTGCTGCTTCATGAAAAAGCATTGTGAATGAAACATGTAAAAGCAGCAGCTGCATAAGCAAAGATTAGGAATCCTGGTTTGTTGACAGTCATTGAATGTCCCACCATAAGCAAAATAAAATATTTATTGCTCTGAGGTCTTATATAATTTGGTTTCTTTTCTCCCTCCAGTGTTTTAGAATTTAAAATCTCAATGACTCATTATGTTGCACATGCTTTGCAAAAAAAATGCTAATGAATCTACATAAAATAATAATTTGCTAAAGATATTGTTGTCTTTGTAAAGCAAAAGAAAACACAAAAACACAGTTATTGAGTATGACCAACACATTTTTCAAGTCCCAAATACAAGTTCTGGAGTAAATTTTGAACAAATTTTTGATTAGCTGCAAGAGTGATAATATAATGTTAGCTAATACTTGAAATCTTGCCTGGTATGCTTGAATTTGCCTAAATTTGAGCAAGACCTGATGATGTTCCTGAGCTAGTGGCATTGGCACTACTACCAAACAGAAATCATGTCAGCATTGCTCTGAAGGAAGAAGAGAATGAGACCATTTATGTTTTTATAATACTCCTATGGAAAACAGAGACTGACCAACTTAGACATTCACATGAGTAAGAAAGCAAGTTATGCCTTATAAACCAGAGTTTATAAACCAGAGTGAAAAAAAAGTTCTGAAATAAACCCTTAATAAAATTGTTACTGAAGAAGGACAATTTATTTCAGTACATAATCATCAAAACATGGTTAGAACACATTTATAAGGTCTAATTTCAATTTCAGAAAACATTGCCCTACAGCCAAAAAGAGATAATGGGTTGCAGAAAGCTGGGTGACTGGTGGAAAGCACTGTTGGGAAAGTAGTGAAAATAGCTACTTTCACCAGTTTGCTCCACTCAGTTTTTCCAGCAACATCCATTAAGGTTTCCTGCAAGGATTTTCATCAGGACAGATGCACAGCACAGCAACCTCTGATTCCCTGGTAAAGTTGCAGCCTTGTTTTCTAAAACTGAAATTTTCCCTAAAATATCTCCCAAACTGAAGCTTCTGCTCATTCTGAAAACAGCAATACAAGAACTATAACCAGACTTGTGGCCCTATGTTGTTCTACATTCCAAGTCAATCACATTAATTTTGTGCAACTAGTCAATGAGTTATAAGGCAGAGTTATGCTTGCACTTCTGCTGAATCAATAAGACTTATTTTTCATTCAGAGCCATATCTTTCATTAAATCCTCCTACATTCCTCAGAAATATATGCTAAAAATCATGCCAGTGGTACATGACAGTTCATTCCTCTTTAAGTCTCACTCCATATCAGAGTAGTAGAAGGCATTTGAGTAGTAGAGTTGATATTTGTTTGAATGCTACAGCTGTCTTTGTTGGCAGATTCATCCCATCTGCTTTTACCCTTGTAAAAGCTGGGTATAGCCTCTAAATCTCATCTAGGATTCCTGCACCCTGTTCATCAGAAAAAAATTAGGGGCTACCAGAGATTAATTTTTCCATCCTAATTTAGCTGGTTTACATAGTTCAGATTAATCACTCCCTGGACACAGGTTTTTTTCTATTAATGAAAAAAAGAAAGCTAAAAAAGAAAATACTCATGGGCATCAAATTGAAATTTAGACCATTAAGTGTAGATGAAATACATTTTACATTTACTACTTGGAACTCCAGTTAGGATTGGGCTTAGACTTACACCATGAGCCTTCCTAGGTCATGGGGAGAAAACTCACACTAAATCTCCACCCATTAGTGAGGAAAAAAAATTATGGATGCTAGTGACTTCTACTAAAAACTATACCAGTCCCAATGGCGTAGTGATTCATGACATTGTATTGTTTATAGCATCTAAAACAAAGGAAAATTTGTATTTTCCAAAATAAACATGGTAGAAGTGCAATATTGGAGAAGTTTATAAGATTCCAAGCAGTTAATAATAAAGAGGACAAAAAAACATGCCTGTATGCTGGCAGAACACCACCTCATGAATCATGCACCTACTGTGAACAAATATTTGTTGGGCAGCTTCACTGGGGTTTTTTGATGTGTCATAGGATCATAGGCTGCATTCATAGGATGACATCTGAGGAGAGAGGATGAGCAATGAAAGAATAAATGTTTTGGGTTGTAGTAATAGCCATTTTTAAACCGTTGGCTAGCTCTTCTCCAAGGCCTTCCAGTAGTGCTCCTAGTACTGCAGGGCACTAGTACTAGAGCCACTACTAGTCCACTAGTACTCCTAAATAAAGAAAGTACCAGTCCCATCAACAAAGAAACCCAGAAAATAAGAGTATTATCTTAAAGCAGAATAATTATGCATCCCAACGAACTGGCAATTTAAACTCATTATGTAGGAATTGGCAAATGCACAGTAATCTCAACATGTAGCAGAAAATTTTGTGGCTAGTATCAGCCTCATTAATTGTCTTCCTAGATAATCTAAGGATCTTGTGATCAGCACAGGAGAGGCACAAGCATTGTCAGATGAAAGACTTGAGGCAACTTTCTGACTGTTGGCCAAAATCTCCTTCTCCTCTTTCCCTCCCCACAGCATTCAAAGCATTCTAACTCTCTGCAATGAGGGTATGTGATCTCAAAGAGACTGACAGAAATGAATCAGCCACCTCAGAAAATAGACACATCACATCTCCTAAAAACTTCTTTTGCTCCCTCCATTCCATGCTACTATTGGCAACAAAATGCTACAGGAATACATGTGCATTTTTTATTAAAATAAAATTTTAAATACAACATATATTTAAATATTTAATGAAAACAATAAAACATAAAAACAACTAACACAAGGATGGTGCAAATATTATCTCAACATGGTCTGAAATGGTTGGAAATATTATAACAAAATCAGTAGCAAAAAAATCTTTCACTTAACACAATGTCTGAAACAGAAGTTATGGTTATAACAACAGCAATTAGGGAAGAAGAGGCCTCTACAGATATGGCCTGAGAAGACTGTGCACACCCAGCACTGGGAAGGGATCTTTTTCTCAGGATTCTTTCTGGCCCTTCCTCACTGTATTCCTCTCCAAACAGCATTAGCTGCCTGTAAAGCCGGTGAACAGGCACGGTATTGCAGGGAAACAGAGGGGACAGCACAAAGCTCAATTACAGTATCGTTTGAGTAAGAATTATTTTTGAGAAGAGGAAAGGAAATAGTTACTCCAGTGGCTGAAAAAATCATGAATGCTGCAGGAGGAGCTCCAGTTAAGACAAAGGCTATGAAGTCCCTACTGGTGTTGAGGGCTCTGTGCCTTCCAGGATGTGCCTATGTCGAGGCACATGGTTCTGGCAATCCGAGGAAAGGTACTTTGAGCAACATGATCTGAACCTCTTTACTAGATATTCTGCTAAACCCTCACTGAAAGTATGAAGCAAAGGAAAGCCAAATTTGTTCTGTGTTATAGTTCTTCCTAAAAGATGTGGGGAAGTGGAAACATTATTTCCACAGATACTACTAACGAAAAAGAGGCACAGCCCCTGGAAGACTGCACAAAGGTTGACTCCATCTGGAAGAATGTCCTAATTCATGTCCACAATGAGATGAAAAACTCAAGGAATGAAGAACAAAGGACACCTAGGAGGGATTGCAGACAGGCAATAAACAACAGCTTGCAACACAGCTGCAAAGATCAATACAACTCTGTGTTGAATGCACAATATGCATCTGGAGATGGTGCAGACTGGACATTTTAACAGTTCATACAGTTCCCGTATGATCCTACATGGAATACTACAGTCAGCTGAGCATCAGATTACTAGAACCATATGATGAAAATTAGTGCAGTTTCTGAGCCAAGCAACGCTTCGTAATAGATTACTATTTAATTTTCTGTATAAACATATTTATAGCACATCTAAGAGGTCTTAGAGAAAGGACTGTAAACAGCAGCCTGGCACTATTTGCAATGTAAACACCAAGAATGAAGGGAGAAAATTACAATCCTAGGCAGAGAAAAGTAATGCACCTATAGAGAAAAAAACTATTGAACAAAAAGTATCAGGCTTTGGGAAAATGTCTTAAAAATATGAGGGAATTTTCATTGCATGAAAAGTAAACAAAGCAGAACAGAAGATCAGATGACTTAATAAATAATTTCAAAAATATGCTTTTCAGATTTAACCTTGTACTAGTTTTCTAACTATTGATTGGAATGACATTAAACTTAAAGAAATTAAGGACATTCACAAACATATTCAGGAGAATAATGAGGAACATGCCTGCAATTTTCTGTGTGGACTCCTTTGAGGGTCTGCTTGCCAAAAGAGTGCAGAGACACTGAACTCATGGTAAGACATGTGGGGCTAACTCAAGGGCTCCAAAACAAAGCCTCATTAAAAAGTTATTCTGCAGTTTCTTCAGGCAAGAACAGCATTTCCCAGCTTTAGAGTTTAATTTTTTCAAGTTTCGAATTAAAATTTTTCATTGTTTTATATTTTGTGGGTAAGAATTTCTCCAAGGTCTGTTTCTTTTCCTAACTTAGGTGGATAAAGCCTTAAGAAGCACAGTTAGTCCCACAGAGACGTCAAAAGCAGCGGGTAGAAATCAGTCACGCAGTCCTTGCCTTCAGCATGTCAGCTGACTGACTGCACCTGAAGAACTGATTTACCCAGCACAGAGATTTATAGATTCTGTGTCAAAATGTTACTGTTGGAACAGCAAAATATGTTGCATTATTCAATTCATCCTCTGTAAAGACACGTTTCTGCAAAGGCAAAGGGATGCATTTTGTCCCTTGTCCATCCTCAAGACTGTTTGCAGCAGTTGCTGCTTGCCTGCAGACTTCTCTAATCACTGAGCAGAGAAAAGAATTGTCCTAATTGCTGAGAGTTTTAGTTTCCCAAAATAGTTGACCTTCTTCCTTTTTGAAGAAAAAACTTTCCTCTGCCTTTCTGCCTGCCTCCCCACCCCCTTCCTGCTGGCAGACATGAGAAGAGAACTGTGTTTGTTTTCATGGTAAATGAGAGGCCAGAGCAGTGACAAGGCTGATCTCACAGTTTCCAGCTGTAATATTTGATTTCTTTACAACTGCACATATGCAGAACTCAGAAACTAAACTAGTCCAGTAAGAGCAAAAGGCATAAAAGTCTCTCTGCTGAAAAAAAAATAAATCCCTGAAAGGCTTGAGTGGTGGCAGCATGGTTCTTGACATGAAAGCAAATACTCCAGCTAAGACTCAAGGATTATTTGGGCCAAAACTGCTGAACTGCAGCTGAGCCTCTACTTCCACAAATAAGGATATGTCAGCTTTTCAAGTGTTGAAGATCCCAGATTTTACAATAAAACTAGATAAAATTCAGCATTTTTAGATCACCTGAAACTGTTCTGGTAGGCTCAGGGAAATAATTTCAAGTTCTACTTAGAAGGAGGAGGAAAAAAACGACTATTATTATAAACTCTCCTTATCTCCCACTAATAGAGACAACCGTGTATCAGTCATCGTGACAATACTGGTCTGTTGCTTTTAAGTTCATATAATTTTAATGTACAGAATTCTTGTCTTTAACATTATAGATATTAAGGATTTACATTGGTCACTTTCAGACATTAAAAGGGTTTTTTCTACTTAGTTTTCTTGTTTCATTGAAAAAGAAGTTCAAAAACACAAAACCATCTCAACAGAAATTCGAACTACATAAGCAGGGTTTAATTTCAAAACTCAAATATTCTCCAAATGTGAAGTCTGAGCTGAAGTCTGAGGAGGAAATGAATTAAATAAATTAAATATAATCACTTGAGTGTTTTTGACAGGATTGTTCAGAATGTTTAGATAATGAGCATCCAAAGGTGAACATCTGGCATTGTACTCCTGGCATTAACTTCATCATCTTTCCAGTTTTTAATAACACTAAGTTCAAGGCAGAAGGATTAATATATTTCTTTTTATTTTAATGAAAATGCTTCTCTCATGCACAGACTTTCAAATTGAGATTCACCAAGCAACACACTCTTCTGGAAGACTGTGACATCCTTTCTTCTGCTCTCAGCCCAGCCACTGGAATACCAACTATCCTGTGGCCCCAGGAAGTTAAGACTAAGCCCTCAGACAAAGCCCTGAGATGTCCTGGCTCCAGGTGAGGCTCCCGGGTTCTTAGCTACAGCAGCTGCCAAGCAGACTGGCACAAGGCAGGCTGCGTTGCAGACCATTAGAAGGGTTTCCTTAAAAAGAGTCCCGTTTCCTCAGCAAGCCTTTTCCACCTCTATTGGCAGGTCAAACCTGACCCTTTGTTGTACATTTTGTTTCATTCTGTTCAGCTTTATAAAAGAAGATGTTTTGTTGGGATAGGCTCTGGACAGCTCTGGCTGTCCATGTATTCTTATCTTTGAAAGAACTTTTGGTTTTGTTGCAAGATCAGTGACATGGAAAAGACTTCTTGAACACAGCAAGATGTAAGATAATTGTAATTAGTGTGGTGAGCCCCACAGTTATGCTGCAAGTTACCAGGCAAACCTGACTTTTGTTCTTATTTTCTGGAGACCACCTAGAGTGAGTTGGTGTGTGATCCAAAACCTGTGATGAGAAGGTTCAAAGAGCTGATATTAAGAGCTAGAACACTCCAGCAGACCTGAGGACCTGGGTATTTCCAGCCTTGCCACTACTGTCTCTGGAGCATTTTTTCACCAAGCACTTCAAGTGTGGGAGCTATCGTCATCCTTGGTATAGATCCTTGCAAATGAAATGATGATAGGAAACACTGGCATTTCTTTCAAATCACAGAAGCCTTATTTCAACTTGAATTTTGGAAAAAAACTTGGGAAGTACTAATTGCTCCAGCTGGTTCATTCCAGGACAAGCAAAGAGAAGAGAAAAACAAGGCTCTTCAGCCCTTGTTGCAAAAGAGCAAAGCAGACCCACAGCAGAAGCAAAGAGAAGCAGAAGTACAAGGTGAATTCCTTGGATGTGCCTTTGCCAGACATTACAGCACACTTCTCTCTCTCACTCTCCCTCTCAACCAGTCCCACTCTGGCACCATAAAGTAGAGTAACTTGAGGTGATCCTGGATTAGGCCAGTTGCAGGCAGCTTCTCCCTGACTGCACACCAGCTGGGAAATGTTCTTACACAGCCACGTTTGGTCTGCCCTCCTCAAGGCAAGCCATAGGAGGCCATTGCCAAAGGTGCCCATTCCTCCACTCCCTGCCAGCAGCAATTGCTTTGGGCCAACACAGCTCTCAATTAACTCCTTGCACATCTAGAGAAGCAACATGGAGACAATCTAGGATGATTGTCTCAAATACCGACCAAACACATTATTAATTTTCATTAATGTGTGCTTGCTCTGTAAAAATGTTTCTCCTGCATAATATGTGTATCGAATTACTTCCACACTAAGCTTCTACTTACAGGTTTTCTAGTGTGATTCAGTAAATTATTTACTCAGCCCCAAAACACTGCTATCTTTCTAAGTGTGCATTTGGCTTTTTGGATGTTTACAGTTCTTAATCTTTAAATAAAATTATTGAACTGCAGAGTTCATTACGGTAGAGTTATTTTGCAGCATGTTATTCCATACATGGGATTTCAGGGAGATGATAAAAATGAAAATAATCAGTTTATTTTGCTCACACTCCATCCATCCCATTTTGTTCATATCTAAAAGTACTAAGATTTTCTAGAGTGAGTGGTTTCATAGCTAACCTTTTCCTTATCCCTCTTTGGCCCCAGTCCCCTATCAAAACACAATCTCCCACACTGACAGAAAGAGCCCTTATGAATACAAATGCCTGTGGACAACTTTTTATTTGGCAGCTGTATAGCATTATGGACTTATTACCCACGAAAGAGTTTTACTTTCCTCAAACTGGAATTAAAGTGCATTAGAAAACCAAGAAAAATGTTGCTCTTGCACATCACACTGGGTCAGGCAGCTTTAGAAAATCCCCAGAAGTAAAGGAGAAAACCATTTGCTTTTTTCCTGTACCATCAGTATCATCTGACCGACTGCTAATTGTACTGCTGAGGTTTTAAAGACCTCTATTCAGGTAAGTGCTGGCCAAAAAAAAAAAAAAGAAACCCTCTCATTCATCAAAGCTCAAGTACTTTCAAGAGTAGCCTAGTAACACAGAAAAAACTTGAAAATCCTCAAAGTCCAGCCACCTATGGAGTGATCATGTGAAAAAATGTCAAAGAATCACTTTTGTAAACGCTTAAGACAACTGCTACTGAGTGGTAAATACAAAATACTGTTTAATTGCAATTTTCAAAAATTCTTCCTGCTTTCAGTCATTATATGTCTGTCCCTCTGATAGAAATGGGAATTCTTTCCGTTTTCAAGCCTGTGCTCTCTTTTCATTGCAATGAGGACCTAATTCAGAGCTTTAAACTGTGTTCTGCAATGCATAATTAATCTGGCTTCATAGAGACCTGGACAAAAGACCCCATTCAATCTTCAGCTCCTTCCCCCTGAGATATTGTTATTTCTAAAAACTCCTGCCAGCTGGGCTGGAGGGAAATCTCAGCACTGTGGGAGAATGAACAAACTACAGGCCTCCAAGGGATTTTAAGTAACTATCTGACTAAATTGGATTAGAAAGTAAGGAAGGGGGGGAAGGAGGGCTTATTCTGAAGTCTACAAAAGCTCATAAAAAATTCTTAGAAGATTTTCATATGGTGAAGGGAAGAGAAATATGCAAGTTTTTATAACAAAACTGAGAAAGAATTTTAAAACATGCGTGAGCCAATACACTTGGGGATATTTGAAGAGATTACTGCTGGTATTATTTCAGGAAAACTGTTGTGTCTGCCTTGGAGCTTTGAAATGGCATTTCTATGCAAAATCTGGGCTGCTCTGCAATCCAAAATAGTCATACTTTCCTTCCAGGTATTTGATACATATCCTGTTTGAACTTATAATGCAACCTAACCATAAGTTGCTTTAAGTTTCCTCCAAAGCATACCACAATTAAAAGCCTCTGCCTAGAAGGCTTTCAAAGGGCTATGGAAAAACAAATTCAGTCTTGTTTAGAGAGCCAGCACCCTGCTTTCATTCCCCCCAAGCTCATTCTCCAACGTGTGTCAGTGACACTGCCCAGATCACCTGGCCACCTCTCACACTTTTCACAGTATTTTTAGGAGGCACATACTCAGGAATACTGCCCTATTTACCCACAGACCTTTGTGAAGACAAGTTGGAAAAAGCTCACAGCCTTGCTGGGAGAGTGGGTGCCTGGAGGAAAAGATGCTATGAGCTCTGTCTCCTCTGGCTGGCTCTGCTGTCCCCCTGACAGGGACTGGCTGCTTGCAGGCTCTCTGCTCTTGCAGCACTAATGCTGTGAAGTTATTTGGGCTTAGCTAGGACAAAACTTGGCTCACTAACTTCAGAAATATTTTCAGAAGTCGGATCTTTTAGCTACTCTAACCAACACTCCCCATATTAAAATGGGCAGTCCTTACTCACAACAGCAGTGACTTCCCCACATTCAAAACTAACAAAAACATTCCCTAAAAGATGATCTACTTAGAACTCTCATAGAGTTATAGGGTAAAAACTGTGGTACTTTTCAGAGATCTGGCAAGCACTAAAGTGATTAGCATGCACAATGAAAAATGCACCCTGCTGGATGATACATCTATGTAAAGATGGGTGCACAAAAATTACAACACATCAGAGCAATCCTAATCAGTCGTAACCAAAACCAAAAATTTGTGTTTTTTCATTATCACCATTTGCTATTTCTAGACTCATTGTCACAGAATGATTTTCTATGATCTCCTTTTTCCCTGGGGAGGAAGTGCAGGGAGGAAAGAGGGGAGCAGGAATAAATAAAATTTTTGAAAAGGAGAAAAAAAGATTCAGCAAAATCTTTCAAAACAGTGAAGGGGTTTTTTTAAGGGTGTCACTTCATAAAGAAACACTTGTATGTAACTTAGCAACAGCAACAACAAAAGTACTGGTAGCTCATATTCCAGACAGAGAAATGTTTAAAACATTAAGTTGTTATATAAAATCCATACAGCCCTTTTCCAGTTTCTTCAATTCCTGAGGTGCAGGAAAAGCAAGACAACATCACCACTCTTCATCACCACTCTTTCTTTCCCAGCCAACATAATGAGCCACTTTGGATTGTGTGCAACTGTTATCACAAATTGTTGGATGTTGTCAAATCCATATCAAGGCATCGCATCAAAAATCCTTACTCACAACAATAATCTAACAACTCTGAATAACACTGCGGCATTTCTTGAAAGGGACAATGAAAGGTTTCACATCTCTGAAAGAGAAAGCCTGGTGGACTTTTTTTTTTTTTTTTTTTTTTTTTTAAAGCTAAAGCTAAACACATCCTTAGTAGTGCTAACACTACAGTAAAAGACCTACCTACCTAAACTAGCTCTGACTTTTCTCAATTGACAAAAAAATCTCAAGGTCTCAAAATTGGCAGTGAAGACTGCAAGGAGCAAAGGACAGACAGTCCAAGCCAGAAAAAGCCAGTGTTGAATCCCCTCCCCAAACTCTGGACTCTGCACTGCACTGCTCTGAGCATGAGATTGTGCTGAGAATCTGCTGGCAGATTGTCCACAGGGCCTTCCCCACCACGGCCAGGACCTTCCTAGCAATGCACAAGCAGCCTGCCTCACTCCCACACTGACCCATCTTCTCCAGGCCACCCATGGAGCTGGCACTACATGTGGAGCCTGCAGAAATCCTGAAGTGCACCCAGGACAGGAGCAGAGCCAGAGCAACCATTATGAGTGTGCAGGCAAAACCCAAATCTGCTGCTTCAGTGATAAAAAATAACTTGTTCTCTCTCAAGGATAACAGAAGTTTGGCAGCAACACTGGGCAGGTGATGGAGGGAGAAAGAGGGGAGTCTGGCAAGGCTGCAGATTTCTGCAAAGGGGGTGAAGCTTGGCCCTCCTGTAAGAAAGGGAAAAGGGTGTGGCTGGAAAGGAAAGCAGAAGAGAAGGCTTTGCTATTCCTACTCCTGTGTTAAAGGTGGAGAGGGCATAGAGCAGAGCTTGTCTGCCTCCTGAGGAAGAGGATCTTGCTCCCAGCCACACCACTTCCCAGAGTGGGGCATAGGTCAAGACTTTCATTCACACACCTCCAAGAGTATTTATTCCTTAAAGAAGAAAACCCAGGCATAACAAGAAGCAGGATTTCAGAATCCTGCATCTTAGAGAACGGGTCGGAGAGGAACCTGAACGTTTTGGACAAAATATCTTAATCCCCGTGCATTTGTGCAATCTTAGGAAGCTGCACAGACCTGCTGCTCACCCTGCTCGCACAGTGAGGTGATGCTCAGCCCAGCGCCTGCCTCACCCTGCATCTGCCAGCTAAACCCCTCCGCAGTTGCTCCCTAACTCGCCCCGCTCCCACTCAAGGCGGCAGCTGGGGCAGATCAGCCGATTGACCGCAGCACTCGGAGTCGCTTTGAATAACACAAGCGGGACAGCCGGGCACAGCGCTGTCCCGCCACCCCGGAGCCTGTGCCCAAGGGCCTCGTCCAGCCACCCCCGGAGCCCTGCCCCTCCCTCCATCATAAACAGAACGGCAACTTTTAACTTGGTTTGAACGCTGCGTCCACTGCCACACTGAAATCCCACCAAAAAAAACCCCTCTTAAAATGGAATAAGTTAATAACAAAAGAGGAAGCGAGGCCCTTCAGCAGTAACTTTGTCTGCTATGGGGCACTTCAGCTCCACTCCTCAAAATCTGCTGTCCGCCTCATCTCACAAAAATATGTCATTAACTTCCTTTCTCTTAGTGCTTACTCCATGTTTTAAAAGTGAACTCAAATAACTCAGAGATGATTTAGTTCCTTCTTTCCCTCCATCCCTACTTTATCCAGACCTTGGGCTTTACTTGACAGTTATCTCCAGTACAAAATAAGAGCACAACTCAAAAGGGCCAGAGACTAAGAAAATATCCTCATGAAAGGCCAAGTTTTCCCATCACTTACTCTGATATCACCTTGGGTTAAAAAAAAAAATTAAAAAATTTTAAAAAAGAGAGAAATTTGACTGTTACATCCTCAAAAGGAGGCAGCAGTCTGTCTTCTTTATGTATTACAGGTCTAAGCAGCCCAGGGATTTTCCACAGAGAGAATGCAACAGCATGATGAACAGGCACAGAAATACTCCAGAGAACACCTGGTTACAGTCCCATGTCCATCCTCAGGAGCACAGTACTGAGCATACAGTGTGTAACCCCGCTTGTTTTCAGCTGCCTCCTTCATAATTTACAAAGTGCAGTGACTCACCTATACCACCCTGCCCTAATCTCCTTGTTGAAATGTAATTCTTCAAGAGTTTGAGTCCAGTAAAGGCAGTTACTTAATGTCATCCAAAGAGTTTAAAATGGGCATCAAAACGTCAAAATGGTGCTTAAATGGAATACAGAAATTAAAATAAAGTTATAACCAGCTATAACCATTAGTTGTGCATAGGAAATAAGTCAGGATAGAAGCTTCTAACTTTACAGATCAACAGATCTTGCTGAAATATGCCATTTATAGAGCCATGTATTTTAAGCATAAAAAAAATCAAGTTCTTTAGAAAGCAAAGAAGACAGTGGTGAAAGTGTAACACCAGCTCAAATTTTGGGCAAAAACATTTTAAAAATTTGTTCATCTCACCTGTGTCCAGTATTATAGTAAGAGCACTTAAATCCAGAAGAAATATTTTATCTTGTCATCACTAATAAGGGGAACATTGCAGAGACTCTCAGGGGAGCAGAGATCAAAGCCCAGAGATCCAAGCCCAATCTCAGATACATCATTTGCTTGGCTCTGTTAGCCCAGGTAGAACAATCTGTTGTATTACTGCTTTGTGCCCAATCTAGGATGTCCCATGTAACTCTTGCTGTACCAAAATTGAAGTGAAATAAAATCTCTATTATCAGAAATGTGGGTAATAAACCCTTTAAAAACTTTATAGGCAGCATTTTAAATGAAAGAAGGAGAAGAGGTGGCTCCAAAAGCAAATTAATCTTTTAAACTGATCTAAAGTTTGATCAAACATTACAAATATTATCAACATCCAAATTCCTTCTTATCCCAGGACATGTTCTTCAGATTGCATAAAGGCATTACATATCCCTATATTTCAGTGTGGGTTATTGATGGTTCACAGCCCTAAAATGCAGCATAGACCTCTTCTGCTTATGCTGTAAAAATACTCTGTGGTCTTGCTTAATAACAGTTGTGGAGAGCACAAAAATAGTCGGGGGAAAGAGCTGGGAGCAGGATGTACTGTCTCCTGGCGTGGTGCTCAGTACACGTTCCACCAAACTGCAGCTCAGGGAGCTAATGGGCGATGACACAAACACACACGTGTGCTCTCCCTCCCACCCAGGTGGTATTTTTATTCCTAACCTCCCCTTTCCTTGTGTTGCAGGGAAGTTTGACAGAGCCAGTGAGCATCACATGGGATGCTAAGGAGCTGGCAGGCTCTGGCCTGAATTTTACCCATTGACCACAAAGTACAAAGCAGTTTAAAGCTTAGGTTGAAATTTTTCTCAACGAGATGGCATTACAGAGGGGGGACATGAGTGAGACTGGGAGCATGTGATGAAGCCAAGCCTTGGTTCCTCTGACAAGATTAATCTGAGCCAGACCTGCCAACAATAACACTCTGCCAGAGGAAGGTTTGAGGGAGCCCAGGTCCCAGGGCTTTGGACAGCAGACACATCTCCTGCCTTACTGCCATCCAAGCACCCTGTACCACTACAGCAGTCTTAGTGATCAGTTGGCTCAAAGACCACCCTGGTTAAAACAGCCTCAAGTGGGCTGCTCGAGGCACTAAAACTCTGTTTGGACCCAGGGTTTAATGACTGCAGCTCTGCAGGCAATTCATGGCACCTACAACATCCAAAATATTTTTAAAAAAAGCTGTAATGTAAGTTGTGCCATTGTATATTTTTCCAGAGACATAGAAACTGATTAAATGGCAACTTTAAAAATGTCATTTTCTAGTAGATATTTGTTTCATCAGATAATGGGTTTTATTTCAAAAATCAGTACTAAAGGCATACATGCTCCCCATTTCTTCACCAAACTGGAGAAGAAGTACTAGTACCACAAGACACCCCACTTAAACAGAACCTATTTTGTCCTCTGGACCTATGAAGCCACAGAATAGGACTTCTCCTGTGTATACCAAGACCTACTTCACAGATGCCACACTCATATATCTCACACTGAAAAAGAACTGATGAAAAAAACCTACTAGTGGAGCTCTTAGATGTTTTGAGAGAGAGAGAGAGAAAGAAAGAAAAAAAAAGCAAAGGAAAAAATGGAGGGGGGAGAAAGAAAACAGCCCCTTCTATGCCCAAGTTTCTGAAGATTACTGGGATCAGAAAGTTGAATAATGAATGACACTTTAAAATGAAAAGCCATCTACATGATATTTTGTGTGCCCTGGTAGATTTAATTCCCTTTTCAAGCACCCTTAAAAAGTGAATTAGGAAATGGAGGTTAGATCAAAGTTGGCATGGGAAGAAACAAGAAAACAAAACAAAATCAACCACTCATCTGCTATTGAAATGT
Source organism: Sylvia atricapilla (assembly GCF_009819655.1). Taxonomy (NCBI): domain Eukaryota; kingdom Metazoa; phylum Chordata; class Aves; order Passeriformes; family Sylviidae; genus Sylvia; species Sylvia atricapilla. The sequence continues at coordinate 88,822,535 of NC_089142.1, read as the reverse complement.
CTAATCTAAACCTTCTTCTGGTTTAAAAATAGAAACCATTTATAAGACAATGCATGCTTTAATCAGAATGCAAGAAACAAGCCAATAATAAAAGTTCAAAATAAAGGTTTAAACTCAAACATAGTTTTGCAACTACAGTTACAGCCAGATTACAAAATTCCTTTCACACAATGCACATAGCACCCTTTGAGACTTAATGACATTCTGCAGCTGGGGTAGTATGAATCTGAGTTCTTTCTGTTCTGACTTATTTACTTCTGCAAGAAAATTCCCCATGGCAACTGGCCAAAGGGGCTTGTCTCCTTAGTGTGTGAAATGTGAGCAGATACAAACTTGACACCATATTTCATCCCCTCGCCTTCCCTCGTGTCTGCATTCCTAACTGTAAATTAAGGGGTGGCACTGACTGTTCTGGGGTAGCAGGAAGAAGCTTATTCAGAAAGATAGGAAATGACAAAGGAGGGGGGAAAAAAAGCCACATTGCAATGCTTCAAGAGAGTTTCTGAAGCTATAGTGAGATTCTTCTCAGCCATAATTAGGAGAAGCTGAAATTGTGCAACAGCTGATTCTCTTCTAAAAGTGACCATTTCTCCTTTTATTGCCCTTTTAGAGATGCATTTATCTCTGCATCTAAAGAGAAATCAGTAGAAATTTGTCAATACTTGATAACACACATCTGTACTTGCTACAGCACCCCTCTCAATTACAGGCTCTTTTCAGGAATGCAAGTTGGGTTTTTCCTGTGTGGAGGGTCCACTAAAACACAGAATATTTCTGCAGCAGAGTCTGCCAAAGCTGATTATGAAAGAGGCAATTTGGAACATGGAGCCTCAAGCTGGACTTTAGAAAACAAGAGGCACCTGGGAAATGATGTGCAACTCTCAGAGACTAAATACACTCTGGCAAAACCAGAATTCCCTTAAGGACCTCAGTCAGCCAAGGGTGAAACCATGACCTTGGACACATGTTTACCCTTCTTGGAGCTGATATGCATAATACATCTGCTATTTCAGCTAAGGGATACCATCCCCCTGGTTTTCCCTCTGATTCCAGACCTGTACAGCTATGTTTAGTAGTGGCACCAGCAAAACTTACTTAAAAGACATTTAGTTAAGTTAACAAAGCGCATTTTCTGAGAAATCCTGACAGAGTCTCAAAATACTGCTATCAACTTCTAAGCACATTCTAAAATGTACAACAGTTGTGAGTTTATGTCTAGCTATTGTGTCCTACACACTACAGATTTGCAGGCTGCCCTGGCTGCCCTGGCCAGAATCATGTGATTCCTTCCAGTATATGGCTACACCCTCCTAATTCTGTTTGTAACCCCCAAAAATGTCAGTGCTATGGGTGTGACAATATTTTAATTCACTTCACTTGAAATGAAGACGTCTTACTAGAAGTTTCATGGAACAAGACCAAAACCAAAATTCTGAAAGTCCAACCATGTTTTGCTTCTTGCAATTTTAAATTTAGAAAGAAACAAGATCAAAATCTTCTATTCAGTCCTGTGTGCTCTCTGTGGACTGCAGAGGACCCGGCCATTGGTGTCAAGAGCAGCTCACAGTAGCTGTATTCACACCTCAGTTCCCCACAGGAGCTGGTGTCTTGTTCAGACTGGCTGCTGTGAAGAGGCATTCCAGGGCAGGGAAGCTGAGCCAGGTGAGTACAATCTGCATCCACTTATCCTAACCTGCACAACACTCCCCATGCTAGCCCAAGCAAGTGAGAACAGATTAATCTGTGCAAAAATTATGCCAAAAACCGTATCAGTGTAATTACCTCTACTCAAAATGTTTGCAAACTTTAGCGATTTAATTCTCATTTAAAGAAATGGAAAAGTAGTTAGGAAGTTTTGAAGAAAAACCCAGGAAGCTGTTACCAACAGAAGGAATCCACAGGCTGAATTCTGAAGATTTTCCTCTGTGCTAAGGCCTGTTGCAGAAAGTCTCCCATTAACGTCTGTGTAACAGCTACTGGGTCTGTGAGATGTAGCAATCCAACATGAATGTGATTAAAGCCTGGTTGGCCGGGGTTTATAACAGAAACAGAAATACAAATGTCAAATAGTGAATGGCAAATTAGAGCTCCCAGATTATTTTTATTGTTTCAGTAGTTCTCTGCAAAACACAAAAGACAAGGGATGTAAGCATTTTAAGAGACTCAAATTGTAAATCCTTTTGGTACTGCCAGAGAAGTGTTAGATACAGTCCCTTATACTTCTAGGAGAATACTCCTGAAGCAACTGTTAACTACCGGAAAGAAAAGTTAACTATCAGCTAACAAATAGAAGGAAGAAACAGAAAAGCCAGTTCAGAAAAGCAAGAAAGCTTTAAGTGGGGTTTCATTCCTGAGAGAGAATGGAGGCAGGTAAAGGAGAGGGTTTTTACAACACCATCTGAAACAGGTGACAAGGAGGAAGGGGGAAAATGATTTTGTCTTTTCTCTGGGAAACAGACCAGCAGTGTCAAAATTTGAGAACCTAGGAACAAAATGAAAGAGGATGTAGTCTAAGGTATCTGTAGTTTTACCTTGCCATTCACAGAAGTAGGGCAAAATTGTCACACACTGTTTTGGTATGGCCATCAGTGCTGTAAGGGCGTGGCACAAGATTTGTTTATTCTGAGGCGAGAGAAGGGACTGCTGCATTACCTCTTCAGCTGTTGAGGCTCCTGCCATGAAAGAACTTGCGACTCTTTAGAACTGCACACCAGCTGAAAGCTGGCAGAAAGCTATATAACCACTGTTGTCTCTGAAACATTTCCAAACCAGACCCTCCTGCTTCCTTGGCTATGAGGAAAGAGAGAGATTGTAGTACTTACTCCACTACTTTACACCTAAGGAGGTCTTAAAAGGCCAACTGTGACCCAATTCTGCTCTTTTACAATAGCAAAAGGGTCAGAAGAGAGTAAAAAGTATTAGCTGGGAGGCAGGCAGAGAACAGAGGGATGCATGCTCAGAGAAATCCTGCATCAGTGCCTAAACAGAATCTGTTGAAGGACCAGCACAGCATACCTGCTCAGAAAAGAACAGGCTTGTAGGAATTTACATGTTCTCATAAGCTGCAATACTAAAAGAACATTTTGAAAGAAATAATAAAAAAAGGAGTAAGGAACAGACAAATTGTTCATCAGCTCTAAAACAAGAATTTAGCAATACTAAGTCAGCTGTTTCATATCATTTCAAAATAGATGGGTTTGGGTTGCTTTCCTCTTTTCAAAGGTTTTTCCCCCTCCGCACCACCATTACTCAAGTTCGCATAAGAGGTCAGAACAACTAACAGATGGAAAAAAAATCACAACCATTAGCTGAGGTTCAAAAGGCAGTTACTCTATTAGAAAATTATTTTTACTTCTATTAAAGAGACCTGCTTTACACAAATCCTAAGACACCAGAGGCTGGCACTACTACATTTCTGCCAGGAAATGGGCCACTTTGAGTCCCAGTACCCAAAATTCTGTTCCAAGTACTCTTAAGTTCAAGCTCTGTGGGGCCTGAGTCTGTAGAGCTGGGATGAGCTTTTTAAATGCTTTTGAGCAAACAGATCAGTAGTCAACTTTTTCAAAATAGCTTTCATATTTTAAAGTTATCGGTTTAGGGATGTGGGCTGTTGTTTTTTGCCTTTTTTGTTGTTTTGTTTTGTTTTTTTTCTTTTTTAATAGAGAAAAATTTCTAAAGCAGTTGGCACTTGGAGAGTGAGTAATATTGGCTGACTGAAAAGCACCCTCTGTAGATGCAGAGTCGGAAGGAAGTATCAGGCACCATACCATATATTCTCAAATTTACTTAAAACACAAGTTAATTTTTTGTCCTACAAAGGCCTTTAAATACACAGTGCAGCAACCAGGATTCCACAAATTACTTAAACTACCCAACTCAATGTAGTAAATTCATGCTAGCTGCCCCAGAGATTTATACACAAGCCTCCCTAATTTCACAAGCTCTTTAATAGCCTGTGCACCATCCTCCCAGAGCAGCTTTCTCTCCCCATGCTCCCTTGCGTTCATCACTTCAGTTCTCCCTTTGATTTTGTGCTCCTGAAGGCAGTGTTTCACATTCACACCAGTACTCAGGCACATGATGATGGAGGAAAAAGCTGCTAACAGTCCCTAGAACAGGGAAGCCTCTGTCCCTTTGAAGCAAGAGAGGAAAGTTCCAATGTTCCAGAGTGGTGAAGATTCAAATTTTAAACCTTTTACAATTCTACAACAGCGGCTGTCAGGTTTCTCTAAGCTGGGGAAAAATCAGCCATAGGGTGTTACTCTCCTTAACATTTCTTTTTTCAAAGGGGGTGAGACACTAAAACCTCCACATCTGTTCACTGAGGTTAGCCCAGCCCCTCAGAAGTGTCCCCATCTTTTGATAACTCCACTCAAGCTCACTGCAATTTTAACCTCAGACCCTCACCTTAGCATGTGTTAAGCCCATTTAGACAAATAGGTTTGTTGAAGTTCTTGTTACCTCCATGCCTAACAGATTCAGCAAAGAGCTGAAAGTCCTTTGAGGAACTTTCACTTCCATTCATTAACCATAAGGATCATACTGAGTAAGGAATCTTGCCTGCATTAGATTTTATTTTTAAATCCTAAAATAAAGAACAAATCTCAGGTCTTTTGCTCCTGGGGAAAAGGAGGTGGAATAAATTTTGAGTAATTTTCACTCTTGTTGATATTTTCAGCTGTCATTTATACAGTTGAGACACATATTGTCATCCATGTGCTTGGCACCTCAGCAATGCATCACAGCTGAGCAAGCAAGAGCTGAGGCTCTTGTCTCAGCAACATCCCACCAAAGAATTCTGAGATGGCAGAAATTTAGAGAGGCAGAAGAGTGAGATCAATGGCACTCTCCCAGACTGATATTGAGAAATGTCCTGGAGTTTAGGCGTTCCCCCAATCCTGCTGTCCTCTGGTGGACTTTTTTTCAAATCACTCTTCCACATTTTCTATTATTAAGGACACTATTATTGACAGGAGATCCTAAGCAGCATCAAGTTGCTGAGAAATCAGTAGAGCTGCCTGCCTGCAGGGTGGGTGAGAGCTTCCTTTCTCACTCATGGTGTTATAATCTAAAACTGCACTCAGCTGTAGTAGGATTTCAGAGTATTTCAATTTCCATTCCAACATGCAGCACAAGAGTGCCTATGGAGCCAAAAGAATTTGGGCCAAACCACTAAGAGTTTTCATCTTTACTTACATGCACTTGACCACACACTGCTGGGCAAGGCATGTAGTCAGCATTACTTATATCAGCTTACGGTAAAGACCACAGACTTGTAAATTGTGAAGTTCAGTCTCACACAGAATTGGGAAGGAAAGGAACTTCTGCTGATGTTCTGCTGAGTAGTATTTTTTTTCCCAAAAAAGGAAGTGTCCTTATAATAGTAACATTGTTGGATGTATTTACTATCAAGCTCACCAAGGCACTTGCTTTTCCTTTTTATGTTATTTGTATCTTTCACCACAATCATATTAGCAGCTGAGAAAACATCATTCCTGCTTTGAGAGAGCAGGTTAAAAATACTGTCTCCTACTAAAAAAAATGTTCTGCTCACTGGGAACAAGTCTATGGTACAGCTCTTCAGCACTTCACACCCACCCATCCCGAAGGACTTCACTCTCAGAGTGAAAGCATATGCAACTTCCCAACTTCCCTTCTGAATAGATAACCAGTTTTGGAATGAGGAAATATGTACCAATTATTTTTAAAAGTGGTAGCCTAGTGTTAGACTTCTAGGCTTACTGTTTGCTTTTCTAGATATAGGAAACTTCCATTATGCATTTTCAAAAATGGATATTCAGCATCTCTGAATTTCAGCACTTTTTTAGGTACTAAGCTTTATTTTTAAAATATTGACACTCATATCTTGTTCAGAGAGTCATCTGGCTAAACTAAAATATAATCTTTGATACAAGTTATTTATTTAGGCATAAACATTAACAAAGTATTTATTCATACAAATGTAGAATGTACATCTGTATGAATGCAGAGATTTGCACTGATAATAGGGAGACTAATTATCACTGTACAACTGAATCTTAAATCTATACAAACAAAGATTCCCCAAAAAAGCAAGATGATCCACAGACAAACACACACTTGTGTACACACATTTTTAGGAGAAGGACCAAGGCAAATGGTGTCTGCTTCCATTGCTACCCCCATCTGGCCAATTCCAAAGATTGCTCTCCCTACCAAAGCCCGTTAATGAAGCCAGTACGTTGCAAAGACTTAAAAGAAAATACAAAATAGTGATCATTCTGGGTATGTTCTTATTCTGAATAATAGGAATTTCACGTAAATAAAATCTGGCTTAAAATTCCCTTACCAGAGCAGATTCCAAATGATTTATCAAAATTCTGCTTCAGGTATCAGAGTAGTAACAGCACTGTTAAAATCCCAATCCCACAAATTATAAATATCAGTTTAATCTAGAAACCCAACCTTTCATCTTGTTGTTCCAATACAGCTTGATCCAGTTTGGCTGCTTCCTGAGCTTCCAAGCTTGGAAGAAGTAAAGAGCTGAAACCCAGCCTGAGCATATGCAATGTTCTTCATTTTGCCTCATAAACACTGTGCTCCTAGACATTAGTGGAATTGCATTTGAATGCAGTATTCTGGGGTAATGCAAATGCAATGAAACACTCCCATGTGTAATAATCATTCTAACAGTGGTATAAAAACACACATCTCCTAGCACCATGACAAGGCAGAGCTGTAGCCCACGCCAGACCAGCTGGATACAGTAGTTTAACACTATCTTGGTGGACATATCTGCATCTAGGACTCAGGTCAATATATAGCAAAATGAACGGGATAGGGAAATTGTTTGCAAAAAATGCAAATTAATTTTCTCTCAAGACCCCAACAATATCTAGTTCAGGTTTTGATATGAGCCACTATCCACAGCAAATAGAACAAATTAATATTTTTTTCACATGATAAAGATCAGAAATTTCTGTCTTCATAGGAGCTCATTCATTGCCCCTTGGATGACCAGAAAATATAACCACTGCTAAATCTTGGGAAAAAGTTCCACCTTCCATCATGATCCTCCAACAATCCAGATCTATACTTTCCATCTTCAAAGAGTCCACATCCAAATGCACCAGTTCACTGGACTTTTGTGAGAACAATGAACAGTTTTCCTTTGTCTACTTGCTTACTTAAATTCTAAATTATAAAAAAAATAATGAAGATGAATTCAAGACTTACACTGGTTTCTCCTCTCAAGGGAAAATTCTTAATTAAGTTGCAATCTTAATTAGTACACAAGAGTATAGTAAAATACAAGGAAATAAAAGTTCCAGCATAAAAAAAGCAGGGTGTGTGGAAAATATAAACAACTTGATTCAGTAAGCATGCAAGGGATGGAGGCCTGTTTGTCACCAGATCTGCCCAAGCTTCCCCCTGGAGTGAAACTCAAGAAGCATGCATGGACAAAAGCATGTCAGGGCTTGGTGGGGAAGCCAATACAAGAATAGCTGCAGTAGTAACAGTGTTCCACATTCATGAAGATCTTGGGTTACCAAGATAAATTCAGCTACAAGACTCACCCTTGTGAATTCTTAACCCTTTCACTGCAGGATGCCTTCACACATGGCAGTGGGGGGAGAGTGACTGCTAGGGAACCTCAGGAAGGGCTGTTTCTTCTGGCTGACAGTGATACATCTGCTATCACTCAGATTTAATCTTTCTAGAAATTTCAAGTCTTATTTAAGAGGTAATGGATATTGTTGTGGTTATAAAGTACTTTGCCTTTAAACCATACTGATGTGATTAAGTCAGTTATTTTCCTCACATACTGAGGCATAAGACCTGCTTATCCCAGTCTCCACAAATGAAAAAACAAAATAATAATTTTTAAAAATGTTTGTTTATACTTTTTCCAGGCAATTTTTTGAAATAGTTCACTTCCTTCAACTAATAAAGGACATCATTTGAGGTAAAGGCTTTCTTTTCCAGTTTCCAGATGCCCTGCTAGCTGCAATGCTAACAGGCAAGAGCTACAATTTTCTTATCTTTCTGAATTATAATATTAAAAAATACTTATTTCATTTTGTTTGGTTTTATGCTATCTGGAGCTTCTAATTTTTGTAATTTAAGAGTACATTAGTGAAGACAATTTGGAAAGAATATTCCACCACCAAGACATTTCATTAAATTTCTCATTTTTAAAAGATATTAAGTAAGACCTCTTAACAAATGCTTCATAGTCTGCTTGACTGTAGGTTTCAAAAAATTCCTTCTTGTATTTGTTGTACAAGAAGCAGATATAGTGTAATACTGGAAAAAAAAAAAAAAAAAAAAAAAAAAAAAAACACACGAAAAAAACTTGTATTTTTTTCCTCCTGAAATGGATCACAAGATATAGAGGAAATATTGTAACAAAGCCTACTAATACAGTAGTCAGGTTCAAAACCTATCAATGGGTCAAATTTCGGCTATGTTTCTATCAACAGAGGCTTGCTGCGTTCTTACTCTCCCAGAATTTTATTTTGTGACCACTCTGTCAGCATCAATGCTTCATGTGTAACATGGGGATCCATAAATAGTTTCCTCCATGACGAGAGAACTTTAGGAATAGAGCCATGAATACTGGGATAAGTGAAAAACAAGCAGGAAAGATGACATGCAATTACCAAGACAGAAAGACTCACGTTAGGTATCAAGACTTGGGGTCCACTGAGAAGGATACAGAATTAAGAGCCAGGTTTATGCCAGATAACTCACAAGAACAGAAAACACTGAAAGCTCCTTGTGGCTTCTTAGTGAAAATGTGGGTGTTGGTGCACCTTTCTCCTTCCAAACAACTTTTCTAAGGCTGCCATGGAAAAATCCCTGATGATGGACTGAAATCGGCACCATGCATAAGAGCTGGGAAGGCCAGCTCGATCCTAGCAGCAGCCAGTCCTTCCTCACACACATCTAAGCAGTCAGGTTGAATCCCACCCTGAACTCTTCACCTCCTCTCCAGCACGCTTCCCCTCTAAATATAAACTGCACTGCTGACATGATTGCAGCTGGCACTAATCTTTTCAGATGTTTTCCATGTTGTCCTTGGTTTTGTTTGCTATGTTAAATCAGGCAAAATTCTGATTTAAGCAATGAAGTAGCAAAAATATACGGATGAAACAAAAAATATAGATTGAAAAACCTAGGAACCAACAGATGGGTGTAGGAAGGGAGGAAAAGAGATTCCTAGAAAATAAGTGTTTTGATGAGCCTGAATTAAGTTGAGCCAATAATATTATCTGAAACATTAAATATCTTGCAAGTGTTAGAATCTCTAATAGAATCTGTAATTCTAGTAGTAACAAAGCTGTACACTGTGAACAAACATGCTTGCACCAGAGATATTTGAACTCTTACTACTCATTAACAAATGAGCAATAAGAGTAAACTCAGTCAGAGCTGAGGTTCCCGTGGTACTTGAGCAGCTATGAGGAAAACCTACAAGAGAAAAACTACAGGCAGCAACTGCCTGCAGTTTATATAATTCAGTGGAAGTACACAAACTTCAGCTAAATTCTGTGTACACAGCTGTGGGAGTATACAAAAATTTAAAAATTACAAGCCTTTCTAAGAACTCACAGCAGAATGCAAACTAGGATGAATAAAAGCAGGAAAGCATTATGTACCCTAACAAAGGAACTCTGTCATGCTATTAGAGCTCTAGCTTCTTCATGAAAACACACCTAAAGTGACAGCAATAAGAGGCTGCTTCTTTCTCTCTTGCAGAGTGGTGAACACTGCCATGGTATGTAGACAATCCAGGAGTGGTTCAGCAATCATCCAGAATTGCTCTGTGTCACTCCTGATTTTTCCACTGAAATAAAAATAGTGGAGGTGTGAGTTTTGGAGGTGAGGCAGCAGGAGCAGGGTTCAGTTCTGAGCCAAAGAATGGGAATGGGGAAAGTCCTGCTAAGAAACTATTCTAACCCAAAACACACGTGTGAAAAGATTAGGTGACCAACAAACGGACCAAGAGAGCCGAAAAATGCCAGAGCCCTGTTTTCCCAACATAACCAGCTGTCACCAACTGCAACCTTACAAAGAGAACAAGCTTCTATAGTGAAGAGAAGTTTAGGAGAAAATGCACCTGCAGTGGCATCCACTGCATGTTACAGTTCCTCCCATCCTTGGCCTTGCATGCCCAAGCAGGAGGGTAAATGGTTAAAAGGCAAAGTCAATTTTCATTAAACAAAATGAAAGTCCAAGTTGAGTCCAAGTACCTACATGCTCTAGATGTATTTAGTTGTCATACTGGGAGCTGCTGTGCTTTTCATCATGACTATCAATAAACAACATTTTCATTAATATTTTAGACGATTTTCTTATATCTCCCTCTTCTTTTAACAGTGCATGCCCCTTAATTGACCCAAACACTTGCACAAACATACAGGAAGAGAGGGGAAGGCGGTTGTTGCTGTTTGAACTGGTGTACTCTTCATCATAAAATGTTTGAGAAGAATCTAGTGTACAAAATCACGTAACCATATCAAGCTGTGATAAGCGTAAATTTATGTATTTGAATGCTTTTACACATTTGTTGCACACTCAAAAGGAACTTGAAACTTGTAGCTTTTTCACTGGGATATCTTCTGTTGGTGATATTCTCTTTCTTCATACGGACATTTATCTCCAAGACTGACTCCACGCACATGAAAGGTCATTTATCCGTAAAGACAAGTGAGGAGGAGGGATGAGGTAACAAAATAATACTAGCAAAACAAGAGGATTTTGTTGTTTGGAGAACAATAATAATGTCCTTACATTTGTAAAGGACCATGCCATGTGAGCTTTGTTTTGCTCCCTCTTTCTGCCTCCAGGAGCATAAGGATAACCAACAAAATCCCCACTGAGGATTACTGTGCACATGCTTGAATGAATGAGAACTCTTTAATTCATTTAAGAGTTAGTAACATTATGTACATTATACAGAAAAAGAATAGGACACTTTTCTGCTTAAAAAAAGTCTCTAAATACTATCCTTCAGGACACAAACAGATTCCTTTTAGTACTTAGTCTAATTTATATCCTCTATACCACATTATGCAATGATCAATTGCTCATAAAGAGCCTTTCTTGCTGGAAAGCACTAGATATTCATTGCCACTTGGGTACTAGGACACAAATTGCCAGGTTTGGAAAACCACAGCTCCTGGTTTTCTGTGATATGTCTCTAGCTAGCAAAGGATAAAATAATTCAGAGACTAATGTCCTGTTAGATAACTAGTACTACACCTGTAATTTCAGTTAACTCTTTTTTACAGGGTCCAGAGAGAAACCCCAGCCTCCCAGCATATCCCCCTGCACAAGGTTACTCCCTTACCACAGCAAAGTCCGAAAAAGAAAACTGCACCTCTCGCATTTCATTGCAAATGCCAGTGTTTGGCTGCAAATGCACCACTTCCCCTGGAAATTTAAGCTAGCAGATCTATGCCTGGAAATCACTGAGGACACAGATTGCTTTCCTCAAACCCTGCTGAGAGGGGAAAGCATAAGGCAAGAACAGTCACAGCTTCTGCAGCTTCACCACTGCTGCAAACTTTTCTGCTCAAAGCTGTGACATCTGGGGTTGCAAACTAGCACCAACAAGAATTTCTAATTTGTCTCTGATCACATACAGTCAAAGGTATCTCAGCTCAATAAATCAAGATTACTGACTCATGCACTAGCTTAGAAGTATTCCTTTGTGCTTATGAAGGGAGGGAAGGAGGAAAGGAGGGAGGGAACGGGGGGGGGGGGGGGGGGGGGAAGGTGCAAGATTTCCTATAGGCTGTTCATATGCATAAGCAATTCATTTTCCTTAACTGGCTGAAAAATGAACTGAAATGGAGAAGGAAACATAAATCTATTTAAAAAAAAAAAAAAAGAAAAAGAAAAAAAGAGGAAAAAAAAAAAAAAAGGCGTGAAGAGCAACCTAGACTTCTCATGTTATGTACGTGGCACAAGTGAGGAGTTTTAGGTATGTAAACGTTTGCTGATAACTGCTGCTGGTGGCAGAAGCTCGATCAGCCCTGCCCGGGGCTGGCGGGGCTCGGGCTCCGCGGGCAGATTTCCGCGGGCGCCGTGCCGGGGTGGAAGGGCTCCGTGTAATCGCACCTCTGGGCAGCCTGCAGAAACTACAGCCTTCCTCCGCTCCAGCCCTAAGAGAAACTCTGCCACAAGGGGACTAGACATTCGCACTGATCTGCCGGCCTTCTGTTTCAAACCACACGTGCTTGTAAACAAACTAACAAAAGTATAGTAGGGGTCTCAGACTACGACAAGAAGAAAAAGGAGATTTTTTTTTTTTTTAAATGTACGGGCTAAAATCCTAATATGCAAACAATCAGTCAAACTCTAATTGCCTAAATTACTAAAAATGCCTTGCAAAATTACAGCAAATACTGTACCTAATGGTGAGCATGAAGATATTAAACTGCAAATTAATGAGAACTCTGCTATGACATTTACAAAGGACACTTGAGAAAAATGAAAAATTAGATCATTCTGGAGAGCAGACAAGAAAACGCACAGCTTTCATGCATTGCCTACATGTTTGCAATGAAAACCACACAAAATTTGCCTGAGTTCAGATTTCATTGCAAACATGAAACTCAGCTCAAGGGAAAATTTGCTAATGTTTGCATAACTATTCAGTCAACTGGGGCCCAGCCTCAAGCAAAGCTTTGTGATCTAAAGAACTATAAGAAATGTAAAGTTTCACATCAAAACTAGGTGAAATGAGGAAAAAAAAGTTTCATTTTTAATTATGAGGACATTTTAAATAAAACTTCAGAGGCAAATGTAGTAACACAGACTGCACAAGCGAAGGCTGAGGCTGATGTGCTGCCTAAAATAATCATAACAATTTTAAAAAGTTTAACCTTGCTCTAACAAGGCCTGTGAGAATAAAAGCTGTTCTCACGCTCACAGCACACCTTGTGGGACAGGGCAGAGGGGACACCCCCAGTCCTATATTTCTAGGGAAGAAATTGAGGCACAGTGGTTACACGTGAGCAATAAAGCTTGACTGTGAACTTAGTTTCTCACCTAAACATCCTTCCTCTCCACTCAGATTTGCTTCTGCATGCAAACCCAGTCACATACACACACACACACCTGCTTCAAGCAGCCCACTAACTCTAAAGCCAAATGGAGTCTCAGCAGTCTCACTTTGCACATGCTCTGAGCAAATCACCCAGGTAGGCTCCATGTGCAGTTAGTTAGTCATGTGCATATCCTCACATCTTCCTACTAGCAAACGGTGCCATCTATTTTCATGCAGTACTTTCTAAAGCAGTTTGCTTCCATGTTTTTGCTTCTGCCTTATTGAGTCATTCTGGGCTTTGACATCACCGCAGTTGAATTCAGCCTGCCGGGGATATTCAGTGATGGAAACTCTAATGTGCAATCAGACTGGCCTACAAAATAGTTGGCAACCCTATAGCTGCCCAAAAATACTGTATTGAGTGTGTTCCTTTATACAGAGTCACTAAAACAACCCTCTCACATACTGCACAACCAGAGGCTCTCCTTAAGCAAAGTGGGGAAAAAAAAAAAAGTAAAATGTATGCATTGTATGTCAAAGTAGGATTATACATTGAGATAAGTAACAAAAGAAGCATGGCTTATTTTTATCTCAGTATGCATAATTACAGTCAGACGTATAAACTGTCAACACGCTGCTAGGGAGGAGGGGGAGAGTAGAAGGGGATTTTTTTTGGCAGAAGGAAAGATGATTTTTCTGGTCTGCTTTGGTTTTACAGTCAGCTAGTTATCGCAAAATCCATATTCTTATGTCAGAAAAAGAAAATAAATAAATTCCCCATTTCATGGTGAAAACATAGCTTTTAACCTCCACCATGTGAAGGTAATGATGGAAACATTAGCAGTCACTCTCCTTTGAGAGTAATTTATTCCTGGAATAGAGTAGGCTCTGCCAGCAAGATTACATTCAAAAGTGAACAATATTAGAAAATCCCAATGACAAGGACTATTTAGCAAATTACACAGCTAAGAAGAATTTTCTGACTAATTCTGTTCCCCAAGTTAAAAAATGTTAAAAGGTTGAATTCCCCAAATGGAAAGATCACTTGGCCCAGATTATAAAATACACAACATTTTCTTCTGAGACTATTTAAACCAGCACAAAGGTCTAAACCACATAAGAGAAGGGCGTTATTATTATTCAGAAGCATTTTGGAAAGCCAGAGAAATAGCCATATTGCAGCTCAAAGTCTGAAGTAGCACAAATTCAAAGTGGGGCTCCCCACATTCTGGTTCTGCAGGGAGTCACACCAAGAACCAGCATAGCTGCATCTCTTCAGCTTCTTAGCAGGTCCTGTGAGATCCCCTACAGCACCATTCTAATGCAGCAACGTATTTTCCATTTTCCAGCCCCATGTCTGCTAACACGAGCCTCTTGCAGCCCTGCCCCCTTTAACATGGTGTGGACACGTGCTTTGCACTCAGTATAAATCAGCTCCAAAAGCTGACAGACCCTGGAGTCACTTGGGTCTCACAACTTTAAATGATGCCCTCAATTTCATTTTAAACCTGAGCCAGGGTCCCCGCCTGTCCTGATCCACTTCCCTATTGTATCACCCCAGCAGCAGCTGGTAGATGTGCTCTGAGCTGCTTGTCTCTTGGCACCTACTGGAAAACTCTCTCTCCTTGTGTGAGGAATTGCTCTAATTCTCCCATTTGCTTCATTCTGTTCAGGATATTAGGTGAACCTCACAGACATCATCTGAACTTACCAGGACATTGTTAACACCCAAACGACAGAAATTCTGGTTCTGGAAGAAAGCAAAGTGTCAGAGTGACCTACTGTAAACCCATTTATATCACACCCTGAACTGAAGGCACGTGATTCTGTCAAATGAGGTATCAAGTAAAGGGGCACTGTCAGCAGCCGCTGCTTTTCAAAACTGTTTCAATAAATCTGCAGAGTGTTTCCTCAAACATCTAAGCCTCTCAAAACCCCTGTGCAATTTTCTTTTTCTGCATGCATGGCATGTCATAGAGACAATCAAAAATAAATAACTCTTCCTTGATATGATGGGCACTTGGCAAGGACATCCAGAGTTTCTCAAGGCAAATTCAAGAGCAGACAGGCAAAACAGACTGAGTCATAAGCTAGACACAAAAGTGGCCAAAGGGAGCCAAAACCCTGACACAGAGAGTGCATCCAAATTTTAATGAACTAGTTCAATCAGCAAATCCTGGAAATTCAGGATTCATGCAATAAACTCAGACTTTGTCCCCCAGATGTCCATTAACTCAGGAGACATTTTAAAAAGGCCTCAGGTCTTCTTGGCCTGGCCATTTTTTCCTTCTCTTTTTTTTTTTTAACTGCCAAGCACCATAGGCCAACCAGAGCTCAATATGTTTTATGTACATAAATGAACATAAGCAAAAGAACACAGAGGACCATTTTGTATTATTGTAATTACAGTCAATAGATGCCAGAAGAACAGGCTATATGACACATCAAAAGAGATGAATATGCAAGCTTAAGCTGTGCACTTGGTGTGAGCTTCACAGTTATGCATCCTGAGCCTCTCAGAATTACAGGTCATCAGCCAAGAGCTACATAACTCATTTGGCAGTAAACAGGTACCAAAAAAAGCCCATCAAAATCCGTCATCAGGGTTTTTTTCTTTTTTTTTTTTCAAGGAATGGCTTCAAGGTACTTTGGCAATGTCTTTAAGTCACCTGGCTGCCATAGCTAAGTCACCTTTCAGCCTTGACCACTGTTTCTATAACAAGAAACATCTAGAATCAATCTCTTCTATCTTGCTGAACATTCATGTTCCTGACTTTACCTCTAAAAAGTCTTTTCTTCTCCCTCATTCCTCACCACAGTACCAAGTAATTCTATTTTTAGCACAGAAGGAAGCGTCAAGACAAATTGTCAAAGGTGATGTGCCACAGAGCTGACCCACCACAGTTTTACATATATTTAATAAAACAACTATTTTCAAAGCTCTTTGTTTCCTCAAAATAGAAGACTTCAACCAGGAGGCACAATGAATAAAGGGGGAAAATGCAGTTATTGGTGAGAAAAGAGATAGTAGGTTTGCTGCTGCCAGGATGGGGAAAACATAAAGGCTGAAAAACATTTCAGCAGAAAAGGGATTTCTTTTTGTTATTATTTATATAAATATTAAGTGAGAAGTTCTTGTTCACTATTTTTTTTAGCTGATCATGACATCATTTCAAAGCTGCTGGTAAATGTTTCAAAACTCATTTGAATTAAGTAAGGCAGGTCTAAATTTATCGTTTTACTGTTTTGGTCCTCTCAACCTTTTTTTATGGCAAATGTTTCTCTAGCATCATTCAGGTCTTCATCTGTGACCCTATTCATTTATCTTCCTTAGAAAAAAAATCCACTTTTGGAAGACGGGCAACCAAAGTTTTGGAGTTCTGATTGTGTAAAGAATCATGCAGACACAAGTTTTCAGTATTGCATTGATCATGTCCATGAATCATAGAGAGGGACATATTGTGACTTTACATTCAATAATTGAACTAAAGAAAAAGTACAAGACCGGTCTTGCGCAATTAAGCCCTCTCCACACCACCCTAACTGGGAAAGGGCCTGTATTATAGAAAGCCTCATAACCTTTATCAGCTGTAATCCCTACTGTCAGAATTCCCAGCAGAAAGCACAAGTGGGCTGAATCCTTGGTATCCAGAGAAGACAGTCACCTGTCATTAACAGCCTCCTGTATGTAGGCATCTTGATGATGTCAGGTTAAAATAAATGTGTTTCACAAACATGATTAATACCCTGATCTTTTGCAGCTTTCCTAAAAACACACAATTTACAAATACTCCAGAAAGAATTTTCAGATGTATAACCCACAGGTTTATACATCTGAAAAAATATCCAAAGTAAAGCACGTTTCTGCAGGAGCACAGCATTTTCCACATTTGCCAGAGGCACATGGGGGAAATGTATCCCTGAGATCCCTCTCTTTGGTCTCCAGTACTCCTGATTCTCCTCTCAATATACCAAAAGCTCTCCTGCTCCTAATTTTCCACTGCACTGCCAGTGTACAAGTATTGGGAAGAAGAAATCAGATGCAGAACTTGCTTTCAATTTCTGCTGCAGGGTTGAGATTTGAGGGAGGTGCACAAAACCCACATTACCATACTTTGCATTATGTAAGAGCAAATGAAGACTGGAGCGGTGGGGTGGCTGCCACCACACCCCATGACAGAGGCACATGCCACCAGCTCCAGGACAAAAAGCTGATATAAACCCAGAAAATCAACACCTTCACAGAGAAGTAATTACAGAGGAAGCAGAGACTTACCAAAATTATTTTATTAGTGTAATGTTAACAACATACACAACAGCGTGGCATACTTTTCCCAAAATGACAGTGACTGAGTGCCATCATTGTCACATATCAGAATCTTTCTAAACAAGGATAGCAAAGGTTGGCTTTGCACTCCAGCAAAATATTTGAATTTAAGTAGCTGTGTAGTTTCTTAGTCTTTAGCCTGCCTTTGAGCAACATTTGAAAGTGAAAGGATCAGAACAATAAATCTGGATGTCACAACAAAGTGTTTATCTGTAAACAGCAACCTGACAGACAAATCTAACAGACTGGTCTGGTAATTATGGCAAGAAAAGCAATCTCCATGTAGATTATTTGCAGAACTAGCAGCATGAAACTTGTCTCAATGGTGTCTTTATATGTTTAATGGGCATGCATACACATTCAAAATTACTTATCAACAATTTTTTAAACCTTGTTTTCAGCCACAAGAATTCAGTAAGAGGTATCATTTTGGATAAACACCAGCAGTACGGAGAAAAGTAACCTAAGTTTAAATAAAGCAAAAGTCTTGCTCAGGCTTTTCTTTGTGCTTCTCCAAATTTAGAGATAATTATTACCAGCAAGAGAAGGATTTCTTTCTTAAACTCTCCTTTTAATAAATAGAAAAGCCTAGATGACAGATTGCATAGAATTATCATTGTATGTACTCAAATATCTTTCTGCATGCTCAGAACATACAGGCTGAACTGCGCAACCTCAGAACTGCTCCAGCTTGCCAAATTCCAGGATGCAAGTTTTAACAGTGGTGCAATGAAGTTGTACTGCCCTATAGTAGTACCTTCATAGCAGGGAGGACTCTAGTACTGTCTGTTTCCTGTGTCAAGCCACAGCAAGATCCACTCATGGCTATTGCTAGCAATAAAAGCTTGAAAAACATCACTCACCTTTGCAGATGCACAGTCATAGGTGCTCCAGGCTTCTACATTTATTCTAAAAAGCCATTTTAAAAATTGATGTGGGCAAATTTTTTGGCTTCAGATGCTGCCCCAGCCCTTCTGATTCTCCAGTAACAATTATAATAGCTTTCCAAAGGAACGAACTGGTAAGTACTGGACCAAAAATACAGCACAGGGATAGCCCCATGGAGACCAATGGACTACCCAAATGCATTAAATTTAGCAGGAATGGCGCCATATAAATATTCATTTGCCTTCACATTGATCAACTAGAATTCTCACAAGGTGTTGAAGGACACATTTCCTTTTCACAGAAAATACCCCTAATTCTTTGTTTTTCAGAGGGCTGAGGATAAGAGAAAGAAAGATAGTCTGTATGCAAAGAGATGCCTTTAATTTTGCCCCACTGAACTTCCAGGACCCAGGTCAAACTGGAAGGTCAAAATGCATCCATGACTTGGATTTAGTTGTTTCCAAATAGTTATTAGTAGACTCTGACTGTTGGCATCTAAAAAAAAAAAATAAATAATAAAATAACAAAATAAGAATACAACCATGTTTTTTTAATGAGTCTTTAGATACAAAGCCAATTCCTCAATTTGCCAAAAAAGCCATACAGAAGGAACAAAACTCCCTAACTAATCTGCAGCTTAGGAACATATTTTAAAAACCAAAATTTGCATAAGTTATTTGTGATATGGTCAAGTACATCTCAATATCTGATCTCCATTTAGATATCAAGAGTATTTTGCATCAAGCACCTACTAAACAAGTGACAAAACTGTTTTTCTTCTTTCCTGTTCAATATTAGGAGCACATATCAGCTATGTTGGAAGTGTGTTCCCAGTCTGTGGCCCCATTTCACAGCAGGGTACACAAACTTGCATTGGTTTCTGCTACATCTGCCAAAAGACTCAGAATTACACAGATCTTTAAATCAGAAAACATGTGTTGTGCATTTAAAACCTTGCTCAGCTCTATTTGTTATTGTTAGCTTAATGAATACTAACACCCCATTTGTGTATTTCATTACGAAATATAATATGCTCACACAGACCTAATCATAAAGTCCATCGAGTAAGCAAAATTCAGAGGAAGACAATAAAGGCTGATATAAGAATATGACAGTAGCATAATAACCACAGGGGATTTCCCCTTGAATTTTAGACCCTCTTGGTAACTGCTCTAGCACTGAGGAAGGAAATGAACTGGAACACAAACCTCTGAAGAACAGATTTGCAAACCCCTACCCAGGCTCAATAGCCATAAGGACCATCTAAATAACTCCATCAAAAAAAAAAAAACCACTGCCCTGAAGACAAGTTTCCACAGAGATTTCACTCACATGCATAAAAAGAGAAAATAAGATTTTTTTATATGATGAAGGCAGTAAGCAGAGGAAGAGCAGAAGTGTTGGAGAGATCCATGGATCAAGGTTAGTTGGAAAGGCTGCTCACTAAGACTTGAGGAAATCATGACACAGGCAGGCACAGCCTGTAGTTTCCCAGGAGCTCAAGCTGTGACTCTGTGTAGAGCCAACACCGTCCTGAGCCAGAAGCTGCAGAACCTGGCTTTGGGAGACCCAGCCACCAGTCCCCAGCCATGCTACAATTCCAGGACACCTGAGCACTCTCTGTAGTGACTTTGGATCCTCTGTCTCAAATGACCCTGCAGTTTTCAACTGTTGCTGGTTCTCTAACGATGGCACGGATCTTGAGACTTTCATTATATAAAAACACATTGTTCACAGGGTCAGGCAGGTGGGTCACGACAGAGGCAGAGCCTCTTACAGTTCTCCGTGGAATTTGAGTTCAACGGCAAATTTTATGATACCTAAATATGAAGAAAGACAAACAAAAAGCCGAATCATAAGGCCTGATCTTTTTTCTGTTTAGAGCTTCTCAGTTGCTTATGATAGCTAAGGATCCAACCCCTTAACACATTTGACTATTGCTGTCCTCTGGAAGAGAGCGATCAGCTCTGATGGCTTTGGTGTGGATCAAAGTGCAGTGGTACTTTATGGCAATTTCCAAGGACCACTTCCCATCCCCAGTACCAGTATCACACACCAAATGCTTTGGCTCAGTGCAAGGCAGGAGAGAGCACGTGGCTTCAGACTGCACTGAGCACACAGCATGTTCTGCAGCACTTCCTACACTGACACTGTGTACTCAAAACCATAGTTTCCTCCTAGGAAAATTTCTTTTCAGCAGATTGCAACAGACAGGAGCAAGCATACTCCAACTCAGGGCTCAGAAGGCAATCTGAAGAGATGAGAAAAGCCTCACTACAGTTTCCTGCAGCTGTCATTGCAAGCACTGACACGCCTCATAAAGTCAGCATGGTAACTATCATTTTCTTTTGAGGTCTAGTGATAGCAACTTTCTCGTGTAACATATACAGATCCTTGCACCAACCATATCAGGCATATCTACTATTTCAGCAGCATCAGCACAAATGATTTCCTACGTAGTCCTATTCTGCCAGCTCAAAAAAATGAATTTGTTTATTCATTCAGACTCACTAAACTAGCTAAATGTTGGCTTTGCCTTAGGAAATGGCCTACAATTATTAGGCAGCATGAAAAATGAGAAAGAGAAAAATGAGCATCAGTTTTCCACAAATCTACCTGTACTCTGAAAAAGACCCTGTGGTTTCTAGTGTAAGGCTGAGGGGATCAGTGATACACAGCTTCCAAGCTCAGGATACACATACTAACCTATTTAAAGAACCTATACAATTCTGTCTTTTCTCTTAAACGTAAATACCCCAGATGCAGGGAAGAAAAGAGTAAAGCATCCTTCATTCTTCCTCTAAGTCTGCAAATATTTAAAAGACATCATAAGATGAGGAGGTCAGTTTCCCTAAAAGCATTATGTGAGAGTTCATGAATGAGGAACTGTCTTCCAGAAAACTGTGCCTCCCAGCACATACACCACTACCAACACCAGGTTTAAGTACAAACCCTTTTCCTTCCAGCACTTGATGCCTTCATGAACTAGAATACCACAGGCAGCTGTACTCCTGGTTTGGTATAGTGACTCTATCCTGAATACAAAGCTTTACAGAAAAAAAGTCACAGAATTTTGCTGCAGGCACTATAATTAGACAACTTTTCTCTGAATAGATGGAATATGTGAGGAATATGGAAGAAGCTCAAGAGACAGTTTGGTTTGTGAAAGATTTAGGTGCTTTATTTGGAGCTCATTCCCAAATCTTTCTGATATTTTATGCCTCTTCATTTCAAGCCAGAACCAGGTCATATGCACTGATTTTTGTCATGTCTAGAAATTCCATTATCCCCCATATTTTTTCTGGAAACAATACCACGGAGAACACCAGCCTTGGCATCAATAAAGCTCCAGGCTCACCAACAGATACTGCATGCCATCTTGCATACCATTTTTATTCAAATCAGCATCAGGTCTTCACACAGAGGTAATCATAGAGAGCTCTCACGAATACATGCTTAGCAAAGGCATAAAGTAATATACAATGAAAGAACAGTGATCAGACAATCTTACAAATTAAATTTGTTTGTCCCATGCCAGAAATCAAGTATTTGTGACAACTCTCAGTCCATTCAACACCTTTTATCTCAAATTTAAACAGGACTACAGTTGGCTTGACATCTTACTAGCTTTATAAAGAAGAAACACTTAAATGACAAAGTAAAAAGGTGTTTATGGATACAGATATTTTTCTCAAGCTGACACCCAAAGCCAAATGATGTTTATATTAGCAATTTAAGTAACAATTTTTTGTCCATTTGGCCTTGAAAGAAAGCATTTTACTACCACTTTACTTTGCCGCTCCCTCTATGTAATGTCATTGATTTTATCAACTGAAAACATGATTCCAGCTTCCAGCCAGTGAGTCAGTACACCCGGAAGATATCAGCTGTAACTTGCAAAGAGTAATAGCTTATTTCTAGACCAATATGCATATTAAGAAGTACTTTTTCTAGAGTTTGGCCATGTTACACTGCTGCTCAAAAAGGATGGGCACCTGGTTATCGATGAAGAGAAAAATTAGCCGGCAAGTCTTCAAACGGTCATTGAGATTATTACACCAATTTGCTGTTGTCCCAAGGCAAGACAAACTCTACCTATGTCTTTCCTGCCTGATAGTTGTCTAACCTACTAGAATTTTTATTACTGGAGGTCCTTTACAGCTTCCCCAGACATTTTTACCAGTCCTTTACCATCTATGTGCCTTTACCACTAGAAATGACCTAGGCCTTTCTTGTGCTAGTTTATGTCCAACAATTTCCTCTCCTACCTGCCAAGGCCATGGTTACCAAAATGACTTCTTTGCAGCTAGTTGGTACATACTTCAGATCTATGATTTCTTTTCTCATGTAGGTTAAGAAAATCTGATTTCAATATTCTATGCAGATGTTTCAATCCCTTAAACCTCTCTTTTAGTTCTTCTACCCAACTGATTATACCTGCAACAAATACTTAAACCCAGAAGAGTAATGCAAGATCAGAAGGTTCATTTTATGCAGCATGAAAAGCTGTGACCTTTTAGAACCTTCCAAAGCACCTGCATTCATCCTCCTTGCAATGACACGACCCTGCTGATGCCTGTTCAGCTGCTTAGCCATGACTGTACCAATTTTTTTCTATTAATCAACTGCCTTCACTGTTCTCTGTCCTGCATCTGTACTGCTGCCTATTCACATCATCCTCTTCTGCACTTACTCCTACAGAAATACATCCCTTTTCTTCAGAATGTGTCTTCAATTTCTCTTCAAATTTTAGATGTTTTTAGGTTTGGGTGTTACCTACAAACTTGAAATGTGTCACCATGCAGATTGTGTAAATTTTCAACAAAACCAGTGTCTCGAGAAACCTCACCAGAGCCCTGCTCAGGGGAACACTATTATAACACAGGATCATTGATAACATCCTTCTTTCAATGAGTCACTGCCTGCAAAAATCTCATTTTCTGTTTCCTTCATTTCATTATGAAGGTGTCATATAAACCAGAGTCATTACTCCAGCAAACTCAAGACTTAAAGCATTTAAAGTTATGTAATGCCTTTTAGCTCTTTTTAGCCTCCCCTGCCACAGTCACCACCCAAGGAGAAACCAGAGACTCTGAAAGTGGGCTTGTTACCAGAAGCATTACCAGAAGCAGCAAGTACTTGAGCTTGTGGTTACACTTTCGGCAACAATACTGCACAACTAATCTTAATCCATCTCTGCTCTCAGCTGCTCATTCACACCTTTGTACTGCTTAGAACTAACTGTGTGCACCACAATCCCGTGTGGCAAACAGAATCTGAAAACCAAACAACCCAAATGCCTGTGCAAGCACAGGAAAGAGGCAACATTATGGTTAGGGCTGAAAAGAAAATTTTCCTAAACTACACTAGTATTTTAATAAGAACATGAAAGACAAATCTAAGCTTCTGAGACTGAAATTCTCGTGAACTAACTAGTTACAGGTTTCAAAGAGAAATCCAAAACGGCTTAAACTGTATAAAGGTATAAATTTTGTCAAGAACCAGGCAAGATAAAAGTGAAAGCATCTTGTAGTGCTCATCACCATCTGCATGCTAGCAGTAACTAACCTAAGACTCACAAGAGCAGAGGTGCAAGGAAATTTAGACAGTTTCATTCATGTGACAGTGAAGAGTTATGCACACTGCAAGCTGCAACCAGTGGCCCATGCTGAAGCATTAGGATCCCTCTTCAGTCAACATGGTTAGATCCTTGACTGAAAAAAGTCAACTTTTTATAGTTTTTGTAATTCTCATGAATTTGACCTCATACCAAGACAGGGAATTTATAAATTACTTCAATTTTTAAAGAAATCTGGAATCCGAAATTTAGGACTTATAAACAATTACTCCCTACATTAATATAAATTTCTGAACAGTGCAATAAGTTTGCATATACTCTTCAGAACATAATGCATCCTTCATCATATATCATGTATATAGCACCCAATCCAAAATGCCATCTTCACAGTCAATCTAAGCACCTTTCCTTTCAAGCCATAGGACAATTCCACCACTGTATTTAAAGTCAGTGCTGGAAAGAGGATGACAGTACTTGTTTTTTGTTACTGTGGCTGTCCTCCCTGTCACTGGACTAAATGGTAGATCTTTAAACATGCTGTCACATCAAACAGCAGAGACAGAAACATTAATTTACCTTCTGCTATTTTGGACATGACAGCAACTTTTTCTTAATTAAGTTTCCATTCATAATTAGGCTTCCAACATGGGAGTTCAATGTTCTCTATGTGATTATTTTAAATAGTCCCTTATACAAGCCAGCCAAGGCTATTATTACTTTTATTTCTGTGTGTGAAAAGGCAAAGAAACATGAAATAGCTTACATTCCTAAAGCCTGCTACCATTGGGCAGGAGTGCTCTGGATCATCACCACTGGCAACAATAGACAGTGCTGTAAAAATAGCATGTACACATGCAGCACAACAGACCAGCTGGCCATCTTAGGACAAGGGAAATTCAGCTCTTATGACCTCAGAAATAGTTGCCTGTGCCAGTTTAAATCTCCAACAGAGGAATTTAAATGAATGTTGATAACTGACCAAATAGACTCTACCTTCAGTAATGAGATTAATTCTTACTGTTATTGCCAGTTCTGTCTGTAATAAAGATGGAAGGTCTTCTCAATAACATATGGAAAATCATTATAGCTACAGTCCAAAAGCAATTGCTTGTGGGCAGTGTGCTGTTGACTCCCTTCAGTTTGTTGCTTCATCACTTCACCCATGACCTGGAGGAATAATTTCTCCTTTGCCAGAATAGCAGCAGCTTAGTTTCTATACTCGTTAATGTCTGGTGTCTCTTGCAATTATAGTTCTCAGCAAATCCAAAAGTCATAGAACATCTTAACATCTATGAAATTGTGTCCACCATGACCATGTGGTACTGAATTCTCAGTTTATGTTAGATTTACTAAATTAAATGATACAACAGATTTGGCTTTTGAAAACAAATTTGGAAGATGGAGTATTCCAGTTGTCATGGGAAAGCCCAGAGACAAAAATCATGCTGTATTGGCAGAGAAACATACAAACAGCATGATTAGGGAGAGCACAATATGCATAATCCAACTTCAAACTTTCCAAAGACAATTGTGATTACAGCCTCCATGAGTGAGAGCCAGATGCAAAGTTTACAGCCCTTATGAAGTAGAGACTTAATCTGTGGGGTCATTTCAAAGCCATAATCAGAAGTATTACATCTTTCACTCTTTCAGCTCTCAAGATTTTACCAGGTGTCACCTAGACATGAAGGGAATGAGGCTTAGCCATGACCATCACCATTGTGGCTGTTCCCCTGCTGCCTGGGGATCCATCCCCAGTCAGCTTGGAATTGGCTGGGCAGTCTCAAGTTTAGATACTGAATAGAAATCATCAAGTTTTGTAATTAAAAAAAATAAAAATAAAAATGCTGTGGTTAAGAGATTTCATTTAGTACTCTCTACTTGTGGAAAAGCAGGCAGAAAGCAGCAGCAGCAAGTCCACTTGACATGGGGGAGTCAACACATGCACCCCTCTGAGCTGGCCCAGCACAGTAGTGCCTTGCTCAGCTAGACTAACTAGGAGTACCTAGGGAACAGAGAAGAACCAAGAGTGGTAAAAGTTTACACAGACATAGAAAATATCAGCTCTCCTAATCTTATTTCTCATGAATCGAAATTGTTTGCAAGTTTATAATTTAGGAATATGAAGAATATGAAAAATGGTATGGATTGAATGAAACACAACAAATCAAAGTAACTTATTTTTAATAAAGGAAATCTCTACTTAAAATCAAGACTGGACTATTTTTGCCTTTATTGTTTTTGAAAGACTTCCTCTAGTCCCAAACAGAAATAATTCAAGGAAGTCTTACATAAGAGATCTGATTAGATGATCCCAACAGTCCTCTCTGTCTTCAAAACCTATGAATCTGTTTTCAGACGCAGCACAAAAATCAAGAAACTGAGTTTCATAAAAATATCTTGAGGATTCTTATCAAAAGAAACTGGTTTGCTTATTTCTAAGTCAAAGCACATACTTAAAAAGAAAGTGTAAATACGAAACAACAGAGAGATTTCAATTTAAAAAATCAATATTAAGAGAGTGGAGATAAATTCCCATTCTGAGAGGGTAAATGTATAGCCCTCCATTTTTTTCCAATAATCCTCTTGGTTAACCTTACTTCAAACCAGGCCACCACTCCCCTAAGTCAACATACCCCCCCACACCTGTACCTGTCCCTTGCAGTAAACTTTATGGCAATGTTCACATACAGTCTGACCTCTTGTGCAGGGCCTAACAAGCTCCACTGTGACCTGTATGTCAGTATTCACACACCACCTGTTGTTTCACAGGAGAAATAAATTCTCTCTTTCCTTATGAACTCTGAAATCTGGCCAGAATATGTAGTTACAGCAGCCTCTTGCACGGAGAGGTGCAAGGTCAGAGAGAGCATGACCCCCACCCTTTTCCTGATAGTGATGCACCAGCTCAGTGTATCCACACCCTGCTGCTGTATATGGAGGGTAAATACATTGCAAATTAGTATGGGTGTTAGTGAAGCCTGGAAAAACATTGTCCTTACTATGCCTACTTTAGGAAAGGACAAAGGCTACTGTAAATCCAGTCCCAAAGATACCATTTCAGTAAAAAGTCTAGGAATTTTTCTTGACAGTAATTTCCTATACCCCTAAATAGATGCAAGGATACACACCTCCATTTTTTTATTCTTATTTTCAAAAAATTCTTCCTGTCAAGCCATCTGACCTGCTTAGAACAGGAAAAAAAAAAAAAAAAAGACTAAATAGAGCAAGATATTTTTAGCATTCCTGAAGGAGCTTCTTCCAAATGTCATTTATTATAGAGCTACATGAAATCATCTCTCTGGACACTCACTCCAGAATCTAGGACAAAGTGAAGAACTTCAGCCACAGCCCACCCCAGAGAAATACTGGATTCCCTGTTCCAGCATAATGCATTCAATTCAAATTGGTTTGTTCCTCAGCCAAGGGACACAGCAACAGAATTTAGTATTTCCCTTTTGAATATCCAAAACAGAATAAATCTGATCTGCTGGGGAAGTGTTTTGACAGTCTAGCCTAAAAGCACATCATCTGTTTCCTGAAGCTTCCTTCCAAAGCTTCAGCAGCTAATTTTACAGCATTGAACCCATGAGGTCTTAGGAAAAGGCAGGTGGAAGGGAATTAAATCATTTACAAAGAGTGAACAACAATGGCAAAAGATTCTAAAAACTGAGTCAAGAGTTTAAATCCATCACCTTTTTTGTTGCAAAGCACCTGCAATGTTGCACCTCAAAAATAAATTTGTTAGCAAATATCATTCTAATAATTATTTTCTTACATAAAGTGGCACCCTAACCCCACACAGCACTTTTTGCATCTTGAACCAAATCTCCACTTGTTAGTGAAAGGAAATACAAACCAAATAATATTGCCTAGCAGTAGCATAACTCATCTTTCTCGATAATCCTCCACTTCTTTCAGGGTGACAGTTTTTCGTCTACCCAGTATTTTACAGGCAGTGCTACATGATGAACAGCACACAGGAAAAAGCAACACTTGGCTTCAGGTTGCCTACCTGTGGTCTTCTTCAACTCCTCCCTGCCAGCTGCACATAAATTAAATATATTGGCATCACATCATAGCCTCTCATGATTATTCAGTTGTAGAATGATGCCTGTTCAGCATTGACTGGTACTGCTTCTCCAGCCTCAGTGAAATTTATATAATTAGAAGTTGGATGTGTGGTGCCTTTTTGGATCTGCAAATATGCTTTTAGTCTACATGTAATTTTCTCTACCATGAATTTAAGGTGGTTTACAGAAAAGGCTCAATTTTCAACACAACCAAGTAGGCAGACATAGAGAGGAATAGTTGTGCAAGAAAAACTCTTGTATGGGCAACAAAAACAGCTGTGATAGGACACACTAACAATGGCAGGTCAAGTGTACTTCTGGTTGTTCCATATGACTCAGCTGCCCATGTCCTGACAGTCACAGCACAGAGGTCTCATGTCGATAAAATTTGGACAGGAAAAAAAGAACAAAAGCCAATATTTTACTCGCAGTCACGCTAAAACTGTGACTTACTGCTTTTTTCTTGTGAGGTGTAGGAGAAGAAAACTGAGAGAAATTATAATATTTAACTAGCATGTAACTCTGGAGGAGAATGCAGTACTCAATGAATACCTTCATTCACTGTGAAGTGTGTATAAAATACTTAAATGAACCTTTCTCAGCCATTAACATTTTCAACATTTAATATTATTTCACTTCCATTGTAATTTATCCTTAATTTTTCTGCCATTTTCTATTTTTTCCTCATTTTCTTACTTTAATTCTTGAGTCTTCCTTTATCAATCATATTTCAAAAGGGTTGAGAAACTGAACCATTTGGACACACTTCTAAAAGTTTCTCACTTCTTATGTTTTCAGTACATACCTATGTATTTGACGATAAGTAGAGGAATGAGGAAGCCCAATGACAACATTAGTCTGCCTCCAAAATCACCTGACGGTGCAATAAAAGTCAAATAACTGATTTTTTTTTTCCCCTTATCTCCTTTAAAATTCTCCTGCTTTCAGTTGGTTTTGCTTGCAGACTGTACAAGTTTGTCCCACAGGACATTGGATCCCATGCAGCTCTGTCATTTCATAATCAGACCCAGAATGTGCACCCATAGATGGAAGGAGGAGGATGTTTTCAACCAAGTTAGTGGACCCATTTCGAAGTCCTGCATAATCCATAATTCATGTCCAGATGATTTAAGCAGATCTCCTAGATGGCTGCTAGAAAATACTTTAAGTGGAGGGAAATCTGTTAAATTGGCCCTTTCTGTACATATATCACTGCTGGAACAAAGTAAACAGTAGTGGCAAAAGGACCTTTTAGCCACCATCTCTTAATCTAAATTTACCCAGAACATTTCCTGGATATTTTTTTATTATTATTATTATTATTGTTGTTGTTGTTGCTGTTATTTTTTTAAAAGCTCTCAGCCAGCATTGACAAAGCTTGAAAATATGGACAAGGCCTTGTAAAACTTCAGGAAAAGATACTGTCAGGAAAAGTAAACCCAGTCTAGCCCAAAGTGATTTTTTGTTAAACAAATAAAGTGCTTTATGATCTTGTAGTTGAGTTAGGGTTTTTTTCCTTTTTTTGAGTAGTCATGAGGTTTTGCCAGTTTAAGCATAAACATAGTATGAAGAATTTTTAGTTCAACAGTTGTATAGTTTTTAAGGCTGCCTGACTCAAAAGTGGAGTTCATCCTCAGCTCTATGCTTAATATTGATTGGTGTCTAGTGAAATCCAAAATCCTCAGTTAGGTGCCAATGCCCACTGTCGGGCACGTCAGAATAAATTAGTGTCAAAGATGGCAATTGAGACAAAAAGTGAGGCAAGAAACCATTCAAGTAGTCAAGGGGAACTGCTGAAAAAGGAGAGATGCTGAACAAGATACTCACCTGTGAAGTGGGTTCACAGTCCTGAAACACCTCAGCCAACAGGAAACTACACCTGCTCTCCATCACAACTACAACTGATCCCACTACTGCTACAGCCCAACAAAGATGAACCCTTTGTGGTAGAAGGAGGAAAGCTTAACAGTAAAAAACTGTTTAAAACATTTATGATACTTAAGAGGAGAAGGAATATCAGACAGAACACCTTAAAATTATTTATATGAGATTAATTATAGTCATCAGGGAGTTTTACTGAGAAAGCTTCAGCGATTTCAAATGTCTTCAAAAGAGAACAAAGCCTCCAGGTGAGAAAAGGAATCCAGAAAACAGATATGTAACAGCATTGAATGACATAAGGAACTACAGCCTGTTAGGATCTGTGTATTGTTTAGGTCACTAAACAGTTTGTAAGCAGGTATACAACAGTCATGTCTTGAATCTTCAACTAAAAAGGCAATCAGGAACCCTCAAAGTAATATAACCATACATATTAGACCATTTCCAAATGTTATATATATTTTCACTTGCTCAGGTAGGAGTCCAGCTCTGGACCACTTGGAAACTGTTGCTCACAACACCAGGAGGTACCACAACCCAAAAGGGTGCCATGGGATATGAAATATTGGCACAGACTTGCCAAGAAGAAACAAACAAATGTTAATCTGAATTCTTCTGCTGACAAACAGGATACATTCCTAAGAAAATCATAGCATGTGCACTTTCTGTACCCACACACAAACTCTGGGTTTTGTGAGATCTTACTTAAGTCTACTAATATTCTCCTAAAGAGACTGGGAAAATTATCATTAGACAAACACAAAACTGGTTGGGATTGAAAAAAATCTACCACTACTAAAAATGTGAACCAGGCCAAGAGAGAGGCTGCTCAGCTGAAGCCCTCCTTACCAAGGAACCTGGACTAATTCAACAAAAGCAGCTGTCCTGTGCTGGTACAAAACAGTATCTGCCATGTATTTGTACAGAACTTTATGTGATATCTCCAACTTGAATGGAAAGGTTGTGACATTCTACATCTGAGCATTTGCAAGGAGGTCAAAGAGAAGCCTTCCAAATCCTGACCAAATTCTCTATGCTGACTCTTTGGTCATCAGCTCCTCCTGTCTCAGGGGATGAATCAACTAGTTCAGTTACAGTTTCTCCTAGGTGGTTTTTGTTGAATTTTGAGTTTTGTTGAGATTTTTTTAGGTGTCCTTAAATATTTATTGGATTCAGCACTATACCAGATGTAGTTGCAAATGTCTGAGGCACTGTTTATAATCAAATCAAGCTTTGTTTTAAGAACAGATATTCAGTGATGATCCTGAAACAGCTTCTGCAACAATTTAGGGTGAACCAGTGTTCGGGAGATTATTCTGCAATCAGGTACTCCTTTTTACTTTATTTCCAAGAACTACAGAAACCTTACATGTTTATCTCCAACTAAAACTTTAAATCATGCTTTGCTGTTCCATATGCTCAAGTTATGTAAGTATGAAATAAAGCAGAAAAGAAAAAAAGAGTTTTGTATACTGCATTCTATTTAAACTCTAGATATCTTAAGTAAAGCTACAGATCTTACTCAATTGCTATGCATTACTATATATGTTATTATGGCAATTCATGAGTTATGGATACAACATTGGTATCTATCAGCTGTCAGAGCTTCTGCAGATCCTGCTAAAATCCAGGAGTGTCTCCAGTTCCGTCAGCTTTGCAAAAGAGAGAACACGCATCTGGCGCTGTGTGCGCTGCATATACGAAGTTCATGGCCAAGCCCAGAATTTTTTAAACAGGAAATTCCTAGGGGCCAAATCTCAAAGCTGTTATTTAGCTCTATGTTGTGCCAAGAGTCTTTTCAATTACAGCACAGTCCTACAAACCAAAACAAGAGCTGTCTCTCACGAAATTCAGGGTCCAGCTCAATGACTTAAAATTACTCATTTTCCTTAAGTGAGAGCCACTCCAGGATTTGATCTCTATTGCAAAGACAAAGAGGTTTAGCCATTTGGGGTTAACATAGTCAACAAGAATGAAAGTTACTTACAATCTTTGTCTTTCTCTGTTGCACCCTGAGGCCTCAAGCAATCTGGTATGGCATAGCTTTGAGCACAAAGCAAAGCTAAGTAATTTAACAGGTGTACACACATCAAGGACCATATCTTGGAAAAAATCTTTGACCCCTACTATACCACGTAGCTGAAAATCAACCTAAACAACTCAAACACACATTGCAAGCAACTCTGGTGTTGA
Source organism: Sylvia atricapilla (assembly GCF_009819655.1). Lineage (NCBI taxonomy): Eukaryota > Metazoa > Chordata > Aves > Passeriformes > Sylviidae > Sylvia > Sylvia atricapilla. The sequence continues at coordinate 88,790,556 of NC_089142.1, read as the reverse complement.
CCAGTGAGCTACGTCTTACACCTCCTCTATTATAGTTACCCTTTTTCTATAACAATTGCACAGATTACTCACCAGTCTGGAGAGGTGAAAGTAGTGGCTTTCAAAATAGACTTTGATCTCCTAGCTGACAGACTCTTGAAGCACTCACAGTGATCCATGAGATATTACCGTAGCAACAATGACATGCAGAACAAAATTTGCACCAAAGAGGCACAATATGTGAATGGTGGTTGTTTGAAAACAAATGTTTTCACAGCAAATGTTTTACAAACTTCAAAACATAAGAGAGCCAGTGCTGAAATTGCATTAAAATCTAACCTCTTAACTACATAAAAGACAAATTTTGAATGAATCTTGGAGATTCTTCCTGTCTCCAGAAAAAAGAAATATGAAATGAGAAATACTCATTCATTATTTTATTCATCATGCTTAGAAAACAGGAGATAGTGCTATTTCTCATTTAAGCACTTACACAGAAGCTCCTAGACAGTAAAATTATGGAGCTGATCTCTCTTCCAACATACACATTATACAGCCACTGCAGATACATAGACCTGCATGGGATTTAGTATGGCAAAGACACGAGCAGCCACCTTAAATCCAGAATGATCTGTAAACAAAGTAATATTCAAACATTGTTCATGGAGCCGCTAAAGAAATTTTGTTAAAAAAACTATTACTGACTGGAGAATTAGTGATTTTTAGTCCTTCTGCCTTCCAAGGTTGACATTATGTAGAATTCAGAGAGCATTTATTGTTGTACTAGCAAGAGTAGGTTTGTGTTTAGCCATTAATCTCTGAAGGCCTCCAACAGTTAGGAAATCGAATACTAGCGATTGCATCCAAAGCAGCAAACCTTATCACTGTTCAATTCACACACCTGGAGTGACCCCCAGCTTAAACATGCTCAGAGAACAGGGTGGTAAGCATAAGTAACAACCTCCTCTACACTCTATATCACCAGAAAAACAAAATTTGGAATTTCAATAACAATTACACACAGAGGGAAATTTTTTCACTGGCTTTGAAATAATCCAATGACCATTGGGGTCTGTCACAGCTGTGTGCTACATGCACATGCTCACACAGCTTTTATCAGCTTCTTCCATTTGCAGGTTCCAGGAGGCCAAATTCCCTCAGGTGTGAAGACAGCACAAGAAGAGACCTGGTGGAAAAATAGCCCTGACATCCAGCACTCAGGAAAGAGATAAAAGCAAGAATACCTATGGCAGCTTTTGTTTCCCTGCAGTCCATCTACACTGAATATTGCAAAGGCTTTACACTCCAATTTCAGGGTCTTTCTTCTCTGGATCTCTTCTGCTCCACCCCTCCTTTATTCCACTCCATTCCCACCCCCATTTTGGTTATGAGTAAAAGGCAAACAATTCCTATTCTTGTTTTCTTGTCCTGCAATTCCTCTAGTACAGTATATTCACCTTCTCAATTTTTGATGGAGCTCTGATTTCTTGGAGCAGCAGCTGTTCTTTACTGCTTGTATTAAAGAGAAAAAAACAAGGACTACACTTCTAATCACAAAGTTCAAAGAACCCATTTTTGCCTCCAATCTTCAAATTCTATGCATCAGGCTCCATGATGCAAATTTAATTGTACTTCAATGCAGTTATTTCTCTTACACCTTTCAAAATCCCTTTCAGACATCCCCACACAAATAAATAGTAGTAAAATCAGTTCCCTCTAAAGGATTCATTACAGTAACTTTGATTAGACTTTAGGCACCAACTTCATTTTAGTGCCCATTTAAATTAGATCCCTTTTAAACTTTATACTGAAGATACCTTCCAATTCAGAGGAGTTCAAATAGATGCAGTGTAGCCTGTCACATAACTATAGCCTAAGAGAGTGTAACACAGTTCACTGGATTTCCAACAGGAAAGGCTTCTGGTAGAGTAAAAGAAGTATATAAAGACTCATAAAACCATCAAGTCTAGCTTTTGCTATTGGGTCCTCTGAATTGTGCTACAACATCACCTTTGTGGTGGAATTGTGTATTTTTCCTTATCTATTACATTGCAGCTCATGGTTCCATAAAATCATAATGCAATTTCTTTGGGGAAGAAGTTTTTTTCAAGTGTAATGAAGGACTTTAAACAGCTTTAAATGCAGCTTTTGGACGTTTTGGCACATATTAAGGGAGACACATGGAAGCTTGAAGCAAGATTGCATATTGTTGCCAGTCAGGTTAGAAATAGCAAAGACATTTTCGTAACATTTTTGCAGAAATAAGAACACACCAGACTTAGGAGCTTCCAGTGTACACATATTGTAGCAAAGTATTTTATTAGTTTGCAACATCAGATTAGATTTGTAGTTGCAGAGACACCTAATTTATCTCAGTCTGAATTGAAACAGCCTTCTGCCTAGTCAAGGAATTAGTCCAGTGAATCTACATAGGAGAGAAAAAAATCCAATCGACCCTGACAATCTAAAGAGATTTGACCTAAAAGCTAGCAGCCTTAGCCCCAAACATGTCTACGATAAAACATGAACCAGATCCCTGAAAATGTAATGCTGCTCAAAGAATGTTCCCTTCCTAACCACAGTAAAAGAAGGGATTTAGTCTCCTGTGCTCCAGAGAAAGACCAGAGAACCCAAAACACGCACATCAAATTATGACTTTCTGTGGGGAAGTTTTTCTTTTGTGACCCCATAGATGACAAGTGAAATCCCCAAAGCATGGCATTATTAACCAAGCATACTTTTCTCTTTTTTCCTTCTTTAATAAGCAGCAGCAGGAGACATCTTTGCATTGGACGTGATAGGAAGTTGAGGTTCAAAGTCAGACCACTTAGGAACAGATGTCTCCTAGTGGAAAGCTATGCATGAGGGTTGAGATTCTCAAAAGGAGCCAAATAATCATTGAGTGCCCTTCCATGATAAACTCTAACACTGTAATCATCATTAGTAATGCTACAAACACAGAGTCCTAATATACAAACTAGAGTTAAAGCTGCCTTTGTTCCAGGATCCTTAAGTCTGAACTCCACCATTACAAAAGGCCTCATGAAACTCTGAAGAGGGTAATTCCTCAGGTGGAAAGCACCCCACTGACATGTTCCAGTCTGATAAGTAATGGAAACAAGTCATCCTTTCTTCTAAAAATGTTTCTTCAAACACAGCCTGCCCCTGAGTTCTTAAATTAATTTTTACCATGGTAAAATGTGATTTTAACTGCTATTCCATTTTGGAGATCCTGCACTCTCAAAAAAATAGTGCATGGTGATGAAATTTCCGATTAAGAATTGTACAGTAAATGACGTAATTTATAGCAAGGTTACTTCTAGACTGTCAAATCCATTCTCTGTTCAAAGAGTGGATACAACATTTTTGGGGTAAGACTTTATAAATACAAGTTGAATTCCTACATAAGAACAAAACTGAAATCAGCACTGACCACAGATCTGAGATCAGCACTCAGAAACACAACAGCTGCAGACTGTGGTTACCATCATGTCCTCTAGAGTATTTTTGCAGATGCTTCTTTGCAACAAACTGGAAAATTTGATTTTTGTTAATTGTACTTTCAATTTTAGAGAATGTTATGGAGACAAAGTAATTTCTTACTATAATTTAACAATAACAAAATAGCAATTCGAAAACTGGCAGTTCCTGCATGTCAAACATTAGCAATTACTTGGATAAGTCATAATAGCCAGAAATGCAGATCTTCAGTGTTTTTCCTTTGCACAATTTAATTAGTGCAACAGACACTTAAATCTGTCCCGAAGCTGACAATGCCTCAAGCATTTCCTAAAGAGAGGGCAGTTCAGCGAGTTCAGCTGTGTCAGGCCACACCAGCTGCCTGGCACGCCAGCCTGGGCACAGAGCAAAATAAAGGAAAAGTACAGTGACCCCCACCCGTCACCAAGAGTCTGAGCTGCACTTGGGTCAGGATAACCTGGCATCCTCTGCGGCTGAATGGGGCGGAAAGCAGAGAGAAAGGCAGAAAAACAAGGGATCCCACTGAACAGTGCTGCACAACACCCAGCCAAAACCTTTTCTCTGGGCAGGCTGATAACTGTGACTGTGCACTCTGCATTACTGCTAGCCAGCTTTCAAAAACACCCTATACCTTTAATGGGAAAATCAACTTTTCTTTTGTTCCCCCGTGTCGACACACAACCCTCCTAGAGCAAAAAACGTCAAAAGCAGCAGACACGATGCTCTACAGCCCTTTGTCATATGGAAGGCTCATCAGAAATCAGCATTTGCTTCATAAGCAGAGAAACAAAAGATATCCCAAGTGATAGGCTGGAGTTTGAAACTTTGTAGGAAGATCTGAATAAAATTAGTTTACAGCCATAAAAATAGATTACACTGCTAAATGCATGTATTTTACATTAAAATAGTAACACATTTAAAATACTCTCTAGCATTTTAAGGTCCAAATTAAGAAGTCTCAAAGGATGGAAAGGAATACATTTTCCCCAGGGGAAAAAAAAAAGGTTATGACCTTCTGTTCCTATGAAACATAGGAAATTCAACAAAATCATATTTCGGGGGAAAAAAGGGAATACTTGAAATGAACAATTTTATATTACTAGCTCCAATAATACATTACAATTATAGATGATTATGGACCTCCAAATGAGGATCCTCTGCGCAAATCACTCTGCAGCAAAAGTGCTGGTCCTGAAAACACACTCACAAGTTTTCATGATTTTTTCAAAATCCTCTAGCAATGTCATATCTTACACATACAACAATTTGCTTCCCTCATAACCACTTCTGAGGTCAGAGCTCTCTCCATTACCTTAGACTGATTTTGGCCAAACAAGATGAGTCTGTGGCACCACAGTGAGTGTTTCCATCTCTCCTTTCACCTAGGCTTTTCTGAGACAAGCAGCATGAACGTGCCAAATATTCTGCTGTTTGCAGCCATAAAACTGCTCTGTCCTTCTGCTGTACTTTGGCACAAGTTATTCTTCAACTCCTGCAGCTGTAACAGGATTTAATTATCTGCAGTTCTGTGTTCATTTGATCAGAGGCTTTAGTGCACCCATTCATAGTACTTAAAACACAGAGAGTCTCAGCTAACAGCTATTGGCCCTGAAGGACAAGGCGAGAACCAAGCGTTACTTACAGAAAGCCTCGTTTGTCTTTAGCATCTGAACTAATCTGTTACTGGATTTGTTTCACTTTTTTGTTTTCAGTTGCTGTATGCCTTTGGAAAACCAAGGCTCTCCGAATCGTTCAGCAGTGTTACATCAACCAACACATCAGTGCAACATGATGTCAACATCACCACCCTCCTGGAGAACAGCCAGCACTGGACAAAGCATCCAAAAAGTAAAGGGGACCACTTTGTCTCCTTGGAAGGTTTCATTTTCATACCCTTTAAGGATGCTGTTAGCTAGAAGATCACTGCAAAAACAAAGAAGCTCATCATCAACTTCAAGCTTGTAAAACAGATGGATCCAAATCCTACTGATTAAATAGTGACTCAAGCTTGTACAAAATTAAGGAGACAGATCCTATTATGTATTTTAATTTTCTTATTATTAATCAAGGGCCTTAGTCAAATTTTCAGCAGGCAGAGAGGAAATACTTCCAATGTCCTCTATTACTTCCCATCTCAGTTTGAAATCATCTTACTGATTCCACTGAAATCTGTGCAAGGCCTGGACCAGCAGAGAATCAGGCTCTGGGATTTCGCTTCGGGACATTTTGGATCTAAGAGTGAACTGTAGAGTTCAAATCCAAGATCTTGTTTGGATCTGCACTGGTTTCAAGTCTCTTTGGTCACTTTTAAAGCTATAAGAAAGGACTCAAATATGTAACATAAGCAAACTAGTCTCAAGACAGGCTAATTCTATCACTCTTGCCCTTTGCTTATAGCAGTTTTAACTCATCTCTAAATTCCAGTCATCTGTTTCTAATTCAAGTACATTTCAATTTCCTCACTTGATATGAGAAGCAGCAGCACTAGTGCTCACCAGAGGCCCTCACCAAGGGCAAATAAGAGTCAGGAAAAACTCTGGTGCTCTGCAAAGCAAGCTGGCCTGGCAGTTCTCAGCCTGGTCTTTCAGGAACACCACCTGGATCCAGCAGCTTAGTAAGTACTGGGCAAGTAGCCATGAAGGTGCTGTTGAATACAATTTTAGTATTTCAAGTGAATGTTCAGCACTTCAGAAGAAGGATTCACCAGATTTTCCCTTTTTTTGTGTGTTACTACTTTCTAGAGAAACAACTCCAATTGGTAGACAATGCTTTCTCCATCAGCTGTTGTCCTGCTTTGATGAATCTTCACTAGAAGAATGCTACATTGGATCCTGTAAGATGTTATACCTAAATGTCTATGTATGAAATCCATCAAGAGAGATGAGCACCAACATAGGAGGTTATGGGACTGATGAGGGGAGGATGGATGGGTGTGGCTACCAATCTTTACTATTGCTCAATAGCTCATATCCCACAAATCTCTCTTCTTTCAGGATGATAAGAGAAAAAGCAGTGATCTCCAAACGGGTTGTGTGAGTTATTTTCTCCTTAGTAGGGGGGGAAACAAAATGTCTGTATTTCTATTGTTTATATTGCTTATAGTTTGCAAAATGAAGCTGTTCCTAAAAATATTGCCCATTTCAAAGGTGTGTTTCTTACATTAGGCTTTTGAATTTTCTTCAAGAATTAGTTCACAGATAGAAAATATTATGCAGGTAAGGGTAAGGGAAAATTAATTTTTCTCATACTTACTGTGAGTCGAGAAAAGGATGTCCCACAGGCAAGCCCGGGATGGGCTTTCCTGATAGGATATGTAGCTGCAAGAACAAAAAGTACAATGTCCTCAACACAATGGGAAACTTTGAACAATATGGAGAGAAGGAAAACCACTAATCTACTCCAAATAATATTCTTTATTGCAGCAATGATATTATTACTTCTTATTTTGCATTCACACTTAAATTAAGAAGAAATAATTAACTGCATTGGGACTTTTCTGAGTTGGGGTCCCCCTAAGAGTCTTTCAATGAAATTTTTTGGTCAAAACAGTTAATAACAGAAACAACATCTGCAGCAAAAAGGACAGAAAGGCAGAGTTTTTGCATACTTTGACAGTTCTGTGATTTCCAGATAACTCGTGTGAACTACGCATAAATTTGTCAAGGGAAATTTGAATTTATAAAAGAAGCCAAATTTTACTAAAACATGGCTGCAGATTTCTAACAAGAAAGCTTCAACAAAAATGAGCCAACTCCAGCACCCACAGTTATTAATATCACATACCTTATCTAGCCAGTTTTTCAATCAACTGCAAACAGCTAAATCTAGAACATTATTCTTAGCCATACTTCTCAAAGAGGTACTAAAATCAAAAATTTAAATCCTACAATTTTTTTTTTTAGATTAGCACAAGCTCTACATCACATACCTAAAATCAACTTCACACAAAATCAGAACCAGGTGCAAGACCTGCCAAGCCCTGAATGAAGAGGAATACTCTCAGCTTCTCTGAGTAGTAGCAGATGTGAAGTCCTGGCAGTACAGCCTCCAGTCAAAAGATTAAAAGGGGTCTTAAATCACATTTGCTAGCAGATTGAGCTGAATGGGGCTACAGAAACACCTCCAGTTGACTGCTATCTCCCATCTGCCCCCCACTGCAACCTCCTCACTGGCAGCAGGCACAGCTGAGTAGGGCACACACACACTAAATCACTCTGTGCTTCTGGCACAGTTATGTGAGAAAAAATTGGAGGGTACACCATGAGAGTGGCTTGTTGGACACTCTGTATGCAGTTACCAGCATTCAAGTACTCTTCCCATCCAGAAAGGGCTGGAGACCCCCTATGGCCGGCCTGAGCTCCACTACAGAAAGCCTCTATAGAACAAGGCACACCTTTCCTAAGGGCTGGACAATGCCCATACACTTGGATTTGTAAGAGTACAGGTAATATTGCCATCTAGTGACTCCTGTCATAGCAATATTGGCAAGATTTTTATTGGGCTACACAAGTATCCTCAGCAACTATATGGTTTTCACCAATCTGAAGGTCCACAGGATGTAAACTTGAAACCTTTTTCATATCATTGCCTGTTATAACAACAAAATAATTTTGGGTCTATCTCTGATTTCTAGAAAAGCAGTTACAGACCTTCTTCAGCCTGCTCATGATCAAGCTTGATGACCCTCAGAAGCCAACAGCTCATCAGAGCTCAATTTATCCCATAAATTCAGTGATTTTCCTGGCACTAGGCTCTTATATTGCATCATCTACTTGGCCTTCAACCACAAAAAAAAAAAAAAAATGATTTTTTTGTTAAATAACTTGCAAGGTGCAAATAAATTGAAAGAGCATTCTTGTAGCATGCAAGCTAAAATATTCTGCAGCTGTGCTACATCTCCAGCACATTAACCAAACTTTGACAGAGGCATGCCAAAACCATTCTTCTCAGAATGACACTGTCATCTAACTCATTGCAGATACAGTAAGTGAGGACTGTGACCATCTTAATGCAATTGTGATGGAGCTGTGATCCAGTCTGAAGCATTTAGCAACCAGCAACTTTTTCTATACACCACAAAAGACACTTTATGCTTCCAGGAATTTTGCTGCAGATCTAAGGGAGATGCCATCTCAAGACATTTGGGTTGTTTAGTGTGGTTTTTCTCCATTCATTATTTTAAAATGGAAGAATGGTAGCAGTTTCCCTTCAACAGGCCCATACTGGAGGCTTCAGGGTTGGTGGGAGAAGGGGGTGGAGGAGGGGAGAGGACAATATCAGGAAATAATTTAGTAGGCAATCATGACCACTAGATACAGGAACAGGTGAATTGCTACAAATAGAAGTCTGAAGGGTGGCTGTGAAAGAGGTGGTTGGGCTTGATTGCAATGTGAGGGGAGTGCAGAAACAGAAGTGAACAAAGTTTGTGAGAGCTTTAACAAAGAAAAACCAGTAATACATGGAAGACATTAAGGAGAAAGAATGCACACTGTTGGACAACAAGAGGGAAAATGCAGCCCTGAGTAGCCAGGAGACAAGCAAGGCAATAGTCCAAGTTAAAACAGGGTCAGACCAGATAAACACCTTTGACACTTATGGAATTTGCTAATGTCCCACTGTGATGATGCTGCTTCTTTCCGCGTCCCTCACACTGACAGCCAGCATTCCCAGGTCTGTTTCATGATTAAACAATAGTGCATGCACTGAAGACACAGCTTGTGCTAGGTATGACTTTAATATAAAATAGTTTGGAACAGCCCCAGTGCTTTGCTTTCATACCATTCTTGCACTTGAATTACTTTAGGAACAGCAGCTGCGTAACTCAGAAAATTGAGAAACCCTGACAACGCCTCCATTGCAGTTGGACCAGCTAAAACAACTCAATGCCTTGGGAAATTGGTCTGGCCCTTTGTGCCACCCCATGTTGCCACTGGCCTCCAGCTCCATTAGTTTTTCTCATACATTCCAAGGTTTGCTCTGTTATTCTCTGTGAAGTTTTTCCCGCAGTTTGTGAACACATCAGTGCTCTCCCTCATAGGCACACAAGCCTGGAAAGGTCAGAACTCCCAGACGTTTTTTAAAAAACACAGAACCCATGACTTGCATGAGATCTGTGTCTTACTCAGAGAGAAGGATATATATCCTGCATATGGAAAGCATCACATTTAACTCATTTAAAACATGAATCACATTTCTTATTCTTGCACAGCTCATCCCAGCTATATAATGGCTGCTATCAGACTGTTAACATCCAGCTAAAAAAAAATAAAAATAAAAGAGCTTATCACTACAAAGTACAATTCCCCGTAGATGAAACCTTGAAGGCATGACCAATGAAGAAGGTACCATTCCAGAACAGAAAAAGACTGAACAATGCAGAACACTCATCTAACACTTGTATCATACATACATAGCAGTGTGCCTAGATCTCACTTATGGGCTGCCACCCATATTGATGTTTATATAGTGCAGAGCCAAACAAAGAATTGCTGCCTCAGAAGACTTACAGCTTAATTCTCCTTCCAATCCTTAGGTCAGCTCAGCCATAGCAAGTAACAATGACAAATTCTGAAATTGACTTCTTTAAAGACATGAGAATATTTTAAAATGCACTGAACCCAACCTCAGGGAGAGTTAAGAATGCCTTATGAATTCTGCAACTTAGCTGAAAGTTTTGTAGTAGTTTTTCATTCCTTACCCTTTCCAGCTACACCTTAGGAGCAGAGAGTTATCACATCCCGTTCCATCTTAGGTACACTGTCAGTACAAAGGGAATGCCTACATATCTGATTATGCAATCTTTTGCAGTGGTTTGTTGTTTTTGGTTTTTTTTTTGTTGTTGTTGTTGTTGTTGTTTTAATAAAGGTCCAGTAGCATAAAAGTTCTGTCTGCAAACAAGCAAAGCTTTATGTTTACTTGTAAGCCAAAATTTTCTTATTTGGAATTCGAATTTTAGAGCTTGTTTCAACAATGAAGCCTGAAGCCCTATAAGAAGTAGTGTGGTTTTAGCTCCTTTTGTTTGTTGAACATAAAGAACATAGTCTGTACTAAGAAATATACCCCTTCCTTACACAGAATTAATAATCACATTTTTGTCAAAAAAATCCACCTATTCTGAGGGAGCCTGACATACTCACCTTTTGCAAGAGTGGTTTCCTATCCATGGGCTGCCCACAATGACATCTAAATAGGCAACACAGAAACAACAGTCTAGGATAACAACAGTTTGCAGAAAAAACACACACCACAACAGCTCTTAGTAATGTTTTGGTTGAGGTTTTCTTCTCCCTCCTTAGTGAAATAGATGGAATAGCACAAGCTATATGGAGACATGTGGAAACAGCCCTGAAAGAGAAGAGCAAACTGGAAAAAGACAAAGATAAAACCTTGGGGACAAACCACAACTGATAGAAAAGTAAAGGAAGGAGAAAATGAAATTAGGCAGCTCAAATAGATTAGATAAGTGTGGATCAGTCAAATCCACACAAAAGCCTCCAGCAGTTTACTTGCTGCAGGACACTGCTCTAAAACAACAAAAATTTGTTTGGGCTTGCCCCACAGGGCCTGCCAAAATGTCCTTACAGGCACTGAATGTCACGTCCTGAGGCACTGAGGGTGTGACCCTGACCATCTTTCTTGCTCCCCCACCTAAGCACTGTGGCCTCACTGGGCAGATCACAGGGAGTTGCTAAGTTGCAACTGCAATTTCTTCCTTCTACTACAACACAGTATGTATACACAGATGGTCCAGGAGCCTACAGGCACAGCAAAAGGGTATGAACCTGAGCTGTAGGAAACACTGCAGCAGAAAAGCAGAGGAAATGTGGGGTTTGAAGCTGACTTTGTCCATCCAATACCACCAAAAAGCACACAGGGTGACACACCACTTTCTTCTTCAGCATGTGTGAGGCTTACCCCCCCCCCCAGGTGCCCCCCCTTCCTTTAATATGAGGGAGATGGCACAGCCATATCTGCAAGAAATCAGGCTACAAAATTTGTTCTCCATACATGATTAACCTAAGTTTAGTTAAATATCAGATATATTGCAAGAGGGATCTCTAAGACTGCTAGAGAAACTCTAGATTTTCCCTCTTGATTATGAGGGAACTCTGATGAGGTACTTTGGTTTCTGAGTAGCTGTAGCAGACATGCAAACTTAGCAGTCATATATCAGAATGACTGAATAAGAAACTTCAGCTTTCAAATATACTTGTAAAGGTTAAAATTAATTAGGATACAAAAATAATATTTCACTGGAAACAGAAAAATAATGGTCCCAATACTATAGAAAAATAGCAAGGCCTCCATTTGAACAAATCTAAGTTTAAAATGCAGTGTTCTAAACACATATGAAGAATTTGTGCAGGGGGGAAGGGCTTTTACAGTGGTGCTAGGAACAACATATCACACTAAAGAACAGGAAAAAAAAAAACATGTACTGGGTAAGAGGAAATGTTCTTTTCTTGTTAGATCTGCAATTCTACAGAATAGTCTAGAATAAATGTGCTGAAACACTGCTAAAAAAAGTGAGGTAAAAACCCTCTAAAAATTCATGCCTAAGTGATGCACTGCCTTTGTTAATGTGAGTGCAAAAGGAAAGATTTTCACTAAAGCAAGAAAATGCTGGCTTTTTATCCCCACCCCTTCTGCTCAGTGACCAAGATAAGAGGTCAGGAAACACAGATGCCCATGCTTGTGTCTTGCAGGGACCCACATACCAGACCCATCACCCTAATCAACACACTTTCTGCTTAAGCCTCTTTTCCCCCCCCCCTCTCTTTACAGTTCCCCGAAGTCTGATAAGTCTTGTTTGGGGTTTGTTGAGGTTTGGAGGGCTTTTTTGAAAGAAAAGCTCAAGTAAGCTCTGTATGTTTTATAGTCAATACATCCATAAACCAAACACACCAAATGCTAGAACAGTTTGCTAAGAGTCATTCAAGCAAGCCCTAATTAAAAAGAAAAGAAACCCTTGCAAACAGCATGTCTCCAAGAGGTGAAAGGTCCTCATGCTGCTCGGCGAGGAAACACCAGGGCCACCTTTAAACTTTGGAGTTTTATTAGTGCCTTTGTCAGCAGCATGTATCTGTGTGTTGTGTTTTAATCGAGGCCCTGAATTTGTCTGTGACAGACTCAAAACAGGAAATTAACACCCTGCGGTGTGGCGGCAAAGCCTCAGAGGAAGCAGCAGTGGGGTACATGAGGCCGAGGATGAACAAAGACCCATAAACATAACGTCACCCATAAAAGTCACACTTTAAGGCACAGGAAGGATACTAAACTACACTTGGCTGCATGACATGCTTGCAGTAAAAAGAAAGCCTCAGGTCGAGAGGCAGAGCATTTACAAGACGCTTATTTTCGACATTATTGTGAAGTCTTTTATTTTGAGCTAAGCAGTTCAAAGTTAGGTGTAGGAAATACCCAATGAGCTACCAAATGTTGCGTTTCCACTCGACGCGTGGCTCAGGGCTAAGATATTGCTTTTAATCTATCTCCCTGTTTATTTGGGTTGTTTCCCCTTCGTAAGGGGTTCAACTTTTTTTGCAGGCAGCGGGATGAATTTCCACTGTTACCATGGCATTGCTGACCTTTAACATGGGGCTGTTAACATGACCTTTGCTTCTTTCCATTCCTACAAGGATGTTTCAGTGTAAATAATGTGGAAGCCAAACAGCACCCGGAGATTCCTCCTCCGGGAGATGGGAATGCAGCTAGCTCAGCTAGGAGAGGAACAGGGCAAGAGCTGCAAGCTGATAGCTGACAGCATCATAAAACTGAAGTACTGTCTCAAACAGAACTCTTCTGCCCCTGAGAGATGCCTGGCAAATACTTTTACAATACTTAACACTACCTGTGAACTGCCCTATCTTGAAAACCAAAGATAGGACAGACCATACGCAGTTGCAGGGGCCCAAAGGCAGACTCTGCAGGGCAGAACAGTCGTGTTGAGTGGGGTAACAGAGCTTAGAATGAAGAAATATTGGCAATATTGCCTAAGATGCTATTGTAACTTCTAGGATTTTTAAAGACTGAAAGGCTCTCAAAAACAGAGGGGAAGTTCCCTTTTTAAGAAAAACATACATTTTATGGAATTTCAATTAAAACAACACCAGAAACCACCTAACTCACTATTAAAATAAAAAAAAAAGAGGAAAACCCTCTGTTGTAGCCTTTTATCTAATATATTCTTTGCCTCGAGCAACTCTTAATATAGTTATATAAATTCTATTAACTTAAATGAAAGGAAAATCCAAAGTTTCATGGGGCAGTAGAAATTGCTGCTGCAAATTAGACCAGTCTGCAGCCTACTGTACTGAGGGGAACTTTAAAAGATTTCTGCCAGACTCCTCAGGCATGAAGTGATATTTTGAACACTGTAACAGTGGCTAGAAGCTTCAGGAAAAGGTGTGCATTATTGGGAAAAAGTTTTGTTCACAGTGGGAGTTTCCTCTAATCCTGCACAGATTTAGAATTAGTTTTTCAAGAGAGACCAAATAATACCCTAAATTCCACTAAAATTCGGGAGGATTTATGTGCCTAACATCCTAAGCCCTAAACTTTTATGTTGAGCTTAGGCAGTAGAGCATGAGAGGGAGATATTTCATATATAACTCCAGCAGTTCAGATTGTAGCCCAGTAATCCAAACCACCTGTGGATCACTGCAGTCAAAAATTTGTGGAGGGAGCATTTTCCCCCCCCTTTTCTGACTTTTGAAGCAGGATTTCCAGTACCTTTAGGACTGGAGCAGACTCCAAAAAGCACAACTCCTGAGCGAGTGTCAGGGCAGCCCCAGAGGTGTCCTGGTGCTCAGGCAGGGGCTGGCCCTGACAGGCACCCTGTGAGCAGCTGCAGCACTGTGCTCATGCAGAGACAGCACCAGCTGCAGATTTCCCTGGGCCTGGGGAATCCCCAGCCACCAAAATCAGTCGACTTCGAGTTTCTTTGAGCTGTTGGAGCAACACATGGTGCTAGATCAGCTTTAGGTATGGTGTCCCAAGATTTCCACCCGGTACTAACACAAAATATGCTGCAGGGTTAGGATAACTTCATGACTGTGGACAGATTGTCCAGAAGAATAATTTTCAGAATGATAAAAAAATGATAAAATGAAATTAGTAATATAAACCAGTAGCATTTTAAGGGGGTACTTCTTGCAGATTCCGACTGACTTTTTTTTAACACACAGGATTAAAACACCAAAGGTAATTTCACTCAAAACACCATTTGAACGCTGGCAGCTCAAACATGTGGCTTCTCACATACAGGTTTCAGACAAAACTCTGCTCTGTCAGATACTGATGCAAAAATCTGTGAGAGAAAAGTATCGAAATGAAGGTAAAAGCCTTCCACAAGCAAACAGGAAGCCAGAGCAGCACCAAGAAGCTGTGCTGTTCACTGAGGATCTGTTCAAATCAGATGTTGCTGAAGAGATTCAACCCAAATGAAGATGCTGCGAAGGCAAGTTTAAATACATGTCACAGATTCAAGTGGAACCTAAAATTAGTACAGAATGTTTTGTGTCTTCACTCTATATTGCTGTCCTATGTAATGAGATCATATTGTTGTTAGAGCCAAATGCTCTCTTTCACTGCTGTTACTACAAGAGGCTGTCAGAAACTGCCAAGACCTCTGGTGAGGCATTTTAAATGAAAACCTATATAAATTTTTAACTGCCTTTTTTATCACCATACAATGTCTTATAGAATTAAGATTCTGATATGGCAATTATTTACCTTGCAAAACCAGTTAAGCTATGCCTGATTTCACAATATATAGCTGATAAGTAGGTACATATAATGTTAGAAATATTTTGTTGGGTAGAAAACCTGAGATGAGAGTTGGTTGCTATGGGCTTTTGAGGCACTTATAAAAAATTAAAATTGGAATAGACTCAAAGGCCTCATTTGTCTCTCATTTTTACAAATGACAATCCAAATGAACCCCCAAATGCCAAATTAGCAGTCCTAGAGTAAAATCTAGTGTGACAGGAGGCCAATTAGGCCACCTTAAAAAGTTAATTTTTCACAGGAGTAGGAACTTTAGAAAAAGCCATTTTCAGCAAAATAAGCTGGTTGTAATAATGCATTTCTTCAAAACTGAGTATCATTCATCCTAGGAGAGATATGCTGAAAATGTATTCCCAGAAATGACAAAAAAAAATGGTTGTTGAGAATATATGGAAAAAATGGCATTTTTACCCAGGCACTTCTCAATAGGCAGCTCTACAGTCAAATCTCAGGCAGTCCTATTTCTTAGGTATGCACAGAGATTAGAGTGCAGCTATGTCCCCTCCAAACTGTGACACAATCCCCACAAGCACATCAAACTCTACTGTTGCTTTTGTTTCTCAGCCGGGTATTTCCACAAACAAGTTGCTCAGACAATCCAGAGTTCTGTTAGGATCTGGTGGTGCTGGCCAAGCTGCATCTGCCATCCCTGTCCAGTAAGGAGGCGGGATTCAAGGTAACCAGGTAGAGACCATGCAAGGAAGCCTAGGTGGGATTAAGGGTGTAATGAAAAAGAACTGGATGACTTTTGGGTCAGATTATTGTTGCCAGTCATAACAGACAAAGTGATCCTGCTCCTGATTTTTTTGAGCCCTTTCTCAGTTCACTCAATATTAAATTCAGAGAGCAGACAGATATATATATATATAACCAAAAGATTAATTGTGGAAATCTCAAGACAACTCTCCTTCAGAGGAAAGTTGCAGCAATGCAAGGGGCAACCTCCAGGCTTCATCTCAGCTTCACGCTTCTTTTGCTGATACATGTAAAAATGGGAGGGGATAGAAGACAGAAAGGAAACAATAAACAAATGAAGGCCAAAGAGATTAAAAGAGATTTAACGCTTTTTCACAGAGTTTGCAACTTCTTCTTAAAATTGTTTCATTCCTTAGGTACATTTAGGTTAATATTAGGAACAAGGCTGATGTATACAAGTCATTTAGAAGACAGGAAAGGGGTAAGAGTTGAAATTTGTCACTCAAGATCAGAGATGATCACTATCACAGTTGCAACTAGAACTCAGGTTTGTCATATCTTGGTTTTGCAGTTGCGTTTCTGGGGCACACTGTGCCCAAATGAGCCTTTTTGACTTCACATTTACTATCACAATAGGCTTCTTCCATCTACAAGACAATCTGATAACCCTAGAACATTAAAAAAAAAAAAAAAAAAAGTCATATTTGCTGAAATCACATGGACATCCATTGGTAAAAATGGTTAGGAGAATCAGGTTTAATATTGGTTTTTTTTCTCTTGAGGAGTCATTCCACAAAGTAACAGATAATCTTTTAAAGTTTACACCTGAGTATTGTTTGTGATCTGTTAGAGATAAAACTTAGTTGGACTAATTTAGAACAAAAGGGAATGGGGGATGTGTTCTAGACTGCCCACTGAAATAGAGCAGTACCTGGATTCAACAGCTCATGAACAACTTAAGCAGTCATACTTGTGTAGCATGAGGCTTCATAAGATTTTAAACAAAGTTACTCCAAGATCTAGAGAAGACAGCTAAGGAAACACTGCTGCTGAATGGATTGCATGACACTTTATAACTTTTTCCTAACTAGCAGCTTTGCCAAATAGCACCTCATTGGACTTCTTCGACCTTACAATAAAAATACAAAGGACCTGTCTGGCCACCAACAGCATTCACATGAGGGGAACTTCCAACTTGTTCTATATAAGCATCCTGTAAGAGGTTTAAACCACAAACTTTTACTGCTAAAAAAAAAAAAGGACTGTGCAGGACTTCACAAAAACATTTCTGTAAAGTATGAATAGCTGCCTTGGGGAAACTCCCCCATATTAATAGAAATAGCTGTTATTGCCCACGCTGAGCAATGGCTCAGAGGGAATCTTTACAAATATTCTTGCAAATTATTCCATTTGAATGCAGTAGTTTTCAGGAAGACATCTCAATAACCAGGGAAGTCAGAAAACAAGCTGATAAAACAAAAAGCAGCAGCATTTCCCAGTACAAACATTGGCAGCAAGGACTGCCTTCCACCTACACAGGAGTTTCTGCCCAAGGGGTTACCAGCAGTCTACCCTCTGCGCCATGAGATCATATTGCCCATTTCCCTAGGATTTGTTATTGAAGCAAGACCATTTCTCAGTTTCATGGACTGCACTCTAATTAGCAAAATATAAGTCCAGACCTTAAGGATGTCTAAAAAATTTACATCTAGGATAAAGAGGGAAGGAAATGTTGACACCAACATAAACATGGCTTCTGACATTAACACATGGCATTTCTTAACTATCATCAGAGCAGAGATGGCAATAGAAACCTCTTACCCCCTGACAGCATCAGCTATAGTATCTTCTCTTGTACCCTTGTCCTCAGGCTCTTCAGCTATAATATATTTCCTTTTCCCATTAGTTGCTCCAAAATAAGGGTCCCAAATGACTGACAGCCAACCCGTCTTTATAATATACCTACAAAGAACCAGGTGTAAGAATGACTACTTAAAAGTGAGGAATATTTAAATTTGCTGTTATTTAGGCAGTTATTATCAAATTTTCTTCAGTGTTTCCTGCACTCACTTTTTCAATTTTCTAGAAATTTGACAAAGGTTATCAACACCAACAAAAGAAGCAGCATGAGAAAATCTGAAACAGGAGATTTTTTTTTTTTTAATTTCTGAGAGAGCCATTTACGAAAAAACTTAATGCTGAACTAGAAGTGCGTGTAATTAAATTTCTTAAGAGTAGAACTTTTACAGTTTTCAGGAATTCTCATGCATTATGGGCTGCGTGGGGAAGAGAAATCCATCCAATTTGTTTTGACATTTCAGTTGCTGTTTACTGATATATCTGGTTAAATCTTGTACAGCAGGAAAAGAAAAACCCTGATAAATGAACAACATTCTGCTATGTGGATATCACAAAAAAGTTCAAGGACTTGTCACAAACTCTCCACTTTTTTTATAATCTATATGTTTTCCAAAGAAACAGCCTTTAAAGATATTAGTAGTGTGCTGGGGACCTAACCTGAGGTTAGGGACTCATGGAGTTCATCATTTCATTATACTAAAAAAAATAAAACAAGGAACTTGAATGTGATGCTCAGGATACTTGATATAGATTGTAAAGCCTAAATCTAGAATTTTCAAATTGTTTTGGGGGGAACAAAGGTTAGACTTAAAAGATTATAACCTTAAAGAGCTCATGGTTCCAAGTCATTAATCTAAGTATATGTATATTTATGTATATAAACATATTTAAATGTACTTCAATCCATTCAATCAGCAACCAAAAGCAGGAAACTGAGATGGCAAAAACAGTTTTTGTTCCCTGATTTTCTTCCTCTTTCTAGTTTTACTTAGATTGGAAGATCAGAAACTGTACTTACAGCAGTGGAGAACATAGTCCTAACTTTAATTATATCCCGAGACTTCTCTGTACTATGAATTGAAAATAAATTTCTAAGTTTGCACGAGTAACATGGCTGAAGTCTTTCCGTGCCATGTGTTCAACTAAACCAAAATTGGAGGGGGAAGAAAGGGGAGAAGTTGCTCAGTTAACAGCTTAGCTGTTCCTAAGAGCGATGAGTGTCAAAAGTAAATTAGTTTTCCAAAGCTCAAATTCTTTTCTTTGTACATTTCTAGGCCTTGGAGTAGGAGCATGCCATTTTACAAAATCCTTCGCGCCAATAATGGGCTTTTATTGTTTCTGAGTACCTGGATTACCTCCAGTCTGCCACACTAAATTTTGCAAATGAAAAGCAAAATAGTCTCCACTTGTACCTGAAAACATTTTAGCAGTTAATATTTCCTAGTCTCCCTTCATTCAGCAAGCTATGATGTCTTGTCATTTCAAGCCATGTATACTATTCAAAAAAGAAAATTTTAACATGCTCCACACATTCACAACTTCTGCCTGCAACAGCCACAGATACCTGAATTCATTTCAGCCTGAGAAGAAGCAGATTAATCTGTGTTTATTTTTTTTCATTTCTTAATTTAATACTTCTTTTTATTTTCTTTGCTCGGAAAGCTGATGGCAGGGACCCGGTGTCTGCTCTTGATAACCCAGTGAATCTCTGAAGGGCTTTAATATATCTAAAAAGCATTCCTTTAAACTGAAAACAAGGGATGGCTCAAGGGAAGAGAGAGGAACATAACCAACATATGAGGTTTCCTTTGCTTCCATATCCATCAATACTGGTGGATCTCACTTGCAAGGTTTGGATTTCATTCCACACTTGTACTTGTCTACACAGAACAACAACCTGCCATGACTACTGTTCAATTCAAACTGGCTCCAAAGTCCTGCTGGTGTGTCATTCAAATTGTCTGGAATAAAAGGATGTGAGCATAACACAAATAACAGCTAAGAAATGCAGGGAAGTCTCTACCCACTACAGCTCTGGTGTGTGGGACAGAGGTGGCCCTCCCCTTTCAGTTCCTTTGATAGCAGAGATCAGTGACTGCACAGCAACAGCAAACACCACAGAACAGCCCTCTGGGGAAACCCTCCATCAATCTGCCTCTAGAGCAAGGAATATTGTATGTAAAATAATGATCATTTTAGTTTTAAGAACTAGCTCATAATGGTTTTGAATGCATATAATTCATCCTTTGTGGATTCTCTCATTTACCAGGCATTGAATGCTTCCCTTAGTAGACTTGATTGCCCCTAATTTTACTCAATTATTTAGAGCAAGTTTATACATATGACTTCTGAATACATACAATCTCCTGTTTTCCATGCCTGAAAGTCAACGGCAATTACACAAGCAGAAACAAGGAAACCTATGACCATTCGGGCTGATGTCTGGCAAAAACTGAAAAATTTACCTAGCGAGTCTAAAACATTGGACAAAGCCAAGCTCATTTTTAAGGAAGCCATCCAAGCATGGAGGTCAAGATTTCAACTGATGACAAATCTCCCACATCATCATATAAGTTGCTTTTAAACTGATTTTTTAATTACAATTTTGCACTCAGTATTTTAGTATAAATTCATTCAACTCATTTTTTTCATACTGAAGTTCACCAAAACAAATGAATACAAAGCTAGAGATGGTAAAAACCAGTGTAGGTGAATGTACCATGCATTATTTTAAATATTTTATATTCTATTAACAAATAGTTCCTATGGGGCAATTTATATATGACCCAATAGACCTTTGACAAGCTCACTCACCTGGCCTGATTCTACTTTTAACTACTTGAAAAATGTGAATTACACACAGTAAGTTTGTGGGTTTGGTTTTTGTTTGGTTTTTTAAGATACTTTCTGGTTTGATGCATTATTTCTTGGATACTACAATTAAGAGTTTATTAAAATTAAAAGTAGTTTTACAGTATCATAACAGGACAATAAATTACATTCTTCAAATATTCATTAGAAATAAGAAAAAGTTAAATCTACACTCTTTTATTCAAGCAAAACTATTACTGAGGTAATTGTGTTCAGCTAAGAGCTTGAGGCTGGCATACAGGTTTTAAGGGTGGAAGACCACCATATTTACAGTGCTACCCAAAATTCTCATTTCTCTGTTGCTGGTTGAATGGAGAAAGCTGCCACAGAGACATGCTGTTGAAAAGGAACAAAAACAAAGGTCTGTTTACACTCTAATCTCAAGCCAGAAAACAGCAGAAAAACAGGAAAGCACATTCAGAAGCCGGTACCCATCTGGTGGTTTCCGTGTGCGGTTTCACACCCGTGAGGTCACGGGCCAGCGTGGAAACGCCACGTGCTCACACCGAGCTGCTCAGGGCACAGCCACCCCTGGACAGCCCTGCTCCCCCTGGGCAGGGTGGACAGCAGTGCTTCAACAGCCCACACCACAACAGCCAAGAAAATGAATGAAGCCTCAGCCAGCTGGTGGCAACCCTGTGATACGAATGACAGAATGTGGGAGGGATTAAAGCTTCATATGAACATTCACACACAGTGAACGTTTCCAGAAACGTAAAGTGGTGGAAATTAAAATAAATATATAAACTCATTGAGTCAATGAGAAGTTAGAAGCATGTTTTATGCTCTACCATAGCAATGAAACTGTAGTTTATCCAATGTCACTGCAAAAGACCACTTTTTTTAAAAAATAATCACCAGATATGCTTCAATATTATCAGTTCCTCCAGAGTTTTAAATCTTTAAATCTTAAAAAGAAAAAAGAAAACTGGACAGGGAGAGGGGAGCTTGGAGGTGCCTGCTACCCCCAGCTTATATACTTCTCCAACGACAGTGCTGAAATTCTGAGCTGCCTGGGGTACAATCTTGCTTTCATGTATTTGCATTTAGAGTGAACAGCACAATAAAATCTCATCCACTTGGGGATTTCTAGAAGTAGGTGATAATAGATTCAGAACATATAATTAAAACAAGCATCTAATTAAGACAAATATATTCCATTAGGCAAATCAATTTTTCCATTAGCTTCAGTAGAAACAGGTCTATTACATGTAAACAGATTAAAGATGACACCAGGGTACATGGGCTCGATTTTGACTTCCTGTTCCCATTTCACTTCAGCTGAGCTGTTGAGACATCCTCATTTTGTCTAAGAGTGACAGATCACAAATTTGCAGCTGCACGCTTACAGGTTGCAGATAGGCTACCAATAGGTTTAGCTATTGTCCAAGCAAAGATGGATGACAACAGCAGGAGGCCATACCCAAAGATCTGCTTGGACAGGGGCTGGGACACTATCAAGATAACAATTCTTTTGGTTATCATTCTGCAGTGTCCTAGTTTAGAAAGGGGATAAAACACTTGACATATTTATGCAAACAGTCAGCACAGTACGTAACCACATACTAAAGAAGCAGAACTCTTACTCCAAAGAAAAAAATTTTACCAGACACATTCACACATTTCCTTTATCATGGTGGAGTGGGGTAAATCCATTGAATTCAAAGACATTATGCCTGAAATTAAGGATTCAAAAGCCCTTTTCAAAGCCCAGTATGTTTCTGCATATCTTAGATGAGCAGTTTGGGTAGAACCTCTAGCATGTCATGAAGTTTCCTGTCAAATCGTGAGAACTATTTTCCTCACATTAATCCTTGGGCAGCTATCTCTACTATCTCCACAAGAAGAGAAAATACAAGACTCTTCTGACACACCAGTAATCATGATGCAAGAACATACAAGAAAAGAATTCAGACAAGGGAGTGGGTAAATTTGCAGAGCCAACTTGCTTTTTCAGAGAGAAACAATACCCAATAGGGAGACTAAGCAGCAGAGGGAAAAACAGATTACACAGTTTGAAGAAAACCAGCTACTGCCTTGAATATTTCCTTCTTGAAGAATGTCCAGCCTTTCTGGACTCCTTAGCCCTTCAGAACTGCCTCCCAAGGTGCTCTGTCAACCAGTCTCCCAAACAAGCCAAAGTTTGCCCTCCAAAAGCTCATGGAGACAGCTCTGCTCATCCCTCTGCTTATTTTTCCAAGAATTGTCATTGCTATGACCAAGTCAGCCTCCAGCCATCACATCACCCACAAGTCCTTCTCTGCTCCCAAACAGGTCCAGCAGGGCACATTCCCTGGCTGGTTCACTCACCAGCTGTGTCAGAAAGTTATTTTCCACATACACTCCAAGGACCTCCTACACTGCTTCCTCTCTGCTGTATTGTATTTCTAGCAGACATTTAGTGAGTTGAAGTGCCCCATGAGAACCAGGGCAAGTGATTTAGATTATATAGATGAAAACTAGAAAGAGCAGTACATCTTCTTACTTGAAGTTAGGTATGCCAGAAGGACATCTATTTGCCCACATGTTAAGCCAGTCATTATAAGAAATTACTGCAGGTCTTCATCTTCTAAATAGGTGCTGAAGCCTAAACCTTTCCTCTGTTGTTTAGAGCATCTAGAGAACCATTTATGCGTTTCTCCTTCAAACACACTGCCTATAAATTTATACTGTAGAAGTATCTCAGCATCATTTTTCTACCCAAATCCACACATGGAGACCAAGCTAGCTCTCTGATCCAGCCAAAGGAACTCTTTTGAAACAGTGTGGGTTAAAACCGAGGCACATATTTATCCTGTGACACAGACTTGTACAGAAAAGCTTTAGCATCCTTACCTAAGCCTGACTGACATTTTTATTACCC
Organism: Sylvia atricapilla; assembly: GCF_009819655.1. Taxonomy (NCBI): domain Eukaryota; kingdom Metazoa; phylum Chordata; class Aves; order Passeriformes; family Sylviidae; genus Sylvia; species Sylvia atricapilla. The sequence continues at coordinate 88,767,020 of NC_089142.1, read as the reverse complement.
AAATCACTAAGAAGAGTTATATTTTCCAGTGTACTGCTTCTGCTGGATCTGGAGTTTCAGTCAATCCACCAATTACCCATCAGGAAATGAAAAAGAAGGAGCATAGGTTATTTATGTATGTTAGGAATCCTGTCACGAGTACAAGCAGTGATTTTATGGATATCAAGGGACCACAAACCACCACAAAATACTCAAACATACCACATAACCCAACATATGTAACCCCTACATTAGTCAGACCCTCAGTAAAGCATTCCGTTCCAAAATGGTTCTCTTAGTGCAAGTACAACTCAAAATGCTTTTGCAAATAATAAAGTAACCTAGCATTTAAACATCCTATTGACTAATTTTACTTCTAATTTTTCCAAAGCAGAGCATTCTAACTAAAATATTACTTTAGTAGGATAAGAATTAGCAAATTGCATTCAACTATAATGCTGTCATTACAGAGATGCGCCAGGGCCCTGGAAGGGTTGAGAGGCAACCTCTGGAATTCCTTCTAAGTCCTTTCTTTTAAATTTATATCAATAATATAAAGTGCCAACTTGCAAGATTTGAAGAAAGGGTAGTATATATTCAGGCATTCAGTACTTAGCAACACAAGAGAAATAATACAGATTTCTGCAGCTTTAGTCTCAAAAAGTGACAGCTAAGGATAGAAAACCTAGCTCAAAGAAATATAGCATACTTAAACATGCTCGTTAAATTTACACCAGTTTTTAAAGTTATCACTGTGACTAAGTCATTGTGTCATCTCAGTCTCAGCTCAAAGTCCTGAAGCATGACAGTAATGCCCAGCCCATAGCTTTCCCCACCTTTCAGCCTGCCAATAAGTGCCACGTGTATTTTCCCAGGTGCATTATCTTCTGCTTCTCACTGTGTCACCTGCAATCAGCACATTCAGCTTCTATTCTTGGCTGCCTCAGCCCCTTTACAATAACCCCTCCATGGCTTTAAGGGTGGGAGGCAATACTAGCAGAACGACTTCTTACTCTCAAGGGTTCCTTTTTCCTTCCATCTACCCCAGTCCTTCTTGCAAAGTCCCTCTATCTTTTAGCCCCTTAAAGATCTCCATTCTTCAGTTCTCCTCTGCTAATAAACCAGTGAGGGACACCATGTCTAGGACACTTGCTCAGCAAGGAGAGGCTGAGAAACCCAAACTTGTTCATGTATGGAGAAGGGTTGGTTTTGAGAAGCTCATCAATGCCTGTGGTGAGGTTGCTGAGGGTCTGGAACACAGTAGTGTACAGTGGTATGTGTTGGAATGATGAGACAATGGGCATAAAATGAAACAAGAGAAGTTCACACCAGATGTTAGGAGAAGCTCTCCTCCCCGTGAGGAGAGTGAAGTGGGTTGGCCAAAGTGTCTGTGCAGTCTCTATGTAGAGGTTTTTATAATTTGTCCGGATTAAAGCTCTGAGCAACCTCATCTGACTTCCCAGCCATGCCTCCTCACCCAAGTCAAAAGGTACTGATCTGTGAAAAATGTACCTGTACTTGCTTTACAAACAGTGCAACAAATTTCTAACCTCTTTAACCCCAGGCCCTCAGAAGCAGCATATTCATCAGTGGGAAAAATTAATTATATTTTAATAGGTATTAACATCACTCACTGATGCAGTAGATGGCATTTAGACTTGCTTCTTCATTCCAAGTTTCCGACAGAAATCAAATAGCAAAGCTGTCACCTGGTTAGACTTTGCAGGCAAATGTTTTGCAACAAAGTCTTTTCAGACTGCCAGAACCATGTCATCGAAGACGGGCCACGTCCCTAAATCTTACTCCAAGCCAGGTGCCCGTGGTGATAAAACATTCTCCCAAAGGCAGCCTGACCTTGGCAGGCCCACAGGTGCAGTTATCAATCAAAGTTTATAAACACAAAGCCAGCCCAGCGCCTTCCATGCAGACAGACAGACAGAACAGACACCCTGCTGTTTGGACAGGCACTGTCACTTCACCTCCTAGAACCTGCTGCTGGGAAACACAGAATTGGAATTCTGGAGTGACAGAGGAACTGATGCACAAAAATAGGTGCCTGAAGTACTAGTTGCTCAAGGACTGGCAAGGTGACAGATTACTCAGCTGGAGGAAGATCTAGAGAAGAGAAGCAGATCAGCTTGCAGTTTGACTTTAAATGCTGTCGCTAGTAAGCGATGTCATCCATTAGGCTTCTGTCATCCATTAAGCCTCTGAATTTCTCTTTCAGAAGAAGAAATTGGATTCCTGAATATTACTCAAAAAATTATACAGAAATTTCAACATATGTTGTCTCTGTGGCCCAGGAAAAGGAAAAAAGTTGAAAGATCTAGCAGTTCTGTATTGACCCCATTTGTTTTAAGGCACATTTCCCATGGCCTAGGGGATTTCAAAGTTTATATTTAAGGTGGGCAGTTAAGTTGAACAAAAACACAAAGAATAAACTATCCCATCTATTTTTTGAGGCAGTTAACCAGGAGTAGTGACTCAGCAGTAGTATTTTCTTGCATACATGGAACTTTTTCTGAAGGAAACAAGGATGCTTTCTGGCAGATGTTTAAATGAAAAAGCAATAATGAGTTCACACATTGTAAGACACCCAGAAATCTGCACAAAAAGGAAAGAGAAAGTTTAGGAACACACAGTGCACAAAAACTTTCCAAGCCACGTTAACAAGAGGAAACCATAGGTCATCAGGCTTCACTCGTCCTAGCACTCCTAGGATTTCATCACTGAACATAATCCCCCTCCATGAAACTAGCAGAGCCATGGTAGATCACTGACACTAAAACCAAAACTGAGTATCTAAAGCATTTAGAGGTGGTAAAAACATGCCCCTATAATTAATTGGAATAAAGAATAAGAGGAGTTTCAGTCCTTTGGTGATTTTGGAAAGGAAGACTTATTTTGTTTCGGTGGAATGATAAGACTACAAGACTTGAGATGTCATTAAGAAAGCCAGAGAACAAGCAACATTTCTTATGCCTCATATCAAAAAAAAGGACATTTCAAGAAAAAAAAAAAAAAAAAAAAAAAAAAAAAAAAAAAAAGTGAAGTTTTGATAAAGAGTTCTACAAACATGTCAAGAGTGATTAACAGAAAAAATACAAATCTGCCTTTCGATACTGCCAAATCTGCTTTTGTTATTGGAAAACAGCCAAAGAAACAATTTTTTTATAATCCTGAAGCATATCTTTAAAGTATTTTCTATCCTTGGACACATTTCAAGGCTTCAAAGTTAGATTTAACAGTATTTTTAGGACACGTCCACATTTTTCCTTGCGTATTTAAATTATTTAAATACAACCACAAAGTTACCTTAGTTACCTGATAGATTTCATGTGCCTCAGTTTTCCTAAGTGGATTTCCCAGATTTGCATGCAGAAAGTTTCAAAGAATCAGGAACAGGAGTTAACTCTCCTGGTTTCCTGTTCAGTCACTTAATGAAGGGGCCATCCTGTTGATTTTGCACGTGTACATTGTATAACTCCTTCGGGGACCCAGGGGAGAGGACATGTGCATGTAGACATACAGCCACCCAAATTAACTGCTCTGCGTGATAATGCTGCCCATTTTTCTACAGGACTCAGGCCAGAAATTAACAACTAGCAGAAAATGTACATTAAAATGTGTTCACCCAGATATTCACACCCAGACACTACACAAATTACCAGGTTTTGCAGCCACTGGATTCAGGGACAGTGAGAACACCAGGATTAAAATCACAGAATTTACAGAGCAAATCTTCAATCATATGCAAATGGTCCATTTAATAGCTCATCTGTCTGTATAATGATCAAGTGTACTAAAACAAAAAATAATTTACAAACCAAAATCAGGACCTATATTTTTGTCACAAAGCTTTCCTTGTAGGTCTATCATCTCACTCTCACCACAACCAGACTTTGCTGAGATAACCTGTTCAGTACAACACTTGTGAAAGTTTCTGCATTGCCAGAGAGCAACCTAGATGGTCTACCAATAGAGGTTAGTCACGTAATTAGGTGTTTAAGTGCATCACTCCATACTAAAATCCTTAACAAATCTGCTTTTGTGTTTGCCTGTGCACTGAATTGTAAGAGGAGGTCAATCAAATGTCTCTAAATCACATAGGTGCTGTGGAAGGTTATTAATTTATAGCAGGTGCTTTGAGCACGTACTGTAAAGCTGCTAATCAAGTTGTATGCATTCAGCAGGTCTAGTTTTGCTTAGAAATTCTTGAACTCTCGAGGAACCTGATCCGAGTTTCGACTCCAAGAAAACTTGAAACCAGTTGAGATTTGTGTGGCTTCAGGTTTCATTGAGTATTTAGCATAACTGATAATGAGCCCTGCTCATACACATTCCATCTCCTAGAGTCTCTTGTTTTACTTTCCAAACTAAGTAGCATAGACGTGGCACTGCTTTTAAAAGAGTGAGCCACTAAGTTACTCTAGATATCCTAGAGATTTATGTGTTTCTTGCATTGTAGGCCCAGCTAGTCAGAACATTTTTGATACTAAAACTGTAGCTTCATTAGGAGCATCCTGTTATATGGCCACTCTGCTGAGCAAAAGGCCCTACATAAATGTACACATCATTGTCTGAAAGAGTGAGAAAAGTGAATTGAGTTCAGTTGTGCTTTAAGTATGGGGCATTTAATATCCTCATTTCATTGGTCCTCCATAAAGATCCCTTAAGAGTCTTGTGGAGTGTGGGAAAGCTGAAGGACCTCACAGAACTGAACCTAGCACCTGAGATCCAAAGCCAGCAGCAGATTCCCATTGAGTCACTGCTTTAGACTTTGTCACTCAGCTGACTCCAAACTACATACTCACAGCATTACAGATACATTTCTGGGTGTCCTGTCACAGCCAGGATGCACATTCTGTAGCCTGTCTTCCCCCATCTAAATCTAGCTCTGTTTAGAGGAGACATTCAGTTGAGTGCTCAAAAAAAAGCAAAAGCACAGAGGATAAACTAACACAAAGTGCAACAATGCTTATATGATAATTACTGAAAAGTTCAGTCAGTTACGTGTCCCTCTCTATATCATCCTTGTGCACCACAACCTGGGGGGGGGAAAAGTCAGGCAAAAAACACACCTTTTTCTTTAGCAGTAATAACACCCAGCCCAATGCTCGAAACCTTATATCCAATATGCCTGTGAAGTCCAGAAAAACAGTTCAGATCCCTTTTTCTATATCCATTTAAGTAATTTTGCATCTCTGCTCCTCAGGTTTGTCTCAGCAGGTCACAGCTAGAATTTTATAAAACTTGTGTATGAGTGGGTTAACATTCAAATAAAATCTTAATATCAGACCATTAATTTTGAAAAAATGTCAAGTACAAATACATGACAAGCTTTTCCTTCTCTGAACCAAATAACTTTGTTAGCATTTTCTTACCAGTTATAAATATCCAAAATATGAAGCAAAAAAAGATAGAATATTCTGCATCATAATTAATAATGACCAAACCTCCATAAAAAAAATATGTCTAATGAATCACACAGGTATCTTTGACATTTCTGTTTCTTTACAGGGTGCCCTTCCTCAAGCCATGCTTTCTTGACTAAGCCTTTTCCTGCTAGGAAAACTGTCTTCCAGAGAGCTATAAGACCTCAACCTCACAGCACAATCTAAATCAAACACTCCTCTCTTCCTAATTCCTACCATCATCTTTGTAGCAAGTAATCTTTCATTTCTTCCTTTTTAAGGTCAGTTCTCCTTACAAGTCTGCATACAATAGCACCTTCCTGAAAACTTCACCACATGATGATTTCTTCTCCTCCTTATTTGACCTTCCCGTGAGTGTTTTTATTCCCTACAGCTGTGCTCCTTCCTGCACCCTCCTGTCTGCTTTCTATCCTTGCTCTGCCTTGTGTGCTTTTTTTTTGAACCCCATCCAACCAGAACAATTTTCTGTACACAGAATTTATGTTTTTTCCTTATTACCCTTCTCACCTTCAATGTTACCAAACTTCCCTGAACACATTAAAAAGTTCAGTTGCAAAAGTTAATAGGAGCAGCCCAATTTCTACTTCTTCTAGAATGAAGTTGATGTAAAATGGTTGTTTGCCATTTGCCATCAAATAGAGGGAAAATTCATCTGATCTGAAGCAACTGAACATAACAAGGAAATATTAAAAATTATTAACTAAAAAAAGCTGTGAGCTGCTGTAGCTCAGTTGTGGCTTCACAGAGCATTAGTCTTCCCCACAACACAGGCAGACACTCCAAAAGTTCCAATGGAGTGATAAACATGAAGAAAAACATTGGGTTTGAATTAGGGTCTTTTGCTCCTAGTCCTCTACTAATATTAGGGGCCTACTTGAGACATCTAGAACTTGCTCGATTCTCCACCAAGTTCAACCATTCACCTCTGACAAAATCACAATGCTTTTCAGTATGTCAGTTTCGGGTGCCTGAAACAGACACAAATAAAATGTGTTGGTCACTTGAAAACCTTTAGACTATAATGATCTGAGATGAGAAATTAGTGTCTTGGATCCCTAATCCCACAACCTCTGAAAAACTGAGCTCCCTAATAACCAGACCAGTTGTAGTTGAGATGATTCATAGATTTTCCAATCATTAAGATAATTCAATCTGTTTGAGTAACACAACACTTAAAAGTCTTACATGGTAGTTTATGCAGCACAATGGATCACAAACCACACGGTAATTTTACTATTTCTAGAACAAAAACTAGTTAAGTGACTAAAACTGAAGGAAATTTATTTGTAAGGCACACGCACATAGAATTGTCTTTAAACAGAATGTCCCTTGACAATGACTGAATCCCATCACAGGAGTTCCTGAAAGAGTATTTTTAAAAGTCATATGACTCCAAATTATCATATTTTCCTAATCTCAGATTTTCGTCTGCAAACCGCCACACTGGGAAAGGACAAATAATTTAAATGTATGCACTCCCCAGAGGGTATAATCTCAGTAGGGCAGCTGGGTTGCAGCAAGCAGGCGGCTCTATTTTGTATCACAGATTCCCTCTGGTCTGTTCAAGTCCTGCCACAGCAAAATATAGTCAAGCAAGAGAGGAAGAATGTGGAGCTTTCAGCAGAGGGAGGTATTGACACAGCGTATAACTCTAGGGGAGGGGACCTGAGACTGACTGTTTCAGTGCTCAGCTACAGTCAGAGGCGGTAAGTCCCTCCTCCAGCAGTTTGTTAGGGGGTTTTGTTTGCTTTTTGTTGTTGTTAGGGGGGTGTATTATTTTTAAAAAGGAGTAGCCCTTAAACAGCTTTACTGAAGTTGTTTTTCTGCTGTCGATTGAAAAGAAAAAAAAAAAAATAAATAAATGCGAGGGTGGGGGCAAAGGAAATACAGACATAAATTTAAGGAGAGATGCCTTTGGTCACCAAAAATAGCCACAACAGATAGTGTAACTAAAACCTGACTAATGCCTACACTGTCAGCGCAGCGCACAGGGCAAAGTTACATAATATTTTCCACATTTATTTCAAGCGGGGCAGCCTGCCAGCTTGATAGATTTCTAGAAAGGGTGGGAGAGGGAGAGTGGTTTGATTCACAGACTGCTGTATTTACAGCTCGCCCCACAGCCACTGCCTTCCCCTCTTTGGGCGTTTACCTTCCGAGTTTGCCAGAGAGCAGTGTGAGCATAACCCTGAAAAAGAAAGCAAGTCACCCTTCAGACTGTCTGAAGCACTACAGCTGCACAAGTTCCCTCTAGTTTTAGGGTTTCGAGGGTGCTAACATGCAGTAGCTTGCTGAAAGCTCAGTCGCTGTCAAAGTCCAGAAATAAACAGCAGGAAAAGCACTTCGACAAAAAAAAAAAAAAAGGGGGAGGGAAGGAAGCTTCAGCTTCAGATCCTTCTCTACCCAAACTCCAACAGGCTTCAAAAGTAGTGTCTTCAGAAGCCAAAGGTTATCAAAAAGCTGTAGAAACAGAAATTAATCTAGGATCAGTTAAGTTTAGAACTGGGTATGAATCTCTAAAACGAACATGAATTTTCTCAGAGGACAGGGCTGGTCTTTCAAAAGCTTGGATGAAACCAACTACTTAATTTCCTATGAGAAATTTACTATTGAAAGATATTCATCAAGAACAGTCATACAAATGACTGCATGAACAGTTCTGTGTTATGTGTGACAGGACAATCCATAAAACAAAGCATTGGCCTGCGTATTTCCTGCATCTATTCTATATTTTCTCCACATGTGGCAGGTTCTCCATTGGGACTTCTCAAATACCTCATTAAGATTTGACTGTTGCTGGCAAGCAATAACATTGCAGCTTCCCATCAAAGATAGACAGGAAAAAATTACCAGGAAAATGACAAACAAAAAAGTTTTTCTTACATCCAGTTTGCATGAAGAGAAAAAGGAGGTGAAAGACAAGGAAGAAATAGAACACTGTTATCGCTGTAATAAACCCAGTAGGTAGTCCATAAAACAGATCACAGAAAACAGAGGTTAGGACTACCCTTCTCTCTCCCATCCATAATGTATCTACAGAACCATATATATCACACTGTAGTTTTATTTGAATGGGATTAAATGAGAAAATGAACTGTGCCAATTTTCACCAAACTGAAAGGTACCTACACAGCATAGAAGTAGCTAATACATTTATGAAGAATATTAGTGCTGGAATCATCAAATCAAATTGTTACTCCAAAGCAAATTGCTCTGACCATGGCTTTAAACGAAAGAAAACAAGAAGATGCCAGCTAAATGCCAACATGTTATAATTTTAACCTGCAAAGAAGAGATATTCTCAGACTAGCATGGAGATAAAACAAAAGCAAAGTTCATGAAACAATGCAATGATGTCAAGCGAGGTGTTATATTTCCTCTTACTAGTAACACTGTGTGCTTTTGAGAGCAATGCCTTTGAGCATGAAATCATCCTCCAAAACAAACTCTCTTTTTAATGTTGCTCTCATCAATACTTTACAACTGGAGCTTGCTAGTTTTTGTAATAGTAACCTCCTGAAAAATTGTAGGGTAGTACATATTTAAAGATTAATTTTGTTTCTTATGACCATGCTTAAAAGGAATCCCTTCATTTCTTTTCTATTTTGGATGACATTTTATAATTTCCACATTTTTTTCCAGCCCAAACTTGCTGCACACTGGCCAATTCTATAAATTTACCCAGAGAGCACTCAGTATCCTCTTGTCCCCCCGGAAAGGAGCCTAATTTGAAAAACTGGGTAAAAAAAATAGTATTGAACTTACAGGATCAATTGTGAGATAATGAAAAGAAAGATATCCTAGTATTTGGAAAAGGGTAACTTATTCACAAACTGATAAAACCGAATAAATCATCTCTAACACAATAAGCAATGAGATTATGTTGCATCATCCAAATGTAACAGTTTTTTCCACAATGCTGTATTCCCATTCATTGAGTTTTCTGAATATTTAAAGATTAAATAATGGAGAATGGCAAGAAGGAAAAATAGAAGTGGAGCCAGGAGTTTGCTTGGGGGTGAAAACACAAAATCAGAAAAAAATGGAGAAATGGAAATTGAGATGTTTGAGGAGTGCTGAGTCAGACTCTGAAGAACGAGAGTGACTAGGACAATAGGCTGGGACACAAAGATGCTGGTTCAGTTCCAGACTCAGCCACAAACTCACAGCAAGCTGGATGATTTACTTGGAGCCTCAACAAACTAGTGGTAAAGGGAACAAAAGGGGACAAAATCTTCTGTCTCAGGGAAGGCCTAGTTGTGACTACAAGGCATGAAGTCCCTTGGATGTATGATCATCATGCTCTGAAGTATGCAGGAACATCCCTGTTTGGCTCCAGACTGTAGCTGAGGGACAAGCTGAGGTGTCTGACAGTGCCACACCAAAGTCAGCCAGCTCTCCTGAGCACCCCTGCTACCCCCCAGCATGAAATTATTGTCAGCTGGGAACATGCCCTCAATTTCAATGCACAGTTTGGGGCCACCGTGTTGGAGCTTCCTAAATACTCACAGTGAGGTTTTCCAAAACTCAGGTTTTGTACTTCTGCTGCAGAACCACATTAAATCATGGTTCTCTTTCTGGAATTTTCTTGACCTAATATGTCTGCTCTGTGATATACTCTGCTACGTAGAAGCAAAGCCACACACTCAAATGATTGGCTCAGTCATTCGCTAAAGGGACTCAAAAGTAGAATATAAACAGTATTATTTCTCCAAGGGAAAAGAATTATCAGTCCGCTTCCTAAGGCATTAGTAAATATGTTGCACACTATAAATGCTCACTTGCTTTTGCTTTTGGCTACAACTAAGCAAAAAGTATAAAATATTTAATTTACCTTCTGCTATTTTCGTTCTTTGGAGTTCATACGCCATACTATGTGGACAAGGAAATCCAAAATCTATATCTAGACTGGAGGACATAGAAGGGCACTGCAGTTCCCAGGGGAGGGCATGGCCTTTCGCCACATCCTGGCAGCATCCTTGGGCAGGACCAGCCTGAGCACAGCTTTCCTCACCCATCACATGCTCCTACCTAGCCCTCGTCAGGAGGGAGGTGCAAGGAGAGCCATTGCTGATGTCACTAAACACGGGCAACCAGGACCAGCTGAGCTACAGCCACAGCTGTTTCAACTATTGAAACATTCTGTTAGCCCAAAAAAGCAATTATAAGCTTTAATTACATTCTGAAGTTGAGGAAAAGACTTAAAAGTTCACAGGCAGCCTCTTTATTTTAATTGAAATTGAACTTGGGTTTTTCCGGTGGTGTGGAAAAACTCTTTTGAAGGTAATCCTCTGTATTGAGGCTGTTTTTCAATTATATATTTACTTTAATTACAAGGTAATATTACTAGACTAAGGATTAGTTTTACATAGTGCTGTAAATGTGTAGAGGAACTAAAAAATGAGAAACCAGAGTAGCCTCAAAAGCACTTCATTGACAGTGTAGCAAAGTGGCAAGGGCTCTGAGTTTCCACTGAAACTACGGTGCCATGGGACCTCTCCTCACCTTGTGGAAAATGAAAGATTATCACTTAAATACACTGCCAAGGGATTAAATACTGCTGTAGGAGATCATTTCATTGCTACAAAGCAATGTAAGTTGTTAATCAGGAGGCAAGAGTTGGGGTAGTTTTGTGTTAGACATGACCAAGACAACAGTGGCTTTGTCATTACATGTTTAGATGATAGCTACTAGCATGACTCCACCACTACCTAGAAGGATGAGATGATCTCTGAAGTATGGTCAATCACAATATAAAACTCCTCAAAACTAGATTGCTTAATATCATCAGTGCACAACCACAATGAACTCACAAAGTAGTATCTGACCAATATAATTTTAGACTGGTGTTGTCCAGGAAGACAAGTGCTGTTTATCAACACCATACAACTCTAATTTCCACCTGCATTCTGCCACAAGAAGAAAAAACATCTTTTCTGAAAACAATGGTGTTATGTGAAGACACACAACTCATAAACAAGTTACTCTTGCACCACTGTATGCATCATAAGCACAAATTGTATGCACTGTAAAACTGCAGAAAATGGCCTTTGGCAAGGGGCCTCTCTGGCAAGGGGGTCTAAGCAAATGTGCTTTCATACCTACATCTGTTCTAAGAGTTAAGGGACGAGGTGTGAGTATGTTGGTTCCTAGGGAAATGTGAAATTTGTACGCCTCAGGATGCTGGAGTTTGGTGTAAGCTGATTCTCCTTACAATTGGTCCCACCACACTGCCATGGCAGCCCAGGACAGGGCAATGACTGGCCTTCATGTGGATTAGCACAAATTATAGAGCTTTTCACTGCCCAGGCACTGGGCCTTTTTCCTTCTGGGCCTAAAGGAACAGATCTCTCAAAGGGTGTCCTGGCCCTGGCATCACCACAGAGAGGAGGTTAGACACCCTGTGGAAAAGGTCTCATGTTATATGTAGCTATTCAACAGATATAGAACATTTTAAAAAAAAAAGGATATAGCAACCACAAAATACAAATCCACTTTCTCCTTGATCAGGCACAGTCTAGTCTCACTCAGACTTAAAATGTTACATGTTTACTTTATTTAGGGTTCTCTGTAGGGAATGGAATAATATGCCAAAAGAAAACAAAAAAAGAAAAATTCAGTACAGAAAACAACTAAAAATTCCATAGATATGTGAGTAAATTAAGATCTAAATCTCACTTCAGCTTTGTACCCACAAAGTATAACCCAGATACTCATTTCTTCTGGCACAAGATGAAGGTTTTCACGTATAGAAGTTTATCATAATATTTTTTCACCTATCATCAATTTTCATTTTCTCTTAGACAGTTGCAAAATTTCACCTGGGAAAAGCACTTTAAAATCTAGTTGTAGATACACATTATGTATTTGTGTATATTGTCCATCTCTATATTAATCTTAGAAGACTGTCTTTATTTTTTTTATTATTTGTCTGCATTCTGTAAACAATGTGTAGATCTAAATTCTTCTGGTACATAAAAAAATAGAAAAGAAAACACAGAAGTTTCACTGAAAAGAAAAATTTTGAATTGATATCTTAATTATAGTAAGACTACATGAGGAAATTTAGAGTTTAAATCAGATGTAATTCATAGTCTAAACCAGGAGATTCTGCAAAAAATGTGGCTAAATGCCTTTTGTGTCAAAAAAATCAAATCTTTTTTACTCTAATGTGTCAAAAGACCAGAAAATTGCAGGGTTTTTTTCTCTCAGTTGTTCATTTATACAAGTGAAAATAAAAGAGCACATACGACCACACAGATTTAGGGAGTACAAATTAAAAGATCTTATATTCTTCTATCACATACAGCTTGCAAATTCGCTCAGCCTAACTAGGAAAAGAGCTTTGTAACAAACCAATGTAACCACTAAAACTGAAAGCAGATTGAAACCCACAATATCCAGAGGAAGTTACAGCCAGCATTAGGAGTAATCAGAAGAAAATAGTGAAGAGACAGGTCCCCTTCTCTGCAACTACAGTCTGGATTAATTCAATCTCATGCTGCTGGGAGCTTCTGACTGCACAGTTCGCCGACAGATTCAGTGGGCAGCAATAACCATATGGCAGCAACCAGTCCTGGGTACCATCCTGAAATAGATGGAAGTACAGATCCCATATAGATCTTTATTCTTTTTCTTGTTCTGAAAAATTGAGATACAACCCTGTTGGCCACTTTTGTGGTTGTCCCATTTAGAGGTTGTCATATTCCTTGGGGACATAAAGGCACACTTGTATTTTTTGTGAGGGAGAGGGAAAAAAATGAATTTTTTTCAATAAAGAAAATGAAGACAAAAACTGCCCACATACTAAAAAAAGAATTCAAAATCCAAGCACAGGAGTAGTTAAGCAGGACAGTTCTAGTCAAAACTCTTATCTAAAATGAAGTTTCCACCACCTAAACAACCTCTGCTAGGTTTCAGTGCACATGGTCCTTTTCCAGACTGCTTCATCTATAGAAAGCTTGTCACAAAAGGCTTCCACTAGATTTACAGCTACAAGTGCAAAATGAGCTCTGTGATCTTCTGCCTTGGGGACACTGTGAAGAGAGCACTACACCAGAGCCCCACTTACCCTGAGGTTAAACTATAACATCACCTGTGTTAGAACAGTTCATTCCAATTCGTCAAAGATTTACATTTTACAGTTGAAGAACCCAAAGCAAAACTGGACCTTTAGGTACCATCCTTTCATTTGTGGAATGGAATGAGTCCCATTCCTAAATGTAAGTACATTGCCAGGGCTTTCACTCCAGAGAACATCTGGAGTTCTAAGCAGTAAAAAAAGCACTATAAGCACATCTATAGTCCCTGAGATAACACTGCTCACACCTTCTCACAATGAATTGCATAAACATCTATCTTTCTTCTGGTCTCATGTAATACAACACATGTTATCTATGTTCTGATCAAGGAGGTGGTGATTTTCTAGATTGTGCAGAGAAACATCACAGCTCAGCAAAATATTTAATCCCCCATCCCTTGTAATTATTGTGGGTGGCAGGGAGTGAGATCCTGCAGAAGGCACGACTGCTGAATGCAAACAGAGAGAAAAGGATTAAATACAAATCTGCTAAAGAATCATCAGTGCCTGCACCAGAATATCTGAGAATTATTTCTTGGTTCAGTGACATACACCTCTAAGGAAATGGTCACTCATTATGGAAGGTCTGAACTAAATAGAAGTACTTTAGGCTGGCATGCACTGAGTTCAAAGATGACAAGGAGGCCCTGACAGAGGCTTGCTGTGCAGCATGCAGTGAGCGTGCCACAGAGATCAAACCTCAGGTGCCACTGGAACATGTTGTGCTCCTCAGCCTCTCACCACCTGCTGCTATTGGCTGACTCTACATATCAAGTGGAAATATCACACCACAGCTCACCCAAAACTGCACCCAATCTTTCACAGCAACACACATTTATGACTTGCACTTTGCGTCATTTATACCCCCTAATAACAAGAGCCTGCAAATCTGCCTGCATTTGCAAAACCACCTTATCTAGAGGTGCATCCTTTCTTGGGGCTCTTTAATAAAAATTTTATTTTGGTATTGTTTTGGGGTGTTTAAAGTGATTAGTTATCCTCATGTTCTTTTGAGAGACATTTTCTTCATAAAATTCTGTGTTGTTCTCACAATATTTGCTAAAATACTTGAAAAATAAAACAAAAATATGTAACTTCATTCCAAGTCTAGACAACTTGAGGCCTTATGTTGCACAGGTTTTTTTGTACATTTGCTTCATAAATTTTTCCCTTTTTCCTTTCATTTGCTTTCCCAAGAGACATCAGTTTAAAACTTTCTTCTAACTGAGAGGAGCAGGAATCTTTCTTTTCTGGGACAAATTGCACTTTACAACAGTAATTTACAAATTACAATCATAATGTGTAAAGCCTGGCTTTACAGAAAAACTGAAACCACTAGATGCCTGCTGTACACACCTGCTAAAAAGGGAACCTATGCTGTACTTTCTACATTGAGAGGATTTCTGTTCACTGTGGGAGAGACTGGGACCTGAATCTTGTTTATCCTGACTAACATGCGATATTAATTAAGAAGAAGTTGCCAGATGAATAAAGTGGCAGAGAGAGCATACAGAAATCACCTCCAAAAATAGTTTCAGGGCCATTTTTACATAGCATTTCACAGGAAAGAGGCTTCTGAGAAGTGGAGTTATGTGCTGATATTGTGTCTACACATCAGATTTTCAGCTCCTCGGGAAAATATTAATGAAAATTTTACATTTGCTATCAGAACTACTGAGATCCAGATTCCTATAAAATCTGCCTATAATAACAGGAACTGATTATCTAAAATGCATTCCTAAATTCTTTTTGGTTCCCACACATTCAGAGGAGATAAAGGCATATTCCTAATAGTGGTGAAGAGATTTAAGCTGAATCAATTTTTCCCAAGCAGCTCAGGTATGTCATTCACTTGGCAACAAGCTTTTGCACAGCATCCTTCAATGTGCTCTGCACACATTAAATAAATAAAAATCATGCAGTATTAGAAATTTTTTCAGTTCTAAAAGATAAAATATCAAAGCTGTGTAGAATCAATTACTATCATGGATTCAGTTACTGACATTTATTTCCAGCGAAAAGCAATATAGATTTCAAAATATTCTCTTAAATATTTCTCTTATAACTGTTTTATACACAAACCAGTATTTTGAGTATGTATTTCACATTTCATATTAGCGATTACTTTAATCTCCCTTTTTACTGGAAAATATGCTATCTTTCCTAATCCTTCTGTTTTGTAAAAAAAGGATGTTCCTCTAGGCCCTGGAATTCAATAAAGCAGATGGACTCAGAAAATACGGCTGTTGACAAAGGCCATCCTAAGTTTGCTATGTCAGAGAGACACTGTTGTGAGCCGAGTACAGGCTGGGCATTCAAGGGTGTGAAATATGGTACCATATCACTGGGTGACAAAGGTACAGTGTAAGCTCTGGCACCCAAACCTTTCTGAATGTAAGCTATTTCCAGTACTAGCAGGAATTGCAGACAGTGAACTTGCTGGCTGGTGGAGCACCAGTTAGACTTCTGCATTTTTGTCTCAGAGCACCAGGAGATCTCAGGCCATATTTTGAAAAGTTTTGAATGACCTGTTGCCAGTCATGACTTAGCTTTGTCCTGACATTGTTCCCCATTTCTCTGCAGGGAGCTATGAAAGACTGAGGAGTGGGGGCAGAGTTTTGGCTTTGCAGCAGTTCGGAGAAAGCCAGTTATGTGGTGGTGATGGGCTCAATCGTTCCCAAACTTGGAGAAGCCTTTCCCTTCCACTCTTTTGTGCAAGAATAGAAAACCAAACAGCTTCCTAGCACTTTGACACCCTGTACAGTGACCTCCACTGGACTGAGCAGATCCAGCAGATAGAAACAATTAAGGAACTGGGGAATCTCTCTTAGGAGGAAAGGCTGAGGAGAGCTGGGCCTGTTCAGCCTCGAGGAGACACGACTGAGAGGAGACCTCGTCAATGTCTGCCAGTGTCTGAAGGGAGGTGTCAGAGGATGGAGCTGGGCTCTCTGCTCAGTGGTGCCAGGAAATAGGACACGAGGCGATGGGCAGAAACTGATGCCCAGGAAGTTCCACCTGAACATGAGGAAGAACTTTTTTACTGTGCAGGTGACCAAGCACTGGAACAGATTGCCCTGAGAATTTGTGGGGTCTCCCTCACTGGAAATATTGAAGTGTCCTGTGCCATGTGCTCTGGGAAGACTCTGCTTGAGCAGGGATGTGTGATCAGATGACTCTCTGTGCCCCTCCCAACCTGACCCATTCTGGGATTCTGTGATTCCATGACTGATGATCACGCTCATCAAATGCCTCTGCTTTGTGTTTTGTGGAGTGAGCCGTTCATTCACAGTACAGACTAGAGCTATAAATACACAATTCCATAAAAGGCTTGTGTGTGGGCCTTTCTCCTGGAAAGAAAATATGTTTTGAAGATTGTTTGTCTGATAAAAGTTCAGCAACTTTATCTGCAACACTTAAGCAAAAAGGAACAAAAAACCAACACAATTTAAAAAAAATCTTCTTTACCTAAGACTTTTTTTAAAACATACTTATATATGTATAAAAAACAACAGTCTAAAAGTATCTAGAAGAAATTAAAGATAAGGCTGTGATTCTGTGAGAGGCCATGCTTTGCAGCATTTTATATTTTGTTTCTAAGCTTTTTGAAACTGCATCAGGAGGTTACATTATATATCCCCAATCAGACTTTATGTAAGAGCCTTCACATACAGCTTTCTGCAGCAGTTTGATAAGAAAGTTGAAGGACAATGTAATGGTATAGAGGACTAACATAGGTTTAATATTTTGATACTACAACATCCTCCTTGTAAATCCATTCCTTAATTTACCTTTGTGCTTTGAAACTAAACTTGGAGGATTCCAATAAGTCTGCATGGTGCTGAGTATCTCCAGCGAAATGCTTGGTATTGTGGTGCCTGTGACTTGAGGTGTTCAATAATTAACATGATCCAATTTCTCCACCTTTCTACCATGAAGATCCACATTTAGGATAATGGTCACTAACTACAAGGATTTGTTTCTGGCACTTTTTTTGTCTTTTTAAACACAGGTATTTACAGTAGTTGTTTTCTTTCATGCAATCTGAGTGCCTGCCAGAAATTCATTTGGAAATCTCAGTAAGGTACAACTTTTGTTCTCTCCCTTGAACTAAAGAGGTGCATGTGTTTGTCCTGCCTGGAGGTCTGGGAGGACATCTCCCGTCCTGTATGTGCTGATAGAAAGCAGTTTGTTGGGCTTTAAAGTGGAAGCAGCCTGTCTGCACTGAGCCTGGAAGTGAACTGGCACAGGAAGCAGTCTCTCTGCGGATGTCTGGCCAGGAGCTTTGGAGTGACCTTCAGGAAAGGTCTGTCACTCCCTCCACACAGTGAAACTCATAGTATGAGGAGTCAAACTAACCGCTGTTGTCACCCCAGGACTTCAGACAGTGTTTCAGATGCTAGGCTCTGGCCATGGTAGAGAATCTGCAGACAGGCACACAGACACCCAGCTGCCTTGCTGGGATCACTTGCCAAGCAGTGGATAAAATAAATCTTCTGCAGTGTGGCTGAAACATTAACTTATGGGGAATTTGCCTTTCTTTCCCTTTCTCTCTTGCTGCAGCAAAGTTTCCAAAGGCTCAGGATTTATATGCAAATAGTCCTGGTTGTTCTCTGGTTGCAGAAGAGAACCAGCAGGAGTAAGGGCTGCATAACTGGAGCTCATTGCCCCTTTTATCAAACACAGTTCAGGCATGCTGATGGTTAGATACACATCAGAATTTCAAACTGTGGTTTATATAGCTGCTAAAACTCACTAAAACAGCACACACAAATTTCCCTCTCTTCTCTCAAATCAAGAGCCCCTGACAAGAATCAGTGCTAATCCTAGTTTGCGAGATGGTTTTTATCCGTCCCGGAGACAGTTTACACTGTAGTCCAGCTCTGTGTAAGCCTCACAGGCCTCTTATGTAATGTATCTCTTTCACAGCACGGTGTGCATTTTGCTTAGGCTTGCAGTGTGCATTGAAAACCCTGTCAGACTGGGACTCGTAGGAGGTACTGAATCAAAAAAATATAGAATATAGCTTTTCTTTAGAAAAACTGTGTGCTAGGCAGGAAGATTTTTTGCATTAGGAGACAAAGGATGATGCATTCCATCATCTTTTACACACATCTCTGTGAAAACACTGTGGTATCTACTTCTTAGAACAGAAAATATTTCTCCCTTATTTCCTATGAGCCCAGTAACTGCTGAGGACCCTCCAATACAGCTCTTCCACCTTTTATCACAATGCAAAATACAGCACAGAATCAGAGTGCAGACACAAAATCTCCTGGCACTGAGAAAATTTCATTTCCGTTGGTTTGTCCAGAGCTATCACCACAGTGAATTACCCTCTGGACGGAGTATAAATAAGTCTAAGTGTGTAGTAAAATCCATTTGGTTTTTTGCGATGCTCCACCTGCATCACTTTCTCGTTCCAGCAGTCCAGAGACAGAACACACTCCTCACCCAAAGGTGATTCCTGCATATTATTTTGTCTGTATTTTTGCACAGACGTTACAGGCTTGGAGAAGCCTTACAGCAACAGATCCCTCAGGATGATTGTTACAATCCATGCAAAGGTAGCAACTGCATGTTGTTAAATTAGGAGCAGATATATTCACTTGTACCAACAGCTCAGATGGGGGCAGGGAATGGGGAGACTCTCCAGAGCAGCTGAGTTTGGACTTAGCAGTGAATAAGAAGCCTTCAGTGCTGACTCACTTTTTCCATTTTTAAAATAAAAACATTAGCAAAGATATTTTTAAGTAGTTACAGTGCTTTTCTGCTGCAAGCGAAGCCTTTTCGTAAGTTTTAACTATCCTCACCCCCCTCAACAGTAACATGCTTTAGTAATCACTCCTATTTAATAAAATCCTTTCAGCCATAAAGCCTTAGATAGTTTTAAATGGAGCAGTCCTTAGTCCATAACTCATTGGTTTCCAAGGGAAAACTATTGTCCAGAGAAAACGTAGGAGCCCGGGAGCCAGGATCCCTTGGCTCTACCCTTCATGTTTCTGCTGACATGTTGTATTATGGAAAAATGAAACAGTCCTGGTTGCGAAATTGTGGCCTGAGCTGTACAAGCAGATTTCTCTGCTCGCTGAAGTTGACAAAAGCCCAGAAGTTCAGCCATAGAGAGCAAGATTCTTCAAATACAGCATGTTTACTTATGCTATGTATCTCACTTCCTAGCATCATAAGAGCAGCAGTTGCAAAAATCTTGAGTCAAATCACATTTTAAATTCACTTCAGGAGAAAGAAAAAATGCTGTGGCACTTCCAGAAGGACAAGCATATGACAGGATAAGACCACCAGACTTGGGCTGTTGAGTTGTGGAGTGCCCTCCATGCATCTAAAAGAATTTCAGTAGCAGTTCTCAGAAACTCACAGGTCAAGGCCTCAGGAGCACAGCAAACTGGAGATGAAGCAACCATGAACCACAACTGTGAAGTACAGTCTCAGACAAAGTGGAACCTAGAGAGCCCAGGAGAGGCTGAGTGGCATCTTTTTTGACCTTTGGGGCATAAAGCAATTTTTCATATGCTCCACCACTCACAAGTGGTGCCCAATTAGGCAGCTAAAGAAGCTAAAGGCAGCTAAAGAAGGCTCAGGTTGTTGAAAGCATTCAGTATCCAAAAGCTTACTGCTAGACGCTCAGGGTTCTGTCTTTTGTAAAAGGTACACTAAAAGATTTTGAAAGCTTGTCACATATCCTAGGATAAAAGTGGGAATAAAAGTCCTTTGAAACTCGCCTTTTAGTGATGTGGCTATAGGTTCGGAATTAGCATTTTCCCTTGAATTAACTGCAAGTACAAGGCAACAAACCTAAAAAGAGAAATATTTTTTTAAAGGTCTGTTTAAGGTTAATTTAGGAAGTCCCCACTTGGAAATCCCCATTGGTTTATGTTTTATCAAAACAATTTTGGTAAAATTCTCTTCTGTGTACTTTTTAAATTAATATCAAGAAGGCTCACATATTAGAACAAGTATTCCTCCTGTAGTCCTAAAATTACCAGCACTATCCACCTAATTTTAAAATTTCTCTTGCTCTCTCTTTCCCCCTCTTCAGTTGTGTATTTGTCTCTGTATTTTTCAGTATGTTTTTTTTTTTTTTTTTTGTAATTTGAGAAACTCTCAGCTATTGTTTTAAATAACATCCATTTCACAGAGGAGAAATCTATTTTTTCTGTTCTTATTCCCCTCCAATTGTGCATTCCTCTACACAGACACTGGAGCTCGATGCATGGCAGTCTCTCTATATTTCCCCCAAAGTTCCCACAAGAATCTTGCATTCCTGTCTCCCATCCTGTCCTCTGTGGTTGCCATGAACTCTTTAACAGTTGCCACATTCCACCAAAAAGTGGAAGAATTTCTCAAAGCTGTTAGCAAGTGATTTTAGTTTGCTCTATATCTCCAGACTTTCCTTCCCATGTGACTGGTTTAAAAATTCATTAGATGCAGTTTTGTGGTCCTTAGAATGTTGAAGGCGCAGAAACCATATACTTTGTGAAGTTCTCTCTATGGTTAACCTGGCTGTAATCTGGCAGAAATTCAGGCACAAAATACACAAATAATAATAATAATAATAAAAAAAACCAAACAAACAGGTTTGGAATTAGCTTCTGTCAGCAGAGGAAAAAAAATTGCTAAAGAAGATTGAAGCACATAAATTGAGACTATTAGACTTATGACAACTGAATTTTACTAAAGGATTGGGTTCTGACCCAGCAACCTCTATTTCCACCTCTGAAGTAAACACAAAATAGCTAGGACTAATTCCTAGAAAACAGTGCATCCCCTCTCCAAAACTCTCTTCTTGTCGGCTTCATAGTTGTAAGATCTTCCCTAGTCCAAGGGTGATGACCAGCACAATGCTCCTCTCTGCGTTCTCATGCCAGAGAGCCTAAGAATAACACTGATGGCTGCATCCTCAGCTGCCAACCCCTGAGCAGGGCAGTTCCATTGGCTTGGGAAGAGCTGTGCCAAAATAACTGAGGATTTGGGCCCAAGCATGTACAGGAGAAGAGGGTGCATAGGCAGAGCAGACAAAAAAACCCTCTTCATTTCTGTCACAGCAGTAGACAGGTGTCCTGTATATGGGAGGGAGGAAGGGAGAGGTGTCCCCTCCATCTCTCTGCTCTAATAAATCCTTCCCAGACACTCTGAGACATGATGCCTTCACAGTGTTTGCAGAAAGCTTGGACCTTTGTCTGCTGCAGAAGTGAGGGTCCAAATGATGTTTTTTTCCTCTATCAGTACTGATCCATCAACAGTAATGGCATGGCAGACACAAGTGCCTTACTTGGCTTCAAAGCCAGTATATTTTTGGGTTTTTTTCCCCAAACACACACACACACAGTATCTTTTGATAACAGAGATGCTGGCAACATCTCCTACACAGTTGTGTTTCCCTCGTCTTTGAGGACACCATAGAGGTACAACGCACAATATGTAAAAACCATGCACTATGTGAACCGCTACTAAGAAGAAGCAAGTGAGGGTTCAGATATGCCCCAAGCTGCTAAACACCTTTTAGATCTTAAACTTTATAATTCACAATATTTACTCTTTGGAGAATTTGCTTAGCACAGAGATTTTCATTTTATATTCATTTTAGAATTCACATTTTCATTTTACACACTGAAAATTATAATTAATGCTGCTCCTATGGAGCTCTGATGGGTCCTTGCAGAATAAAATGAATTTGTGAGAAAAATTAACTGAGCCTCTGTTTTATGTCTAATTGCACAAAAGCCACTTCAACTGCACAGAGCTATACCTCCATATATGAAGAAACAGCATTACTACCACATGCATTTGATGAAGATAGATATATTTTAAGAAATTAATCCCTACTGTGTGATTGTATTTCTTTGATCTTTATTTACTTGTATCTGTTTTCTACCAAAAATCCTACTTTTTTCCTTCGCATAAAAGTGCCTCCTCAAAAGAAATATGGGTAACTTCCTATGCTGAGATCCATGCTGCAGCAAAGACACAAGGGTTATTGCTACTTTAGAAGCCACAAAAGTCCCTGAGAATGGTCACATAGGAATCAGGGCTTGTCCCCCCCCCCAAAAAAATAGCAAGATGAATGGCTCAGCTGAAGTGCATTTTGACCACTGCAGAAGGAGTCGGAAGCAATTGTGCAGCAGGAAAGCCATGACCTAGCTGCTATCAAGGAAACATGGTGGGAAGACCCACACAACTGGAAAGCTGTGATGGATGGCTATAAACTCCTCTGATGGGAAGAGTTTATCAAGGAAAAATTGACAGGGAGGTAGTCCTGTGTGTTGGGAACAGTTTTGTCTAGAGTATAATGATGATGGCAAAAGGGTTGAGTGTTTATGGGTAAGAATCAGGACTAAGGCCAATAATGTGAATTTCCTGGTGGGAGTCTGCTAGAGATCATCCAAGCCGGATGGAGGTGCAGACAGAATGTTCTAGAAACAGCTATGACACAATCACTATCCTTTTTTCTTGTGGAGGACATCAATTTCCTCAATGTCTGCTGGAAGGGCACTGCAGCAGAGAGGAAGCAGCCTAGGAGGTTCCTGGGGAGTGGAAGATAAGGATGCTCTGAGGTTATGCAGGGAGAAAATGAGAATGGCCAAAGCCCAACAAGAATTTACCTTGGCACCTGCCATAAAAGACAATTTAAAAAGTGTCTATGAACGCTTTAGCAACAGAAGGGGGGGTAAGGAGAATTTCCATGTTTTATTGGACGTAGGGAGAAACACAGCAACAAAGGATGAGTAAAAGGTTGAGGTACTAAGTGCCCTCTTTGCCTCAGTCCTTAATACAAAGCCCAGTTGTTCTCTGGGTACCTAGCTTGGGTTTAATCCCACTTTAAACCCTTTTTTGTTTGCTTGTGGATGATTTGGGGTTTTTTTTGGTTTAGTTTTGCAATGTCATTCCAGTTCTTTGAGTATGTTTCTCTCAACTGTAGTAGTTTCCCAAATGGATGCTCCTGGCCAGGTCCAGCTCAGACTGTCATTGTGGAACAAGCCAGGTAGAGTAAAGGGATAAAACAGACATTAATGCACATGAGGTCCCTGTTGCTTTGTACAGCAAAGGAGTTTCCTACACAGGAAGGCAGATGTCAGCTGCTCAAAGTGCACTGCCAGCTTAGGACATGGCAATAGATAGCACTTTCCACTAGAGGCCTTTCTTTTTCAAACCTGAAAAATGTGTTGTGGGTATGGGTATATATTAAATATAGAGATGCAGATATCAAGACAGTCACATTAATTTCTATCACAGACCACTAAGGCATGGATAAACAGTCACACTGTTTCTTAGAAGCATATCACAGTTGCTAAAGTCTCAGTAACTGCTCTTTTCATCATCAAAATAGATTTAGACATTTTTAGGATCTGTATTGACTTGGCTGACAGTAACTGACTCTGAATTACTACATCTATATTTAGAAATCTCTGTACACACAATTTACTGCACCACAATCACACTTTAGCTATTCAAACATTGTTTCCAGAAGTGATGGCTTGCACCAACTGCTAGGATTCATCATATCAAGTCACCACCAAAACATTTCATTGTGCTTCTCATTGCCCTTAATCAGCAAGCCTCGAAACCAAAGATAATTCTGATATTTTTGGAAGAAGAAATTAATACATGTGCAGATGTGGATAGATCCATATGCATACATAGATGATGCACTTTCTATATTGCTAAAACTTTCAGCTTGTTTTATTTATTATGATACTGAAGAATAACTGTTGGAAAATAAAATTTTTACATGCAAAATATGACTCAGGAGATCTGCAAGCAGTTTCCACCCTGAGACCTCTCTATGCAGTGGAGCTTACATGTAAACCTAAGAATTACAGAAAATTTTCATTTTTGGTTGGAAAGAGGACAATCATAGACTAAAGATCAGGGCACAAGAAACAGAATTACAGAAGGCAAATAAAGTCAGACGAGTTTTCAACAGTCACAAAGTGCTTAAAACAAAACCAGACAGAATTAATCTCTACCTCTTATTTTAAGAACATTTGCTTGCTGTATTAATTTCTTATCTGTCTTTAAAGATAAAAGCAAAATATAAATATTAATCAATCTTATTTTCAGTGTGGAATTTCACTGCAGGATCTTTTATTAATAAAGCCTAAGAGAGAAAAATAAAAGATATTTAAAATAAATTATGGCATTAATTCAGTAGCTTGTACAACTGAAATAAAGCCAGATAGTCTATTCTCATCATTCGGGATTTACTCTTCATATCTTTATGTTACCCCAGACTTCAGTTTTTGTGCATAAAGGTACAGAAATAGTAAAGAGAGAGAAAACTTTTGAAAAAATTTTGTTTCCACTCCTTCCAAAGAACTGTTATCTGAAATCCATTCAAATGTACTTCCTCCCCAACAGTTAACACTTTTAAAGTAAATTAAATCCAAGTATTCTAAATTACTTTATGAACTAATTTTTAAAAATGCCACTGAAAAGCAGAGGAAGTTTGAAATAAATTTCTAGAATAGAATTTCTAGTCCACCTTAAAATTAGTTTAGGGAGGATTTTCCTGTATGCTTAATCATTTATCTGAAGATTTAGCCTGCATATTTTCTGCATTCTTTTCTGGGAAAGATTTTGGACAGTGTCTAGAGTCTATTGGTAAATGGAAAGTAACAAAAATACAGAACAAATTGACCAGGCCCAAAGGTTGGTTTTAATTAGGAATTTTTAGCTTACTGCATTCCTTTCACAGGTCATAGTCATGCTAGTGATTCTAATGATTACATCCTACCAACGTCCAATCTCCAAAAAGACAACTCCTTTTTTCCAGAGTCAGTTAGAATATCGTTTCACACAGCTCCATAAAGGGCTGCAGTTTATGCAGAAGTTTCTCAGTTGTTCACAGGAGTGAACTCTCAGGTACAAGTATCAGAACAAAGGACAAAATTAAGTCAGAACAAAATTTCTCCTTCTATCAAAAATGTTAAATACAAAACCTGAGTGCTACAAAAGCAAGGTACCATGGTTTAATCCTCCATAATTCATACAAACTCCTTGATTGCAATAGTAAGTTAAGGAATATAATTCTCCAAGTTTCACCAGATTTTAAATTCCGTATCCTATTAGAAGAAAGTTTACTATTCTGAGCATTGAATTTGCTCTTCCTTTAGCAGTATATAGCTAAGAACTCAGTGCCTCAGAGCTTTCTGTTGTGACTGAGGTGTCCAGCCATTACGATCGTGCTGCAGCTTTGAAAGTTTTTTATTGAGATGCATGTGAAAGGTTTGTGAATAATTTTCAGTTTGATCTTTTCAGTCAACACTTAAAATACATAAAATTCAATAATATGGCACAAACTAAAATTCCACTTACTTCAACTTTGATAATGTATATAGGTAGAAGTGTCACTGTTAGCAACTCCACTCTGTACACAAATTAACTAGAAATGAGCATAAATATTTGCCTTCAGTTAGTAGACATCCACCAAGGTGCATTTTCACTATTCCAATCACAGCTGATCTTCATGTTTTCCTCCATAACAGTCCCTGCACTTCAACCGAGGATTATGCTTTCCACAGATTTTCTGGAATTCCTGGATTACTTTGCAAGGTCAGGTATTAATTAAGTCACTGTTTGTGCCACTTACTATGAATCTCAACAATTTACAGAAATTACCTGATTTTTAAAAAGGCTTGCTATTATTTAGATATCTATCCAGAAAAATAAATCAGAAAGCTTAAAACTCAGCTTTGGACTTTGGCAAATGACATTCCCACAGTATGATTCAAAACGGACTCTTCATGGAGTTGTAAAACTACACATGGAGTTTTGGAAGTGGATAAACACAAATCACTCCTGTCAAGAGTCATTCACTAAGCAATTATGTAGCATTCACCTCTAAATCTTTGTTCTCTCAGTTTTGTACCATTTGAGAAATGATTGATGTCTTTTCCTATCCAAATAGGACAGTGGAAAGAATGTTTTCCTTGTTTAAACAGATTTAAGCAGACCATAGAAATGTCCTGAATATTGATTAGGAGTTAGCTTGAAATTAAAATGAAATTCATCTGTAACTGTACAGTTTCACAGCACAAGTTAAAAGAGTAAAGATTA
The DNA here is from genome assembly GCF_009819655.1 of Sylvia atricapilla. NCBI lineage: Eukaryota > Metazoa > Chordata > Aves > Passeriformes > Sylviidae > Sylvia > Sylvia atricapilla. The sequence continues at coordinate 88,740,455 of NC_089142.1, read as the reverse complement.
ACTGAAATGTATTAAGACTGACAAATACATTTTTTAAAAGAAACTGGAACTAATAATAGCTGAATTGTGTATGCGTCACAAATACCCATAGGCAAAAAACCCCATTGTGTTTGCACAATGCATTACTGAGACAAGATCAAATAAAGGCCAGTATACTCTTCACTACATCTTATGTCCTTCCTAGGAAGTTCTAAGCTAGTATGGAATATGTAGCACCTCAATGTTCATCACATCAGACCAGAGGAACGATGCCATACAGCTCTCCAACAAATCACAACTAACCAACACTGTTTAAAATTAGATTTTCCATGAGTAATCCACATAGAAATTTTTTTCACGTCATGGTTCTATTGAAGAGATTTTGATCTCCATGCAGATGCTTCATAATTCACAGTCACAAACTGGGTCCTTAGTGTTACCAATTAAAGACACAAAGAAGGGTGACAGTAAGACCATTTCTCAGCATGGGTCTGTCAGAGTTGTGCAGTTTCTTCTTGCCCTCCTCCTCTCAAAAAAGTCCCTTTAGACATCTGTTTGACTGAGTGCAAAAATTATCAAAGCATAAGTTACTCAAACCCTTCAGTCTCAGGCTCAGCCATCAGCTGAAACAAACAGAGCACCAGGTTTGAGTCATAGTTTCCCCTTATCACAGGCAGGTGAGATGCCAGAAAGCCACAAGGGCACAGCACCTGATTTGAGCGACATAAACATCTTCTGCCCACTGAGACTGGGCAGTTCCAGCCCTAGGTATGGGGCACCAGCCAGGGGATGGGGAGATGCCAAGGCCAGGCCAGAATCACACAATCAGTTTGGTGGGAAAAATCCTCCGAGATCATCAAATCCAACCTAAGACCAGACAGCACATGGTCAACTAGACCATGGCACTAATTGCATGTCCAGTCCTTCCTTAAACACCTCCAGCAATGGTGACTCCACCACCTTCCTGGGAAGCCCATCCCAATGTCTAATCTCCCTTTCTGTGAAGAAATTCTTCCTGATGTCCAGCCTAAACCTCCCCTGGCACAGCTTAAGGATGTAGGCCTGTGGGTGGGCATGGCACAGGGGCATCCATTGGCAGCAGCACCATGAAGATGAGCCCTGCTAATGCATCCATGTCCAGGTAGCTACACAGGGACTTCTTGCTGCCCCCAGGGCCCTGGGATAGGAGTCCTGAGAACAATGTCATTATTTGAGTGGTAGAATCACCTAGCCAGGCCTTTAGAAATGAGCAGCCAATGTTTTTGGTCAATGTTCTTGTCTTTTGGCAACTTAACTTTTTTTCTGACTCATCTGACCAGTTTATAAAGTGAGCAAAACAATATCTACTTTTGAATAAATTTAACACCCCTGATCCTCATGTTCTCAAAGTGGTAAATATTACTACATTGCAGAACTATGAATAAGAAGCCAAAAAAGATTGCTTTATTTTACTCTGGCCAGTTGTGTCTTTCATCAGAAATGCACTGAATATAGAGAAAGAGGAAAAATACACTGTTGTCGCTGTCCTTCCTTTCTCCCTCTCCCAAAATTAATACATTTACAGGTGCTGTTGAAATATAATTTACACCTTTTAACCTCCATCTGTGTCATTTACAGGAGTTATGACAACACTTGAGCAATCCTCTACTCCCATCCCCATGGAAACTGCCATCAAACTGCCAAAAATGGGACAGAATGCTTTAAAGTAATCACTTTTCAATGGAGGAAGGCCTTTTTTTTCTACAGCCGTTTCCATGGGATCAGAAGCCATTGCTGCTTGCCTAATTGTTTAAAATCTTGTCAAGTGCACAGGCAAGTGCTCAGCTTTTTTAAATGTGACTTTTTGTTTTGAACTGGGCTTCTAAAGCAGAATATCTGAGCCTGATTCTTCTCCTATCCCACCAGTTGTCAGCTATCAAAAAAATGAACTCAATAGTTATACCAGTTGGAAATATGGAAGGGGTTCCATCATTTAAGTTTGGAGGAAACTTTTCAGTGGGTGAAAAAAAGAGAGGACATTTATTAGTTTTATTCCACAAGGTAGCTCAGCACAACTGCAAAAGAAAGAAAGAATTCCTGGGCTGGTACTGCCAGCCAGCACAGAAAAAGGCTATGCATCAGGAGGTGGAGACTGCAGTCACAAAGACGCAACAGAATTCCTTTGAGAATTTCTATTCTCCCCTATGCCATTTTATATTCATTTCCTAATATATAGGAAAAAATTTGGAACATCAGATTTCCTTGAGAAGAAGCAAGCAAGAAGACCAATAGGCAGCTCTCCTGGCTGCTGTGAATTCAGAAGGTATATTTTGCTATGCAGTTCCTCAAATAAGTACTGCAAGACAAATCAAATGTTTCTAGGTTTACAGTTTAGCCTTGTGCTAGGAAACCTCCTTTAGTGTAAACGTGAATTTTCATATGAATATGAAACTTCTGAGTCCAGTTTTTGTGTTAATGGCAAAGAGCTAGATTTCAAGCCAATCTGTTAAAATTGTACAAGCATGCCCATGAGATTGAATATGGTTGGATATGTCTCTGCTCAGGTCAGAGCATCAGGGTCTGCAATAAATCCAATAATTTAAACTGCTAAAGGCACAAATTATTGTTAATTCAGACAATGATACAAATCCTGCAAGGGGAACACAAAAACATTTCCAACTGCATATCAGCGTTTTGCACGTAAAATATTCTAGGAAAAAATGTTATTTATACAATAAAAAATTTTAAAATACAAAGATATTTGGAACCTATAGTTCTGTATTCAGAATTAGGATAAAGCATAGCACTCCTATTCAAACATTTGGTTATTTGTGAACAAGTCAGAAGATATGCAGCCAACTACATGGATTTCCCCAATCATAAGATTACACTATCTTTTTTTCCAAATTTTGAAATTTTGGATTTGAAAGTAAGAATTTTGCGACTAAGTAAATATCAAAAAAGAGGGTAAAAAAGAAGAAACATCCTTACCTCCACCACTGCTACATAGCTACACCCTGCACGTTCCTAGAAGGATAGAGTAATCAGGGAGTGGATTTCAGAAGGACTAAATATCCCTTAATGAGGCCAGCTGCAGCCATTAAAAACCTCAGCAGCTTAAGGTGGTGGAACAAATAATGAGACCAATATTTCTCAGGTACAGAAATGGGTTCTCTGGTTGAGAACTCTGCCTGAAGTGACTTGTTTTCAGAGGTTATTTGGATCTACCGGGCTTTAAAAGAGGATACAACTTTCTCTCTGGATCTCCTAAAACCTTTGCACTGACCATGGGGTTAGCAATTAGCTCTGGCACAGGGCAGGGCCTAACCCCACCTGAGAGCCAAAGTCATTTGAGGCAGCTGATTTTGAAAACAGTTTCTTCAGAACAGTTCTTCATCACATTGTTATATCCTGGTGCATTTAATTGTCAGAGCAGTAATGAAATTAAAGAAAAAAAAAACTCTAATAATTGTTTGGCAACAAAAATCAAATCAGCTTCTGTATTGACTCTTTTATAACAAGTTTTCTAAAGATTTTGATCTTCAAACAAGACCCAAATGGCTGATGTAGAAAAACACTGTTGAAAGGTTTTCAAATAAAAGCAAAAGAAAGAAAAAGAAAGTCAGCCATGCTTTCTTCAAATTGATATGAAATGATCAATTCCATTTTTCTGGAGCTAGATGACCACTGGCTCTATCAGGCTCTTAACTCCCTTGTCTCAGGCCTTTTCTGGCCCTTCTTTCAAAGACTTCATACCTTTATTCAGCCTCCTCTCAGATTCAAAATGCAATAGCTCAGTCTTTATAAACCAGTCCTTTTTGTTCTGAAAAGTGCACAGGAGCTGAAATAATCCTATATTTCTGACTTATACTTTAGCTGCTCTCTAGATTTTTTTTTTTTTTTTTTGAAAGCTTGTAAAATTCCACACATGCCGCTTCTGATGTAGAAACTCCACAACAAAAAAACAATGCAATCATTTTGCCTGACAATTTACCTGCAAATGAAGGAAAAGCAGTATAGTATTACAATCCACTAGTCAGTATTACAATCCACTAGTCACTATTAAAGTGGGGTCAACACCACAATATTTTCTTTTCAATTAATTTACACTATACATATTTCTGTGATTCTAGAAAAGCTGATATAGAAGTAAATTAAAACTTTGCTCCAGGACTTGATGTCAGAAATTTTGGTCTTTATATTTCTTGCTATTCATCTGTATCTTCCTAGCAAGAACCCTGGTATTGTTTGCAGAAGTCATTTTTCTGAGTCTCATCACTGTGGGTCTTGATAATGCTTTTATTAATGAGTAATCACTATGTATCAAGGGTATTGCTCATTTGTTCCATCTAGGAGATAATTCCTGTCCTCAGATGCCATTCGTTTGAATGCTCCTGCATACATCCAACTTTTTGTTCTTTCTGATTGTGGGGTTTTGGGTTGTTTCAGTACTTAAAAAAATTTAAAAACACTCTGGAAAAATAAACCACATGTACGTAATGATAGACCATATCCCCACCCCCCCAGATGGGTTATTTTGGGTCACATTTCATTTTCACATCAAGAAAAAACTGGATGAATAGTGAATGGGAAAGTATCACTATAATTGGAATCCTGCTGGTTTATGCAGGCCTGCACATCTGGAATAGGGTGGGAAAAGAGAAACAGAAGAGTGGGATTCTTCTCACTAGACAAAAACAGGGAGTCTGGAAAGCACATGTCGTCTGGTTTCTTAAGTTACAGTGAAAGTTAGGATTCAGAAAAGAAAATGTTCAACAACTAGTCCTCCCTCCACTCATCTCAGTTCAGAAGAGCTCCCGTCCTCTCTTTGAAGCTGTACCTCCACCACCTCTGTTAGTCACTTTCTATGAATATGTGGGCTATTTTCCTCCTCTGTAGGCCTCAGTGAACACTTAACTGGGGTATCAAAGTGGTTCCTCTCCAGCCAGCCTCCTAGTTACAGTTTAACAGGGACTGCCCTCTTGCCATAGAGCAATTTAGGCAGGCAAACACATTCATTCATGTGACTGATAAAACGTGTTTGCTTTGTGTTAAAGAATCTATAAAAGCCTTTTCTAACACGGTACTGAAAGAGTCATGAAGGTTTCATTAGTGGTAAACAACTTCAGTGCCTTATCTGGGTCACTATGGTGTTCCACACACGGGCCTGTGCCCAGGGGCCTTTACAGCCCTTTGGAAGCTTCATCTTGAACTCCAGCTGAGCCCCCAGGCAGGGAAAGAGCAGGGGCATGGCCTCTCCAGAGCTGTGAAATTACACCCAGCCTCACAGATGAGAGGGGTGGCACGTCCACCCCAGGAATGCACGTCTGCATTCACTCCACAGAGGTGCCAAAGGGCTCCTGGGAGCTCCAAAGCATGCAGCCAAGCCACTTCTACACCAAAGTCCAGGAGAGGGACAATGCATGCTGTTGGCTAAATATATGCTACAGGAAGAAGCCACAAGATTACATTAGTCTGTTTTAAAAGACAGTGACAGTGTGGCGATGTACTGTGAGAAAGTATCACATAACCCAAGAACTATTACTTTTATTACCATTATTTTGTCATCTCCATCTTATTTAGCTCTCCATGCATACTTCCCAATCCATCATACAGCATAATTACATTCAATGAGTGAGCTCTCAAGTTACATTGCAAAAAGAAACTCATTCTTAGAAGTTTCTCAACTGAGTCGTAAGCAATTAAAACCACCTCTGAGTGCTTTGTTTAATTTTCTTCAATGGAAGAAGTCTTAGAAGTAGGTAGAAGTAATTTCCTTTTCAGAAGGGCCATGAATTCATATTATGGCATATGAATAATGCATTGTTCTATTTAAACCATCTGAAGAGCCAGCACGGGTCTGCTGAAAGCTGGACCTACTGGCAACATAAAGCAGGGGACTAAAGTTGTGCAAATAAGTCAAACACAAGTAATGCAGTGCTGAGGGTTGCCTCATCTGTCAGATGCAGGGGGCCTATAGAAGAGGGGGACCTTGTCTTGTTCCAAGCACAAAGTTGGCTGGAGACATGTTAAAAAAAGTAACTTAGTAAGACTAGGATACTTCATATAGGGCAAGTTATTTGGGTGTCTCAGCCACTTGACCATGAGCAAGATCCAGATATTTCCCACTGAAAATAGAAAACTGATGAAAAAAATACTTCCCTCAGTGCTAGTGTCACTGAAGCAGCATATCCATCATAGTCAGCATAGCCAGTTTTTATAACTAACCCTTTCTAACCAATTTTATAACTCACCACTAAACCATTAACTCTTTCAGATGTTAGACTGAGAAGACATCAGGTGTATTCTGCAGCTGCAATTCTCACTGCATAGTTCTACCACTCTTAACATCACTTAGTGTTCGCTGAGCTCAGTAACCCCTACTAACAAGTTCACTTTAAATTTATGGTCAAGAGGTCGGAGCAATTGGTGCAGAAGTGTGTGTTGGGAATGATGACACGGATGCTCCTATAAAGTGTGTTTAGAGATGTAAATGGTTTTGAGATCTCTTATTTCTGAGAAAGAGCGTATTTGTTAAAAAAAAAAAATCATCTATAACAGCAAAATCTTTGTTTCTGAATAATGCTTGCATAATCAGGACTGACACTTAGGTATTTTTCTGTTCTGGCTAATCTCAGTGCCTTCTGCAAAACATAGAAAGTGATTCTCCACGATTTCTATTGGCTGTCTGGACAAAAGACTCTTTGTGCACTGCAGGACCAAAAGCATTACATACAGTAAATATTTGAGCTGAAGGTGTGCTACTGATAGATTTGTATGCACTATCGTTATTTTATGCTATTCAAGTTGTTGGCATGCATCCCACTTTGTGGCCCAGTAAAGTAAATGACTGCTCAGAAAGCTGTTGAGCAGGAAAGAACCTGCTACATAATACACAAATTGCAACAGATGACTGCTACTTCAGACAATAAAAAGATTGTTATTTTTAATAGCTGGGAGAATGTATGCTTCTCAGACTACATAATACATTGTAATGACTCACAAGACATTTTTAAATACTACAATACCATCTTAATTTACTTCAGATCCACCTAGCCAGGTCAATATATATAAGATATGACCACTTTAAAAACAAAACAAAACAAACCAAACAAACAAAAAAAGAAAAAAAGAAAAAAGAAAAAAAAAGAAAAAAACCACTTCCATCATGCTTAGAGTGGGGCTTTATTCATTTAGCCTTAACTAACCCATAGCCAAAACAAACCAAAAAAACTTAGTCAATTAGATATTCCTAAGAAGGGGTGAACAGCTTGATAGACCCATTATTCTGCCTTAATTTTAGAAGACAAAGCAACTGCTTCAGATAGGTTCAACTTTTAGGCAGTGAAAATATATGGGATTAATTAATTTCTAATGGGTGTTTTTATTTCTCTGATAAGTACCTTACTATGGTTGAAGAAAAATGCCCCTGAGAATGAGAAAAAGAGGCAGAAGATGTGCCTTTGTTAAAGTGGAATTTATTTCATTGTGTGGGGACAAACAAGTTAAATTTAAGTTACTTCTGCTGCCACTAATTGCCTAAATCCTCATTTACCAAAAGAATAGCCCTATTGAAGTACCACTGCTATTAGCTAAAGGGTTAGGTAAATAAAGCTGGCAGAGGTGACAGCATGATATAACACTGTTCTTTTTTCAGATACCATATGAATGTGATTCCTATCATGTTCCTCTTCCACTTAAGTGCCAAAAACAAGCCAAAGATCTCAAAATCTTATCCTCTCTCTCATGACTGGAATAAATACCCAATCCTGTACATGGTGAAAAAGAACTGAGCCATGTGCTTTAGATCATTTCAAGATCAAAACAAAAAGTATGCTTGAATCTCTACCAGGGATTTAACTCACAGAATTCTTAATAGATATCCTGGAACAATATCATGCTATTTGTTCTCTTCCTGTAGGTTTGGCAACTTTATTCCCGCAATATAGCGTTTCTAAGAATAATTTTTAAAAATTGCTTATACAACAAGCAAGGTTATTTTTTAGTATTATTCCTTATAATGAGATAATGGGAACTTCCAGATGCCAGACCAATCTATGTCTGGAAAATAATGTGCCCCATGTGGCCCATAATTAACCCATACTCTATAAGATGTTCCCCAATGACTTAGCAGAACCTTCTTTGAATGAGAACAAAAGACATTATATCTAATTTAAGGACACAAATTAATAATACTGAAATGGAACCAAAGATTAGACCCATCAATATTGTCCTCTATATTGATATTCACCAAGCAATCAGGGGATTTTTAAATTCTATTTGGGGATGTTTTCCCAAGAGAAAAGTGGAAGAGAAAAAAAAAAAAACAGAGAAAGGGTAGGAGGCTTTTAGTTTTACTATGAGTCTTGGAATGGATAACTCTGGGCTAAGATGTCATCTGTTTTTTAATTCATAAGCATAATTAACAAAATAGTGATAACAGAATGAAATTCTTTAATCAATACTACAAGAATTTCTATGAGATGTATGATTCAACTAACACAAAATGTATTGGCTTTCTCAAGAAATCACATGACACAGTTCCCTAGTGTAAGGTGCCAGGGGATCAGAGAATTCTTTGGGCTGGAAGGAAGCTCAGGATGTCTCTAGATCAACACCTTGCTCAAGGCAGGCTCAGGCATGTGGTCAGACCAGAACACTCAGGGCTGGGACCAAATGGGTTTTAAAAACCTCCAAGGACAGAGACCACACAGCCCCTCTGGACACTGTCTCACTGCCTGACTGCCCTCATGGAAAACAGGTTTCTCCCTGTCCACGGTTTGCTTCTCTCTTGTTCAGTAAATACCTGCTGGGTCTCACCTTGCCACCACGCCCTGCTGCCCAGAGTGGCAGCACTTTCTCAGGCACTGCAGGGCTGCTGTTGGTCTCCCCTTGAAGCTGCCTCCACCCCAGGCTGAATACCCATTATTTATTGGCAGCAAGTCCACAATATGTAACACAAATGATCATAAATCCTCCTGCACTCGGGCAAACTTCAGCTGACATCACCCCTAGGAGCGTCAATCAAAGAAAATGCTGACAAGTGACATGGAAGCTCCGATCTGTCTGCTTCCATCAGATGGACTGCATGAACCAAAAATTTACTCCAATTTCTAATTTCACATTCTTTCATTGCAGCCTCCAGCAGCACCTCAGGCATCCCACAAGAATCAATGAATTTTTTTGCGCTGTATTCAAACATGATGCAACTCTAGGCACTATTATGAGCATAAGAATAGTGAGTTGATTGTACAACACAAACTGTTGACTGCATTACAGCTTCCCAATGCCAAGAATATGCACCTGATGAGGGAAAAGGTAACACAAAGTCTGCTACAGATCCAGCAGGCACATTATCCATGCAGAAATTATCTTTTACTATGAATGTAATTTCATACCTTTCTATCCACCTCTAGAGATGTATCAAAGGTCTAAAAACTCAGATTTTTGGGAGGATATGAAGAAAATAACAATGAATTATCTAATGAGAACATTCTTTTTCTAGCCCATTGTACAATATCCTATTGTATATTATAATGAAAATGGTCTCTGTGTGTGCTTTTTGGCTTACTCCACCATGACACCAGCCAGCCACCCTTAGGTAATCATGCCCCGCTAAACCAGACACAGATGGCTTCTGCATGGAGGCAGATGAGGAACTTTCTTGCATCTCATTCCACCACCTGGCTCAGAAATGTGATAACAAGCAGCCAGGGATACAGTCACATCTGATATTGCCACAGCCACTTTTTCTACCATGAATATTTATGATTGAAGTGTAACCAAAACATGGATACATATGAGAAGACATACTTATGCATATGAGAAGCAGAAAGCAACATGGAAACAAAAGTAGTTCACATCCTGCCTTTAAGACACTGGTCTGAAATTTCAGTTTAACAACACATTTCAAATTTTTTAGCATGATCCTATATGAACAATTCAGTCTCTCTTACCTGCAAAAAAACAATTCAAAAATACCCTTTTTGACACCCACTCTTTGTTTGCTGTTGTTGTTTTGCAATGTCAACCTTTTGGGGAAAATCCATCACTTTCTCCTTTCAAGAGCTACACATCATGGAAGAGTAGATCTGTTTCAAGTAGTTGTTAATTTAGGGAGGGCCTTAGATCCTAAAGTTGAGCAGGATAACTGCACTTGAGCACTTGGCAGAAACCAACTGCCTGACTTCCCATTGTGGTGTTTGGACAGGGCTTTAAGTCTACTCCAAGCACCAGAGCACAGAGCATTCTCCCCAGCACTCAGCTTAGCACCCATATGCATTCAGTTTAATTGGTGTTCTAAGCAATAATGTTACATGAGGTCAAAGCACAGCTTACACCTGGAGCAATATGGAAACCTGAAGATGAATGTGGAAACACGGGACACAAACAGTGTGGCAATGACATAAATTATCTAGTAAAATTAACTCTGCATTTATGATCTGTCAGCATTCCACTGGCCACCTAACAAGGAAGAACAATTTAGGAATGCTCTTGGCATTCACAAAGCCATTTGTAGACACTTTGTATTGGACCTAAGAAATAAAGATACTCTTCTTCAAGAGAACATAATGAACAAATAGGGTGGCAGGAGCAAGAGGTTTTTGGGAAATACAACATCCAAAACTCCTTTGATAGTCTGAGCACTCATAAGGAAAACAGAATTTAGCCAAGAAAGCAGTTAAAGTTTCAAGCCAAATCTTCTGTGGACATAAATCTGTTGCACTATTTTATACAAGATGAAGAGCTGGTCCTGAAATGAATTCACCCTGCTGCTGTGTTATCAAGGAGCTTCTATTCACCTCTCTTGCTCACCAGGGCATGAAAGGAAGCATCCCATGAAGTATTTGCCAGAATCCACACAATATATCTCACTGCATTTCCTCATCCTATCCCCTCTGCTGATGACCTCTGGACCCTTTCTTTCAAATCCTCTGTGTTCTGATACCCTCACTGCACAAACATGGTTACCTATTTCCTACAGAAATAAACTTTGTTCAGTAACCATGGACATAGCTTATCCAGTCAGGAAAACACAAAAAACAACTGTCCATTGTGAAAAAAATGAAAACGCTCCTGTTCCCATTCAGTGACCCCATCCCTACTGACACCAGAGCAGCAATTTTTCTTATCTGAGGAAACATGACCACATGGGAGAAGATTACACGCTGGAATATTGCAGTCACATTGAGCAATACCTTTCTTTTTCCTCTTCTGTAATCACAGTACTGAAGGATAGATCTGACAGGATTTTATTGACACAGACTTTTTATAGATCGAGTTAAAAGGTCCCCAGACACTCATTCAGCTTCCTGTACATATAGTACAAAAGCACTGCAGAATCATTGTTAATGAAAATACATTTTACCGTGAATAAGCAGGGCAGCAGAGAGGGGAATTCCAAAAGACCTTAACAGACACCACTTCAGTGTGACACATTACCTGTGTTAGTTTGCCATAACCAAACAGGAATACTTTCTCTTATCGTTAAGAGAATTGTAAGACATGGCCTCAGCCCTTAGCCCACATCTATCTGATTGAACTTTGGCATATGTCTCCTTCACCTCATTTTCCTATCTCAGCAATAAAGACTAGTTCCTTCACTTCATCTGTCTTGTCAAATTAGACATGTACATGAACCCTTTCACCCTACATAATGTGGTTGGAATAATGTAAGAGAGCCCTAAAAGCCTCATATCCAGCCACAAAAAGATCCCTGCAGTGAAACACAGAAGCCACTAAGCTACTTAGGCAAGTAACACACTATGTAAGTCTGATCTCAGTTGAGCCTCCAGAATGACATAGATTGATTATAACTTTAATTTTATGTACTTTGAGATCCTTAGCTGAAGAATTCAGCCAACTATCACAGTAACACCATCAACACTAGTTAAAATTGGAAAATAACTGCTTCCTCACCCTTTTGCTTTCACACACATATCCACTTTTCGTGCTAAATTTTTCAGTGCTTTAAGGTAAAAACAAAACACAACACCAGTGCTTCTTGCTAAAATGGGAGCAAATTCCCAACAGCTTTTGTTCTATGGAACAGTGGGAAAGAAATACATACATACACTTTCCCATTGTAATGAAGCTCTAACCATACTTGTTTTTGAATAGGGCAACAGCAAAAACAGCTGAAGTTTGAAATGTGACACTCAGCACACAAATTGTGCTTAATAAGAAGTACATGGCATGCAGTATTTGAGGAAGACATGGGTTTTACTTTTTTCCTCAGTACTAATTTACTGAAGAAAAATCCCTTCCAAATATGACAGAGCCTAATAAAGCTGTGCCTTTCTAACATCACAACAGTTACCTTTTACCCAGATTGACAAGCTTATGGGCTGCTGAAAAGATTCATGTGAGGGGAATGTTCAGAGATAGATGACATCATACTGTCTGATTCATAAAGTGGATTCTTTTTCCTAAGTACAAAGACCTAAAAGTGGTCACTGATCCATAAAAGACCACAGATCGGCTCTGGCAGCTCAGATTTAACTCCGTTGAAATCACAGATGGAATCAGAACACACATTTCTTCTGGAAAAACTTGTGATTGTCTGTGAAGTTCACTATGCCCTGAACACCTTTTCACTGACCTGGAGGCCTTCATTCCTCTTCTCCAGTCATAAAAGATTTGGAAATTATGGTTCTTGATGTCCCACTTCCTATGTAAGTAAGCTTAAGGCCCCTTTCCCACTCCTGCATGTGGACAAAGAAATGCTGTTTTACACTGGATACTGCTGCTACCACCCTCATCTACCTTCAGAGTGCAATTCTCCTCCCAGTCAGGTAACAACTATTTTCACAGAACTCTTCTAGTTTTAACCTCTTTATGGCTATATATATTCTCTGTATATTTATTCTCTGCCACAATAGGGTTACATCTGTAGTGTAATAAGTGATCTCTCTTAGTGTGAGAGTAGGCCCTGAGGAACTTCCTTATCCTTTGGATCAAGGATTTGAAAGAGAAAAGCATGGCTATACAGGCCACTCTACATACAGTGTATGCCATGGGGAGCATCGGGATCCTGAGCCATTATCAGATCAAATCACAGGCACTGAAGATTACATGCAAGACAGCAAGCCAGAACAATGTCACAACTTAAAGGATTTGGAACTTTGTCATGTGCAATCCAGTCATTTAAATGTCTCAGTGTATGGGCACCTGAAGGAATCAGGCTGGCATGGAGGACCACCAGTCCGGATATCTAGACCCTGTTATCTCTAGAGAGATCAAATGCAACTCAACTACAAAGGCAGTCAGGCACTCATTATGATCTAGATGTGTCACAGGAATCTGTCCAGACAGAAACAAGAAAGGGGATATATTTACAGGGTAGTGACCATGCATATCATTCTTATTTAAGGTTGTCTTTTAGTCATGGAAGCTACCCATTTATGGATTGCTCCATAAATGGTTGTAACTTTCCCCCCTGACCCTGCAGCCAGTCTAACACTTTGCAAACTCCATTTCACCTGCCCCATGCAGCAGCACAAGAAAAGCTCAGCAGTGTATGGTCTTTCACTCATGGCTCTTAGCTGGTTAAGTTTCCAGTTTAGCAGATTTAAAACATTGTTAATGTCCATGATTTAACACTGCAGCAAGCCAAACCCAGGTTCTAACCAGAAAAACAGACACCTCATGCGTGCTGCTCTAGCTTTCCAGCTCAAATAATTGTCTTATGTCTGCCAACACAGGACACATGAGTAAGACATTGGCACTGAAGTGAAAACTGCAAGATCAGTTATCAGGGTTTGCAAGCTTTTCTTAGCAACAGAAAAGGCAACCATCCTTTTCTGTCTGTGCAAGATTTCAGCAGAAACAAGCCTCTTTAATTTCATGAAGAAGAGAGCTTTTCAGGGTTACATGAGAGGTCACGTACAGCATTCTAGCAGTGCTGCCTGGATAAAATCAAATATAGAAGTGCCCACTGCCTCTGTTTTCACTTCTTCATTTCCCATCCTCTAGTCACTGACAGCTTTAGCTAATTATAGCTACACTTTCTGCTACCTTTCAATTACCTTTGAAACTGATTCTAAGAAGGTTATGTCCAACACTACTATTTGTACTAAAATCCTAGCATCTCCTTGCAACACTCAGTCTAAAGTGTCTGGCATTGCTGTGAGTCTGGGATAACAGTCTAAATCCTGATCCTTACGCTGAAGCTTTCCAAATTAAGAGAAAAATATTTTTCTCACCTGTAGGTCTTCCTAAGCCTTAATGATACTTGTGAGGACTGCATGTTAGAAAAGGATCAAACTTGAATCTGAGATGAGCTAGGACACCTCTAGTCTTCATATCTGCTGAAACATGCCATTAAGAGGCAACCACTGTGGCAAAGCCTTTAGTCAGGAGAGAGGTTTAAAGGCAAGAAGAGATACCAGGGATGCTGGCAAGAGGTGTCACAAAGCTGTGCCAAAGAAGACAGAAAAAGCAACTTAGTGTGACCACAGAGGTGATCTTCGACATCCACCATTCTCAGTCTTCAGCCAATACCAGGTTGATGACAACACATGACAAAATTCCTGGGGATGAAAAACTGTAGCAATTACCAGCAAAAAATGCACACTCCACCATGACACATGTGCCATTTATATCTACCAGTCTTCTCAGTAACTGTGCCAGTATTGAAACACAGAGGCAAAGCTAAATATTCTTTATACTTTTCCTATTCTTCTTCACCTGACATGATTAAAAATTGAGAGTATAATAGTTCCATACCTATGTAGCTGTCCACCATTGCAGGAAGATTAATTTTCTGGAGAAACACATGAGTGTTACAGAAATGGTGAGAACTATACTATAATTCTCAGGTCTACTCCTGTTGTTGATGATTAGGACCACTGTAACAGACCAAAAGCAGGGAAGTCTCAATTCTAATGTGCTGCAAAATCTGCAGAAGACTTCAGTCAGTTCACTTTATGGTTTACCTCTTTTGCTGAGCTTGGACACAAAGAATTAGGCTGCCAAGGCAATCACTCATACTAATTAACCCCAAACGCACAAAGCAAAATGACACTTCTTCCACCAGGCACTGCTGAAGCACAGATTCAGACATGTCTTCGTACCAAGCTCTTGCTGCCGTACCAGGCCTCTTCAGCTTGGGGGCTAGACCCATGGAATCACACGGGCTTTTGCAAATCAGTACGGCATATTGTCTTTTTTATTTTGTTCTAAATAAATACACTCCCTTGTTGCTGAAAAAGAGCATTTTGAAACATTTATATTGATAATTCTGAATTAAAAGTTCTTAAAAAGAGATATTAAGGACTATTTAAACAGTGATGCTTCTTCTTGAACTTAGTAGGGGATGAGGTTGCTCACAACTTTGCATGTTTCCTCTTATACAGAAACAGAAGTGTGCTCGCTAAAATGGTTGTTAAACTTCATTGTGCCTTACAGAGTTTTAGAATAGTTTTCACAGAGGGGGATTGAGGGGAAGACTTTAGGGGTTTGGCTAGAAAATTCTATTTCAGAACAATGCTAATCAAGCTACTAATGACTATCTCATGAATAAGCATGGCCAGCATTGTTCTTTGCAAAATATGTACCAGCATTGTTCAGAGACACTAAACAAGGATTCTTTTGGCTGCAATTCACAGCGCAACATGTCATCATAATATCATTCTGAGGAAGAATGCCTTATGCTTATGATATCCACCTGAACATTATTGGTACCTCCTCACTGGAAACTGAGACATTGACAATTCCACTTTTTGCCAGCCTTTCCTCCTTCAAAGCAAATATAGTGCACTACAAGAATAACTGTTTGATTCCAGCTAAATGAGCAACAGGTCAGCTCTAAGTATAATAACTATAAGCTCTAAGCATAATAATATAATAAGACATTTCGAAACATCCAAAAGATTGTATTTCATGATTAAGCTGCCTTAAATGCTATTTAAACAAACTTATCCACCACTAATACCAATGTTGACATTGCCCTGGATTTATGATGCATTTTCAAAGGTCGTTAATATTGTCATCATCAAATATTCAGCATTTCTTCTCTGAAAGAAGAGGATTTTTGTTTTCCTATATTTGATCTGATAGTATCAAAGAGAAACATTTCAAATTTTTTTTCTGCAAGCACTTTTGACTCAGTTCTAATTCAAGACAAAAATAAGCTACATATACTCTGAAACCTCAAACATCCCATCAGGCAGGGGCTCAGTTTTCTAAGCAATCTTTATCTTCTGTAAAGACAAACCATTTTGAATCTTTCTGGCAAGTTTTCTAAATGCAAGCTAGCTTGTGTTACCAGGACACTTAGTGTCATAGAAGAAGAATGCCAAATACAAAACACTCAGGCAATATTCCATGTGTGCCTTATTCTTCCCTTCAAGATATGACAAATGCTTCTGCTCTCCACCCTACTGACATCAAAGCTTCCTTCAGCCCACCATTATCAAAGCTGAGCACCAAAGTAGTTGCTGGGTTTCCCTTATTTGCTCCATCTACAAAGGAAAGAAACATTATTTCTTCTACAGAGAGCCCATCTTAATGACCCTAATGAACGCCAGCTAAGACACCTGGAAGTATCCCAGCAATGCTGGAGACAAAAGCACAGAAGGCCTGGAGTAGGTTGCAATGGTTGTTGTTGTGGCAGGTCTAAGTTCAGATGGTTCCCATTGCCTTACACCACAGTGATCCTGAACACAGACCTCTTTATGAAGAACATATGATTTGTTTTCACACCAGTTCTCACGCCTTAACCTAATCTCTCCTCTAAAATGGGTGTATCCATCTGGAGTGTTCCTATAGGTCACAAGGTAACAAGGTGAACATTTCCATTTTAACATGGAAATTCTACAAACCAAATCACTGGGTTGGAGTTCTCACTGAGTCAGAGCACCCCAGACCTGGCATAACTATTCTCAATACCATGGGTGGTGGCATACACATCTACCCTTATTCAGATCTCTACCTTGTTTAAAACAAATAATCTTACTACAATTTGATAGAAGTGGCAATAACGTCTACAGAAGACTGGATGAATTTACTTAAAAATTATTCTAAAATGTATTAACATGAGATGCACACAAAGGTCATTAAATCTGAATAGGATATCTTAAAAAGACTCAAATAACTGATAAAAAAAAATTGTGTTGAAAAATGCCCACCTGACCACAGACCTTTGGCTCACTCAACAGCTACATAAAAAAGGTATTACAGGACTTGCAGACTCTTGCAAAAATTCTACTTTGGGAGGAAAACACCTCAGCCTGGTACAAGTTTAGAAAAATAACTAGGCCAGTACAAAAGGATATTTACTGTATTATATTTCCCTTTTAAATGTGGGCCTTGTTTCTTTTATTAAAATAACAGTATGTATGTGCTTTATCTAGATTAAGTTATCATTTCATCAACAAACAAGTGCTGCACATCTCATCTGGCCAACTTTGGAAAAAGCCCAAATAAAAGAAAATAACAGCTGAAAAGAAACACCTCAGATTTATTATTTTAATTTTCTGAAGTACATCTTTTATGCCACTCACATGCTTTGCCTATGACACCCATTTAACAGCTGGGGTGGCTACAGGAATTTCTGAATCTGAATCACACTTGTCTTTATCTGCTTGGCGGTCTCACAGACAAACCAGGGGTTGACAAATCAAGTGTATCACGGGGGTCAAATAAGCAAGCATATTTACATCTGAAACTGCTATTGTGGCTTTCAGAACAGCAGGTAAGTCTGGTTTTGATAGTTCATAGCACAGAAGTGTATCTGTGTTATGAGAAGCTCTTGTTCATGAAGAGGTACTCAGCCTTTGATAACACTAAGCTTGCTTTCTTGGGAAAGGTGACACAAGGCAAGAGAACAGGAGAGTACAGGGCTACTACTGCTAAAGCAAAAAGGTAATGCAAAACCTGGAGTTCTAATCTCACATGCATAAGTTGATGTCTAAGGGGTGTGATATACATCCTACTGTTTTCAACATCAACTGGAATTTTCTTTATTCAGAAGGTTCTTGCTCAATTACATTAATATAGCCCCACATGCTATTAACAGAGAGGATGACAATTATGTCAGAGGATCTCCAGTACACCACTTAATAACTGTGGTGTGAGAGAGACACTAACAAAAGAGTCAAGCCTTGTGTTCAAACCAGCCCACCACAGGAAAGCTTGTGCATAATAGCCAGTGTAAAAATATATTCTGAGAAGAAAAAAAAAAGTCATGTTTTATGTAGTGATCAAAAACTCCTTCTTCTCCTTTGCCATGTGAAAGTGATTGTTAGAAGAGCCTCTTTGTTCAGGCCAAGGAGGCTGGCGTAAGGAAAGGAAGGTGCCTGGTTCCTCAACATGGGATCCCATTAATATTACTGATAGGCTATTCTTTAAAGATATCCATCTGTTCCTCATTTGGCATATTCAGAATAGTAGTTGGTTACATTTTTACAAGAATCTGTGAGATCCAAGAAAAGCAAAACCTCATGTAATGAAAGAAAAATAGAAAATACTTATTAAACAATCCTATCAATGCTGTACAATTTAAACGTCCATCTCTAAAATGGCTTCAGTCTGTTCCATTCACAGCTGTCAAATTTCTTTGCCACAGGGGGAAGGGGACACAAGGCTACTTACTTCCCTACAGTTTTGCAAAATATGCATAGAGGTAACATCTCCTAAGTACATAATCAATCTTCTCTTCTTGTCAGTCACTGTGAAATGCTGCCCTTCCCAGCTGCATTACAAACAGGTTTCTTCACTCAAAATCTCAATCTGCCCTGCAAGAATTTAAACTGAAGGCAGGATCTGGGGTTGGATGAAGTCAGGTTAGAACCAGTGTACAACAGTAGGTATCTTGGTTTGGATAACAACAGAGCTGAGTGGGGAAGTTTAGAAGGTGTGCTGCCAAAGGTGGGGGGGAAAGAGTGTCCCAGCATAAAGACTAGGTCTTTCTTCAAATGTCATGTATGTGGTTTCCTAATAACAGAAAGGGCTTGTATTCAGCTTGTGCTACATATATAAGATTTTTCAAATATCTGAAACAGTCAAGAGCATAATTTCATAGTGAATGTAGCCAATATAAAGTTATTTGAAGTCAAATGCTTCTGGTAATAAAGAATCCAGCCTAACTATTCATAGTATTTATCAGCACTGCCCCTTCTTCTGGCTGGTACTTGAATCACACTGCAAAATGTCATATGCCTTCTAGACTTATAAAGTCATTTAATTGTATTCTAAAATACAACTAAATGATCCTTAAGGCCCCTTCCAACCCAAGCCATTCTATGATTGTAGGATACTACAATTTGCAAGATGCATGTTATCTATCAACAACAATCATACATAAGTATTTATACAGTATTTAATATACTACTTGAGCAAGGCAGTGACAGGATGAGGTTGCAACAACCAAACCTAATTCTGAACCAACAGTGAGAATTCACAGTTGAGGTTTTGAACAGTGAGAGCTATGTAAGATCAGAATAAAAGTTAGGTACTAAGACTAGGCTTATGAGAGGTTATTTGATATTCAGAGGCAATATTATTTTCAACAAGGTTTCTATGACTTCTATCACTTGTTTTATGTAGCTCTAGGTTCAGGACATGCCAGGAGTCAGCTGCATCAGGCCAAATAGATAATGCAGTTAAATGCCATTACCCTTAGCCTCCAAATAATTGCCTTTTTAAAATTTCCATACAACTGTGTACAAGAAGCATTCTTCTTTTTAGAGAGAAGTACTTATTCCATAGGCATGAAGAGAGAGAGCAAAACTGGTGTCAAAGAAAAGCTGCTGAAATTTTCTTGAGTCTGCAGATACAAAATCACACATCAGCAAAATCAAATGATTGTCAAGATTCAGAAAAAAGAATTGCCATTGAACAAAATTTTAGCAGAAGAACCGCAAACTGATATGCTTCCTTTTCAGTTTCAAAATGAAAGTGCAGTTAATCACTTTCATGGTGCATGACAGGAGCAGGAAAACAAAATCTCCTGTGCCTTCAAACACAAGTGGCTTGTGCCTGACAGAAAGAGGAGCACAGCCCTGCCTCCCATGAAAACTCCAAGTGCAAAGGGCAGCAAGCACCACACACCCCTGTTGGTCTGTACTCCATTGCCAAAATCTCTCCATTGATCTTCTACAATGCCTGGTGCTCAGTCAGCCCAAAAATAACACTGGTGTTATGCTTCAAATTTGGGATATGAAACAATGCAAAATGAACTGGTTAGCAAAAGAGTGCTACTGATTAGCACAGACAGCAAGGGCTGAAATGCAGAATGCTCTGTGACAATGGAGGCCAGTATAGGAGCAGGGTGTTTAATCTTGTAATGTATTAGGCTAATGGGATATTCCACTAGCTGCTCTTTGTTCTTTGCCAGTTTGCAATATGGCTGGAAGGAAGTCTTGGCACAGAAAACAGAAAAGAGCTCTGGTTTCCAAGGCTGGAAGGCTCATGGAGTAGATCTTTCAGAACTATTGGAAAAGGATGCATCGTGAGGCATCATTCCTCTCTGGGACTAAAGAGAAGTGCTGATGGTTTGCAGAGACCACTGTTAATTCCTCCAGCTCAGAAGAGTTCTCATAATAAGAAATATATCCTCCTCGGGATATACAGACACACTTCAGTGGAGACAATGTATTTCCTTTCATCTGTCTAGCAATGAAGACATCTTGATCCCAGAGGCAATGTTAATCAGACTCCAAAAGGACCTCAGTCTACTTGTTATAATTTCAAAACTTTGCTTGAAAGAAAAGAAATTAAAAGAGAAAGTAAAGAGAAACCTGAGAATGCAAATCTATCTACAAGGGCATCCTTGACACCCCAGGAGCTTCAGAATGGGCTGTGCTGGGACTTGCTGTGACTGAGTAATGCACCAGAAACCCCACAGATGACAGGAATTCCTACACACTGCCTTCACCATTTTTGATGGAAAGCTTGTGATATAGCTTACTAGCTAAACTTCATATCTGCTTTAGTTATTCTTAGCTCTTTCTCATCTAAGACTCAAACAACAGAATGGAGATATTTCTCAAGCCTGAAAAGCTATAAACCTGTACTTAAATGGGCAGTCTTCAAAACCTGCTTTCATCAGAAGTGTGATTCATCCCTGAGAACACAGGACAGCACATCTTCCTTGAGGAGTCACGAGTCACAGAATAAGCTGGGTTAGAAGGGACCCACAAAGGATCATCAAATCCAACTCTTAGCCCTAGACAGGACCACTCCCAAGAGGCAGCATGTGCCTGAGAGTATTCTGCAAATGCTTCTTGAAATCTGTCAGGCCTGGTACAGTAACTATTCCCTGGGGAGCCTGTTAAAGAAATTAATTTCTAGCACACATATCATTTCTATCTTCTTGTTTACAAATTGTGAACCAGAAATTGGCATGAAACACCATATATGTGGAACTTAGGAACACAAACCAGAGAACTATTCCGATCTCAAGTAGATGTAGAGAAAGAAGAATCTCAATATCGGACAACTCTCGCTGTTGTCTTATTGCACCAGTGAATAAAGATAGTTGCCCAAAATCTTTGTTTCATTATATTGCATCAGTAAAGGAACCAAGGCAATTATACCTTAGACTTCTCTAAAGTATTGAGAGCCTGGGTTTAGAGCTGGGAGTGAACACAGGGTTTTCATAAGAAGAGACAGTCACAACTGACAATTCATCAAAACTGAAATTATTCCCAGAAGAACTTCCTGTCCTAAAAAAAAAAAAAAAAAAAAAAAAAAAAAAAAAAAATCCCAGGATTTGAAATTCTAGAAATATGCTATTTCAACATTTTTAAAACAAAACTCTTGGGTTTGTGGTTGAAAGCATCTTCTCCTGTTGAAACTTAATTTAGTTTCTATTAAAAGGTTAAAAAAAGAAAAAAGGGGTCACCATTAAAATGAAATACGTTTGTTTGTTTCTTAAGTCACTCATATATTCACTGAGTCCCATGCCAGGCCTAAAATTTCAAAATCAACAGAATACTTGTGAGACAGGAAAACTGTTCTGTGTATCCACACACCAAAGGGAACACTAGCAGTTCAAGCTCTTCCCAGTTTCCTTGCCATGCAGCTCAAAAATTACTTTTGAGAATCCCCCGGATAAATGGAAACATAGTCTAGTTCAGAATCTTTTAAATGTTTAGAGACTTTTTAAATTTATTTTATATTGTTATACTTTTTGGTAGAAAACTACACAGCTAGTCCTTAGGGGACTAAAATGGATGAGTTACTTCAACCAAAACAACCCCAAATTGTTCTTTTAGATTAATGGAGTCAAAGCATTAAATATACACACCTATATTTTACCATGGCCATTTCATGGAAAACAGATTAGCGACTGTTGATGCTTGAACCATTATGGCAAACTAGGTTGTGGGGTTTGTTTAAAGGATGATGTATTTGAAAAACTTAAGATCAGTTAGAGGTCTCTCTTCTTTTTCAGCATCCATATTTTCCAATCATCTCAGAAAAGCACAAAACACAGTAACAAGAGAAAGCTGAACTTATTTAAATCAGTTCAGGTTATAAGTTTATGAAATTTAAGACCAGAAAAGACTGCTTGATAAAGGAATCTGAGTGCTTCTATATGACAAACTATCATATTTCCTCTGTGTTCTTTCATATTGTCTGAGTGACACAGTGTCTTTGGCTGAAGCAAGCCTTGATGACAGCCCTCCACCTGAGAGATAGCTGAGATATTTATTTAGGCACAACATACTTAATATAGAAGAAGATGGCCACTAAGGGAGTTTAGACACAGACACAAAGGTAACTAGCCACTGACTACAATCTAAAACCTAAAAGACTCCCTCTGGAACTATGCGTATCCATTTTGGATACAAAATCATCAGCTTTCCCTGAAATGGTTGAAGAGCTATACCACCATGTTTTTCTCAGCTCTTCTAGGATTATCTAGGACATCCCACTATGCAGCCCTAGCTGTGCTGCCAAACCCACTCGGCACTGAAGAACTATTTCTTCTCATGTCCAGATGTTCAGTCAGGCACATCTTTACCAAACTTTCAGCTGCCCCACTGAATTTAGGTTTCTGCAGTGCCTGATGCCCCAAAAGTCTGGGAATCTGGAGGGGGCAAAAACAACTGTTCTCAACTCAGGACTGCTGTAGGGAAAAAATCTTCTTTTAAACAGTGTGCTAGATTATCCTACAAGGAGAAGAAAATTAAAGCTTAGGTTTAAAAAATCAGGTACAATAATGAGAAGTGTCCTCAGATTTTCATCATATGATGTCTTTTATTTCACTGAGTGAGTCTAGTTTATTGATTTTATTGACTGCAATAGATCAGGTCAAGAAGCAGCAGCCTGCATGCTTACTTGTTTATACACTCTTTCATGAACTAAAGCAATTTCTGCTCTTTGGAGAAGAGGAGGGGGTCTCTTTAGTCCTCAAAACCAAATTTCCAATATTGTCAAATAGTGCTAGTAATATGAGTTGTTGTGGCAGAAACATGTAGAAACGTTACAGTCTGTAATTTTTTTTCATACTTGGGCATAATCAACCCTGAATCAGGAGATGCATTCAGATTACTGCTCTGGTTATCACTGTTTCTACGAGTTCTTTGTAAGGTATTTGTGAAATTATATTATGGCTTTTAAAGCTAGGAAGGACCACATAGGATATTTCATGTAGCACAACAATATAATTTCACCCAGCTGTGTGTGCATTTTTTGCTAAGGCATAAAATCCCCTCTCAGTTTCAGACTTCAAGAAAAGGTAAGTTCCCTCCTCCTGTTCCTAACTTGCTCCAGTGGCTGATAACTTAATTGTCAGCAACTGAGGAGTAACACTAATCAAGGTGAAAAACAAGAAATACTGGGAATAGCACTACCTATTTAAACATTGATATTTAAGATAATCCTTTTTGCCAGGTATGTTCATTGTAAAAACAACAAGGCTTTAAGATTTTATTTTTTTTAAAAGCAAATTTTTGCATTTGTTTCTCATTCATTCATCTTTCTAGAAGCTTACAAAATTTGGACGGAACTCCATGTTCTGTTTTCCATCTCCACAGACCACAATGCTTTCAAACAAAGATTGGTACTTTCTTCTGTAGCTTTCTGTGATTTTTACGCAGCTTTTTTTCAGGAGAGAATGGAAGCCACCTTCTCACAGGGAAATTATTCCCATACGGATTCATAGATGAAAGTTCATGAGAACTGCATATGTACAAAAAAGGAATAAGAAATGTGAATACTCTTTGGGATGCCACAGAGCACATTTCCAGATAAAATAATAGTCTGCATTTTTGCAGATCTTTCCATCTTCAAAGTATTGGGCATGCAATCATCAGATATTAAATATCGTAAGTGTTATTTGACTAAGGTTCAGCTTCTGACCATCACTGTCAGATTCAGCTGCTGCAAGTCCAGGGGTGACAAAAACCCTTGTGCATGACTGACAGACTGTAGTGCACCCAACTTTGACTCATACATTGCCAGCAGCATTCTTGGAAATCTCACTCCCTGAAAGAGGGGTAGGATATGGAAAGACTGAGTGGCACAAAGGCTGACTGCTACTATATATTAAGACCAGGTGGTCTTGATGGGTGGCCTACAACTCCCTTATCTGCCCTCCCTCTGCAAATCTGTACTTACTTTGAAGCTTTACGCTTACAAGTCCTGAGTCCTTTATTAGAAGCTGAGGCTCAGCAGCATAGAGGATTAGCCTTTACTGTCTCACTCATGGCCAGGCCTGTCTGAAGGCCCTTTTCTTCTGTAAGAAGTGGTTAATGACAGAAGAATTCCTGTGGAGGATAACTCCCAGAATATACCCGTTCATGGTGATGAACCATGGTGCAGCGACTCCTGAGCAAGCCTGACGACAGAGATAGTCCTGAAGCACATGCAGAGAAGCTGCTAAGGTCCCAAAAGGGACTCAGGTATGTTCATATGACCCTGTGCCCAAGCAGTCAGCCCTTGCTCCAGTACCTTGATACAGCTCTAGCAACTCAGTGCCCATCTCACCATGCCTACAGCAACCCACGGCCAGGAACTGCCCACTGCAGGGGATTGTTACAGCAATCAGCACTTCAGAAATGAATGCACAATAAAGACATAAAGAAAGCAAGAATGTACTCTAAAATTTCATGTTTAGCATCTGTTACACTGGCTGAGAGGGAAGCCTAAGTTTGACTGATTTGATCAAACTAAGCAATTCAAGCGTCTTCTCCCTAACTTCAGGCCAAAGAAAATTGTAGCAGTGCAGGAGCAGATGATAAATCAAAAGAAGAAAAATAGAAATTAAAGCTCAGTTCTGGCCTTTCATCTTTATTACCCTTCTTTATGTGCATATGGGAGGTGTTCACTTCTTTCCAAGTCTGTATGATATTCCCTTGTGCTTCAGGAGCTGTAGAGCTGTAGTTGTCTATAAAAAGGCAACCTAACAGTT